>NC_038244.2:45133113-45498165 GCF_000004515.6 Glycine max
ATGACTGTTGGACGTTGCGGCTAGACTTGTAGTTGTACCCACTCAGCTTCATGCCTCACAACAGTTGGCACGTGTGTAATATATTAATATAATAATATTGGTGTTCTACCCGTACATATGTTTGATTATAGAATCACAAATAATTTTTATTTCAATATTATATAAATATTGAAACCATAATATATATATATATATATAAAAGAAAATTGTATTACCCACAAATATTCGTGATAAAATCTATCATACACATAATAAACAGATATTTTAAATGGATATTTGTTTTTTTATGGATACAAGTATTTTTTTTATCGGAGTTAATGAGTGGGATATAGATATTATAGTGTGTATATATATATATATATATATATATATATATATATATATATATATATATATATATATATATATATATATATATATATATATATATATATTTTATGTATTTTTAATTTATTTATATTTATGTTTCTCTTTGAATTTATACTTTGTGATATTGTAATCACCATAAAAAAATGTGTTATTTATGTTGATGATTCTAAAATGATTCTTTAAAGAATCGTTTTAGAAAATATGACGGTGACATTTTTATAATAAACAAGAAGACAACAACAACATTTTCACATACCTGTTTTTGAATAGTAGGCAATGACAAATTTGTAAATTTTTGCTTACCATACAAAGATTATTTAAACCCAAAAATCGTCTTTGTTTGTTTAGTGATTTAAGCATGTGATTATTATCCTTCATTTAGTCGCAACCTAGCTAGCTTTGAATCTCGTTCACTAATCCCCAAAAATGCCTTGTCTATACCTTAGCAGCCCACTACGTCATCTCCCGTGCCCTCTGTGTTGACGTCGCAGCCTGCTCCATCATTTCTGGTACCGCTCCATTGTCATCTTGCTTTCACTACTTAGTCGAAGTGTATAAGTAGTGGTTCTCGAGAAGTTGAGCCCCAATTTTCCCAAATTAGGTATGTCTCCTAAATGTTGTACCTATTAAAGCAAATTGCAGGTTAGATTATGTTTTTAATTAATTCATGCATCACTCATGATTCATGATTCGGGGATGTGGATCTTAAGTGATCTTCATAGTTGATATAAACAACATGAAGTTCTCTAGTCTTAAAACAAAAGAATCATCCATGTTGATATAAATGTGGCTTAAAAAATATTGTATATGTGTTGGTGGTTCATAGAATTTGTTTTAACTATGTCTGTGTAAAATATATTGTAATGAATCATTTTGATTTTAAGATCGGCATATTTTGGATGTTTACGATGATCAACTGTTTGCCAAACAATGCTATTATTGTTTGCTAATAACACTGGGTCAGAGATGGAGATAAACTAATTTAGTTACTAGTGTTGTCATTCGTGAGTTTAATCTAAAAAATTTCCATACACTTTAGCTTTTTATTTTATGCTCTAGGTCTATAGAGGAATAGTTTAAGAGTGAACGGGTCCTTTATGTCTTCATCCATCTTTAGAAACCCTTATAATCCTACCTATCCTCAGTGAAGTCCACGACTTTGATACCACAAAGTTGTATGAAAAAGTCTTACTACATAATATTAAATTGCTCCAAATAATTTCTAAGAATGTACGCATTCATTTCAAACACAAAATTATGAAGCAAGAAACATGGGATACATAACACAACTTCAAAACCAAGTGTCACAACTGATAAGTTACTTGGTAGAAACTGTATGAATCATTTTCCTTCACATCTCCAACAAACAACTATTGTGGCCATTAAAATTGAAAAAATGGCTATTATGACTGTTGAAATTGGAAAAACGACTATTGTGATCATAAAAAAGAAAGAAAAGAAAGATATCGATGCCATCGAAGTAAAGAAAGAAAAGATGGATATTGTTGCCATCAAAGAAAAAGGAAGGAGATGGATGCTGATACCATCGAAGAAAAAAAATACTTATATAATATATGATAAGGATAAATTGAAAAATGTTGTCCGACAAAAAGGTTAGTAGTTAAATTTAGATTGTATTTATGAGAATTCACCTTTATGCTTTGAAATAATGTCCTCTGGATTAAAAATGATGAAATCTTAAGATCTTTTAAAAGAAATTAACTTTTCTGAAGGAGATTAACATGGAAAGTAAAGAAAATCGAAAACCTACTTATAATAATATACTCCAAACTTACTATTATTTTTACATTTTATACTATCATTGTCTTCTAAAAATTCCTCGTTTATCTTTATCTATATATATATATATTACTTTCATGGTGTCACTAAAAAACTGTTATTATCTTAATTTTTAGAATAATAAACTTTTTTAATAAATTCATCCCCGCAAAAAATTGTAAATATATAAATATTCACTCTCGTTCTCGGTTTCAAAAAATAAGTAATTATTATTTTTGCTTGTGAGAGTAGCTAGATTCAGCTGGTCTACTTTGTTATTTC
The DNA here is from genome assembly GCF_000004515.6 of Glycine max. NCBI lineage: Eukaryota > Viridiplantae > Streptophyta > Magnoliopsida > Fabales > Fabaceae > Glycine > Glycine max. Next base: position 45,135,544 of record NC_038244.2, read on the forward strand.
TAATTCAAATACTAAATATATATATTTTTTATTTCAGCAACTATAATGTTATCATTTACATATTCTCTGACCAAAATAATAATTTATCCTGCAATATTTTACATAATAACACTTTAGCTGTCTTATACTTGTTTTTCATGTTTATCCAGAACTCGATCACTTTGTGACCACCACGTCTATAAATAGATTCTCTCTACGAAGCTTATTAACGCATCAGAAAAAGAAAAGCCTTCAATCATATAGCATTCTAAGAAATGAAGAGCCCTACCATTTTCATTCTCTTTCTACTTTCTGCCTTCTACACCTCACTCCTACCTTCAGCCACCGCTCAAGTCGTGGTTGACATGGAAGGTAATGATCTTCAAAATGGTGGGAAATATTATGTGTTGCCAGTAATAGAGTCATCATATGGTGGAATAAGAGTAGCCGCAACTGGAAAAGAAAGATGCCCTCTCACTGTTGTACAATCTGCCGATCCGTATGATAAGGGGATTGCAACAATTATTTCAACCCCATATCGAGTTCCTGTTATCCGCGAAGGCTTTCCTTTGAACATTACGTTCGGTAATTTTGCAGTTATACTGCCTTGTGTCCCCCTTCGTTCTGAGTGGACCGTCGTTAATGGCCAACCAGAAGGACCCGCAGTTAAAATTGGTTCGCCCCCAAATGCAGAAAATGGTTGGTTTGAAATTGAGAAATTGTTAACTTCGGGCTATAAGCTTGTGTTCTGTACGCGGCCTGAGCGTAGCTATTGTCAGGATATTGGGATTCATGTCGATGATGAAAATCACGCGCGTTTGGTGTTGACAAATGATGATCCACTAGTGGTTGAGTTTCTGAAATATGATCCCTTCTGGCCCCAGAATAATCTAGTGCTTCCTACAAGTCAATGAGAGACTATATAAATGCTTTGGTTGTAATAAATTATTGTCAGACTAAATAAAATAATCAAAGCTTATCCCTTCATTTGCAAGTGTTAATTTTGGTGTGATGAAACAAAAATGACTAAACACAACATCATTGGTGAAAATGTTATTTTCGCTTGTGGGAGTAGCCTAGATTCAGCTGGTCTACTTTGTTATTTCTAATTGAAATACTAAATCAAAAGGTTTATTATATCAGGAACTATAATGTTACCATTTACATATTCTCTGACTAAATTAATAATTTATCCTACAATATTTTACATAATAACACTTTAGCCTGGAAAGATATTTGTTGAGAAATTGGGATTGGTAACTTGGATTTAGTACCATGATTAATTAGTTGTTCACCATTGTCAGACATTATATTGAATTTCATTTCCTTGAATTTTATTCTTTGGCTCATCTCCTAATGTACCAAGACAGAGACCCAAACCTAACAAGACCAATAGCTTTCATGAGGGTGCAGGTTAAATTAATACGTGTATATACTGTCATGCCGGTTCAAAAAGTAATTTTACTTAATACTAATATTTTTGGATTTAAATAATCTTTGTATGGTAAGCAAAAATTTACAAATTTGTCATTGCCTACTATTCAAAAACAGGTATGTGAAAACGTTGTCGTTATCTTCTTGTTTATTATAAAAATGTCTCCGTCATATCTTCTAGAACGATCCTTTAAAGAATCATTTTAGAATCATTAACATAAATAACACATTTTTTTATGGTGATTACAATATCTCAAAGTATAAATTCAAAGAAAAACATAAATATAAATAAATTAAAAATACATAATATATATATATATATATAATGATACTATAATATCTATATCCCACTCATTAATTCCGATAAAAAAAAATACTTGTATCCATAAAAAAAAAACAAATATCCATTTAAAATATCTATTATTTATTATGTGTATGATAGATTTTATTAGGAATATTTGTGGGTAATACAATTTTCTTTTATATATATATATATATATATATATATATATATATATATATATATATATATATATATATATATATTATGGTTTCAATATTTATATAATATTGAAATAAAAATTATTTGTGATTCTATAATCAAACATATGTACGGGTAGAACACCAATATTATTATATTAATATATTACACACGTGCCAACTGTTGTGAGGCATGAAGCTGATGGGTACAACTACAAGTCTAGCCGCAACGTCCAACAGTCATTGGTTGTTTTTACAGCTTTACTACTTGCTTCTTTTATCAATGAAATAAAAACAATCAATTATTGTACCTTTACAAAAACTCTAACCACGCAAACGATACTAGCAAGGGAAATGGTTCTTTAAATGAGTAACTTCGGCTAACTGATGTGTGTGTTTGGATATATGATTCAAACTAATTTTTAAAGATATTTTTCAATATATATATATAGTATTTGAATTAGAAATAACAAAGTAGACCAGCTGAATCTAGGCTACTCCCACAAGCGAAAATAATAATTACTTATTTATTGAAATCGAAAACAAGAGTGAATATTTATATATTTACAATTTTTTGCGGGGATGAATTTATTAAAAAAATTTATTATTCTAAAAATTAAGATAATATTTTTTGTTATATTATAATTTTAAATAATATTTGTTGTAAGGTTATGATATTTAATGACGATGACACAATGAAAGTAATATATATATAAAGATAAAGAAGGAATTTTTAGAAGACAATAATAGTACAAAATGTAAAAATAATAATAAGTTTGGAGCATATTTCAAATGCTACATGAAACATATAAATAAATCTATAGGTGAAACATACTTCAGGATGTTTGTTTTATTTTTTAAAAAAATATAATGTTCTTTAAAAACATTATTTTTTGGGAATGTATTGTACTTATATATTTTACGTAAAATTATTCTTATTGAAAGGTGAAATTTTGAGTTTTTTGAGTTAGGAAAAATGTTTCAATACAACAAAAAATATTGTTACCTATATGGTAAATAAATAAAAGATTTGGAAAAATTCTATTAGAATTAAATGTCAAAACTTTTGATTTTCATGCAATATATATAAATATTTTCAAAAATGTTTATCTCCAATTAAACAGAATTTACCTATTCCTAAGATTCATGACTCATAAGATTCATGAATGTCCAAACATAGAAAATTTTCTTTCAACCAAATCCAATGCATAAGTTCACACTAATATATTATACTTATGTACTTTTACAATGGCTATTTGAAAAGTTGAAAACGGAAAATGTAAGCCTAAGGATTTGACAGAGATCATAGTGAATGTAGATCATAGTGAACACTTCGTATATTGTTTTGTCTAATACTTTCTGTACCAAATATGATTGGGGGCCATGAAAGATTACATTGGGCTCTTTTTATTGTTTGGGTTCGGGGAGTTGCTTGGGGTAGCCAGCAACTTTTCAAAATATTGAAAATACTCTTATAGTAATTTTAGTAATGAATAGCAGTTGTATTTTTTTTTATTTCTGTAGCGTCCTTTTATTTTGTAAATTTTTTTTAACTTAGTATAAGTTGTTTTCATTAAGGACGTTTTAGAAATGTATTTGGCCTCCGGTAGTGTACTTGAATGTGTTAGGAGTATAAATAAATAGTGTCGTTATATATAACACTAATATTTTTTTTTTATTTAATGTATATGTAAATTTACATAATAAATTTTGTGATGATTATTTTTTATATAATATTTAATTTGTTTACATATGTAAATTATAAATAAAAATGACACATTATGTTATCAATATTTTTTATAGCTATAAAATCAAATATATTTTTAAATTTAATTTCAATCATTACCTTAACCTAACAATCTTATTATATCTTAAATTTTGGTTTCCATATTTCTTATAACTAACAAATTTAATATATGTTTAAATTTTATTTCAATCATCATCTTAAACAAACAATCTTATCGTATTTTAAATTTTAAATTTTGGTTTCAATATTTTTTATAACTATTAAATCAAATATATTTTTAAATTTGATTTTAATCATTATCTTAAATTAACAATCTTATCATATTCTTTTGAAATATGTTCAAGAAACATTTTCTTTTGAAATATGTTTCTTTGTTATTACTTTCTTTTATTCTGATTCATATTAAATACCATTTCCTCAATTATGATAAAATAATTAATCTTTGACATGAAGTGATGGTCCCCAAAAATATTTACTTAAAATTTAAATTATAGAAAAATATTTTCCAACAGAAACTACATATATGACTTTTGAGGGCACACAAGTGGTGCTTCATGCAGATGAAAGAGTTAATCCTGATGCATATTCAAGTTTCTGAAACATAACCCACAATCCATGCTCCTGAACCTCAATCACTACGAAGCGCCTGTTGCGGAATTGGTCGAAATGAACCGCAACATAACTGTATTTTTAAACCCAGTGAGTTTAACAGCGAGTCCTCCTTCTGGCTATTCCGCCGCTGTTTATTATTATAGTTTACAAAACTTAGTATGTTCCTCCATTTTCAAGAGGGTTGCCATTAGCCCATCAGTGTCGACCAAATCACCAGCGGTGGCTGAAGGTAGGTAAGAGGTGAAGATGGCACTAAGTAGAAAGAGAGCGAACAAGGTACTGCTCTTCATTTCTTTGGCAGCTATGGAAGGCTTATATCTTATTCAGTTGTGTGAATAAGCAACGTTGGAAGCATCTATTTATAGACGTGTTTACCAGATATAAAGCAAGTTTTGGATCAATGATCTGTTTGTAGACCTAATTCAATCATAATAAGAATAATATGGGAACCTTTTTAAAAATGGTAAATAATTTACATATCCTATTAAAAATTATCAAGCTTCCGAAAGTTCATCTTCTCACATCTGCAGACCATTATTCTCACCTCTGCAAGTTGAGAATAATGAATTTAGAACATATAAAGCTGCGAATTGAAGGCGAGATGGTCTGTAAAGGTAAAAACATTGGTCGATAAAAGACTTGACAACTATGATAATTTTTAAATAGATCATTGAATTTTTTTTCAATTGAATGAGAACAACAGCTATCCATTAAATCCTACAATTCACATGACATAACAAAATCAAATCAAATAAATAAATTTTTTTTCATTTGCACCTCCATTTGCTCCATTTGTCTTTGCATTTATGTATGCATAGAATATAACACATTACTAATTCATTCTCGTATTGGATATCAATTCTTTAATTGTGATAAAAAATAATTAAAATTATCTTAATTTTTAAGATAATAAATTAAATTATAAAGTGATAATATTTTGAATATATATCATTATGAATTTTAAGTTGTAATCAACTAATTAAAGATGTCATTTTATATTTATTAAATAATTCAATAACTAATTTTATTAAATACTTTCTTTCAATTAATAAAAAATATTAATTATTATTAACATTTTATTCCTAACGAACTTTTCAGCTTTAATTTAACTTGTCTTATGATTTTACCGAAAATTATAAATAATGATTTTTTTATCAATTAATGATGAATTTTAAATTATGTCAACCTTTAGATTAATCAAATAAACTAGATTTTTCTTACTAAATACAAATCAATTTAATTACCTCCCTAAATTTAGGGTGTGCTTGACAATGATCACGTTTTTTCCATGAGAGCGGCGATGGTCCCCAAAGATTGCATAGATGCCAAATGTAACTTGTAATGAGAGGCTGGAAGATGGATGCATGAGTAATTGGGAACAATCACGTAACTGCTAATATGATGGATGCATGAGTAATTGGGAACAATCACGTAACTGCTAATATAATGGATGCATGAGTAATTGGGAACAATCACGTAACTATCATGTCCTCCAAATTTGTCGGTGGCTTGCTAATATGATGGATACACGATAATCACGTAACTGCGAATTTTGGAACGAAGCATAAGATGGGTACATTAAAAATTTATCTTATTGGGGACATTAAACATGTCTTTGGCGTGCGAGGGGTGATGGTCCCCAAATATTTAAAATAGGTGCCAATAATAATAATAATAAGTGGTTCCAAATGTAATCTGTAATGTGAGGCCAGAAGATGGATACAACCAAACCTACAAATATCATGGTACCCAAATATTACAATCGCTTGCGAATAGTAAGATAATACAAAATGGAGTCACGTGACTGCTAATTAATTAACAAGATGGGTACAAGCAAAAGTTTGAGTATTTAGTGATTAGGTTTATATATATATATACATATATATATATATATATATATATATATATATATATATATATATATGAAGCCTTATTACCTGATTGGCCAAACCTGGTTGATTTTGAGGAAATTCAACGACCCCATCGGTTTAAAAACTCAAACTAGATTGTGCACGCCAAAAAAATTGTTACGCTCAAGAATGATATCGTTTTGAATCAATAGTAAAACCTCAATGGAATTATTGACAACCTACTTAAAAAACTTCAATATTTATCCAACATGTTAGACGTTGTTAGTTTATCTTCCATTAATTGTTAAATTGTATAATTTTGATTCACGTACATGTTAAGTTTTCATTAATATTTGATGGAAATGTTCACAAAACACTCTACTACATAACATTTCTATTAAATATTAAATGTCAACTTAATTAATAGATCAAAATTATACAATTAAAATTATTAAATCAATTTTTTTTTAAAAATTAAGAGGAATAAATTTATAAAATGACAACAATAAAATGAAAAAATTACAATTAATTATAATTCATTATATCTCCATCTTGACAAGTAAACTAAGCAAATAGTTTCCAAACTGGTACAAGTGACATTAAAGAGAAAAAGTTAGTTGATATTGAACTTTATTCAACAGTTGGAGAAAAAAATTAAGAGAAAAAACTTATGTATGAAAAATGATAAAAAAAAGAAGATATTTATAGAGTATTTAATATATAAAAATATTTATATAGCATTGCTCAGAAATTAAATTATTTGCAATGGAAGGAATGAGCTTTCTCTGGATACATCAGCTAGAAAAGGAAAGCAACAAACAGCAAAGAAAACAAACAGAACAGAAGAAGAAAAAGAAACTAAGAACTCTATGTAAGAGATGCAACCCATACATAATCTGGCATAAAAAGGAATAAGGTTTGTTTGTTCTATTTAGTCTGGCAATTAAAAATTTATTTATTACAACCAAACCATTCATTTAGTCTTACACTTGTCTCTCACTCACTCACTGACAGAGAGCACATGATGTTTTTTAAGGGCCAGTGATGCCTCATCCGGTGCTGATGATCCAAATTTCTGAAACTGAACCCTTAATATATTCTCCTCAGACACCACCAAACGCCTGTTTCCATCATCATCGAAATGAATCCCAATATGCCCACATTTGCTTTCTTCGCCAGCTGGACAGAACAAAAGGGTATAGTCGTTATGGAAAGGGTTAGCTTTCTCAATTTTAAACTCACCAGGCACTGTGTTGTCGTACCCAGTGAGTTTAACCGCGGGTGATTCTGGTAAACCCTCCACAATGGTCCACTTAGAAGGAGTGGTGGCGCACCATGGCACAATACGGAACAGGATGCTGAAGAGTTGTCCTTCGCCGATGAAAGGGATTCGTAACCGGGACGATAATATTGCTGGAAAGCCCCTCCCGAAGAGAGTCTGCACGACAGTGAGAGGGCAAGTTTCGTTTCCAGTGGCGGCGAATTCTACTCCGCCGCCGGGTCGAAAAACGGACAAGATAAAGTATGTGCCAGGATTCTGAAGAATATCACCGTCGGTATCGACCACCGCGGTGGTTGAAGGTAGGTATGAGGTGGTGAAGGCACAAAGTAGAAAGAGAGCAGAGAAGATAGTATTCTTCATTTTTATGGGAGGCTATGGAATGCTTTATCTTTCTTGTTCAGTTTGAATGGATAAGCAACCTTGGAAGATTTATTTATAGATGTGCTGGTTAGTTTGGGATAAGTGTGGAAAGAAATGAAAGGAAGTAGAATAAAACATAACGATATTACAACAGAGTTGTTTATGCGAGTCAATTAAAAATAAGACACAATATATTACTTAATAAATATTTTCATGCAATATATATAAATATTTTCAAAAATGTTTATCTCCAATTAAACAGAATTTACCTATTCCTAAGATTCATGACTCATAAGATTCATGAATCTCCAAACATAGAAAATTTTCTTTCAACCAAATCCAATGCATAAGTTCTCACTAATATATTATACATATGTACTTTTACAATGGCTATTTGAAATGTAAGCCTAAGGATTTGACAGAAATCATAGTGAACACTTCGCATATTGTTTTGTCTAATACTTTCTGTACCAAATATGATTGGGGGTCATGAAAGATTACATTGGGCTCTTTTTATTGTTTGGGTTCACGGAGTTGCTTGGGCACCAAGTATTTTTACTGGAGCCCTCAGTAACCTTTCAAAATGTCGAAAATATTCTTATAGTATTTTTAGTTATAAATAGCAGTTGCATTTTTTCATTTCTGTAGTGTTTTTTTTTCGTAATTTTTCTCTAACTTAGTGTAAGTTGCTTTTCTTAAGGGTATTTTGGAAGCGTATTTGGTCTCCGATAGTGTATGTGAATTTGTTAGGAATATAAATAAATAGTGTCGTTATATATAACACTAAAATTTCTAATTTTTATTTAATATATATGTAAATTTACATAATAAATTTTGTGATGATTATTTTTATATAATAATTAATTTGTTTACATATGTAAATTATAAATAAAAATACTACAAAATGACACATTATGTTATCAATATTTTTTATAACTATAAAGTCAAATATATTTTTAAATTTAATTTCAATCATTACCTTAAAGTAACAATCTTATTATATCTTAAATTTTTGTTTCCATATTTCTTATAACTAACAAATTTAATATATTTTTAAATTTTATTTCAATCATTATCTTAAACTAACAATCTTATCATATTTTAAATTTTTGTTTCAATATTTTTTATAACTACTGAATCAAATATATTTTTAAATTTTATTTCAATTATTATCTTAAATTAACAATCTTATCATATTTTAAAGGCAAAATTGCATTTTTTGTCCCCCAGTTTATCTCTAATTTCGGATTTGGTCCCTCGATAATTTAATTCAAAAATTTGGTCCCCCAGTTTTATAAATCTTGCAAAATTGGTCTTGGAAGCCCGATTTGGACGTTGACCGAATGACCGTTAACATCAGACGTTGACTGCCACGTGTCAATGCTACATGTCAACGTTTGAGTGATTCCTTGTAAAAACTTCATTTTTTGTAAGTAAAATTACACTTTTGGTCCCTCAATTTTACTCCAATTTTGATTTTGGTCCCCCTATAATTTAATTCACACATTTGGTCCCCCAGTTTTATAAATCCCTTTATAAATTGGTCCTGTAAAATTGGTATTTTGAATGGTTTAGCCACTAGTGCTAGAGACATGGTAGGTCTTGATAAATCTCACTTCTTTTTCATTGCAAGTTTTTCACTCACTTGGAACCCAGAGAAAAATCACTCTTTGTCTTTCTCTCACTTCCGAGGTTGTTTCACTTCGAAAAGTGACGCATGAATCTCAACCTGAGTCTGAAATTTTCAGATCTCTTACTTTCACACCCCTTGTCGCAAACCAAGACCCGACACAGACACAGTCTTCAATCAACGTTAATTCCGTCAAAATCAATGACAAAAAGGTTTCAATTGGAGGATGTGTTGGTGCAGATTGATTTTGATACTTCCATGGTGTGATTTAGTCCTTCGCTTCTCACGAAGCAAGCTAGTTGCTCTGATTTCAAACCATAGTTTTCTGGTGATAATAGCTTATTGTTATCCATACCATATAGTTTTTCTTAGATTAAAATGAGTTTTGAGGAGTTTTAACAGAATCTGTAATAATCCCCTCTTTTTTTTCTTTTTTTTGCTTCCTCATGCGGTATTATGTGTATACGACTGCTTAAGTGGTCTATATATGACAATTATATTTTTGTTTGAAATTTGAAATACAACTTCTCCAGTAAGAAAATTTGGCTGAATTTATAAAGGGATTTATAAAATTGAGGGACCAAATGTGTGAATTAAATTATAGGGGGACCAAAATTAAAATTGGAGTAAAACTGAGAGACCAAAAGTGCAATTTTACCTAAAAAAAATGAAGTCTTTATAGAAAATCACTCAGACGTTGACACGTGACATTTACACGTGTCAGTCAATGTCTGAGATTAACGATCAATGTCCAAATCGGGCTTCCAAGACCAATTTTGTAGGATTTATAAAACTGAGGGACCAAATTTGTGAATTAAATTATCGTGAAACCAAATCCAAAATTGGAGATAAACTGGGGGACCAAAAGTACAATTTTGTCTATTTTAAATTTTAAATTTTGGTTTCAATATCTTTTATAACTACTAAATCGAATGTATTTTTAAATTTGATTTAAATCATTATCTTAAACTAACAATCTTATCATATTTTAAATTTTGGTTTCAATATTTTTTATAACTACTGAATCAAATATATTTTCAAATTTTATTTCAATCATTATCTTAAACTAAAAATCTTATCATATTTTAAATTTTAAATTTTGGTTACATAATTTTTATAACTAACAGATTTATTGTACAATTAAAAATTATGTTTCAATATTCTTATAACAAATTTTAATTATTAAAAATTTTCATTTAAATATTTATTGTAACTAAAAAATTTAAATTATTTTTAATTATGATTTCAATATTTTTCATAAGTAACAAATTCAATATCTTTTAAATATTTGTTTCAATTTTTTTAAAAATGAGATAAATATAATATAAAAATATTGAAAATTAATATTTTAACCAATCTAATCTTAATTTTAGTAATCTAATATAATTTTAGTAATAAATAATATATATATTTTTTAAAAAAATAATATCTTAATTTTAGCAATCTAATCTTAAATTTTAATTTATTCAACAAAAAGAAACAAAAAAAATTCATACGGATCATCAATCCGTATGAACCATGCGGAAATATATTTTTAAATTTTATTTCAATCATTATCTTAAACTAAAAATCTTATCATATTTTAAATTTTGGTTTCATAATTTTTATAACTAGCAGATTTATTATAAAATTAAAAATTATGTTTCAATATTTGTTTAACAAATTTAAATTATTAAAAATTTTCATTTAAATATTTATTGTAACTAAAAAATTTAAATTATTTTTAATTATGATTTCAATATTTTTCATAAGTAACAAATTCAATATCTTTTAAATATCTGTTTCGATTTTTTTTAAAGTGAGACAAATATAATATAACAATATTGAAAATTAATTGTTTCACCAATCTAATCTAAATTTTAGCAATAACTAATATATTTTAAAAAATGTATCTTAATTTTAGCAATCTAATCTTAAATTTTAAATTATTCAACAAAAAAACTCATACGAATGGTTCATATGGATCGATAATCCGTATGAACTATACGGATTGATGATCCGTCAATCTGTATGGGTTCTTCCAAAAAAATTTCATTTTTTTTGTTGGAGAGGAAGAATAAGTACAAGAATTTTAATTGCACTTTTATTCATCACGATAGGAATTGGGTTCAACACCAAGCAACCAACAAGAAGAAGCAGCAACCAACACCCAACAACATCGAAGAAGACGAAGCAGCAGCAACGCCCGACAGAGGAAACAACAATGTGTGTGAGAAGAAACAAAGAAAAACGAAGAAAAAAGAAGAAGCAAAGGAACAACGAGAGGAAGAGGAAGAAGAAGAAACAAAAATGTAGTGGGGCAGAGGAGAAAGAAAGTGACTCGTACGAACCATGTTCCTTTATATATTAAATGGCTCAAGAATAATTTAATCATTTCACTAAAGGTGCTTAATGTCCCAACAAAAATGTTGGATGTCCAAAATAACACCCTTGAGTTCATCAAAGCTAGCAACTGTAATATTCAAGGACCATAACAATGCAATGCCAAAAACGTGTTTTTTGTCTCATGCGTAAGTCTTAAAAAATAATCAATTTGGTCCCATGCATAAAGTAGCTTCGTATAGTGTTTTGTCTAATATTTATTTTTCTTTAATTTATACCAATATTAACAGGGAAAGAACTAATATATTGGTGTTCAAAGAAATATTTTTCTTTAAAATATGCTCCTATATTATATGTCATCTTCAAATTCTTCTTTTTTTCTTTTGTATTACTTTCTTTTACCGTCATCCATTTTAAATACTATTTCCTTAATTATGATAAAAAAAAGCACTTAAAATTATCTTAAATAATATTTAGAATAATTACAAAATTATTTTAAAATACTTATAATTATGAAATTTTAAGTTGCAATCAAAATAATTAAATATGCCAATTTACACCTACCAATTAATTCAAGAACTGATTTTACCAAATATTTTTTATTCAACTAATTATAAAAAAATTAAAATTAAATTTTCGATTTTAATTTAAATCATCTAAAAACTTTGTCAAAAAAATTGAATATTAATGAAATAATTTTTATCAGTTAATTAACTTTTAATTAATCCAAGTTTTAAATGAATCAAATAAAATAGAAATTATTCTTTTAAATAGATAGAAATCTATGTTTAATTACCTCCTTAGATTTACTTTATGCAGGACAAGGAACGTGTTTTTCTGCATGTCCGCAGGTGTGAACTTTGATAGTCCCCGAACATTAATCTGTAATGCAATAATCATGGACCCCAAATCTGAATATTTGAATATGACAGTTGCTTCGCTTGCCAATTAGTGTGGCACTCCTAATTAATTTTGCTCCTTTATTACCAACTAACCATTGTTATGCCCGCATGGCTACATCACACCAGTTAGATATACAGTGGACAAAAATATTTATTTTATTTCAAAAGTAATTAAAATATAGTACACAAAACAGTTTAAATGAATTAAAAAATAAATAAAACAGTTTGAATATATATAATTTCAAATTAAAAATATAAGAATTTAAATTAGATTTTGATTTATAGCATATGTAGAAGAGAATATTTGAATTCTAAGAAAAGGACAAATTAAAGTAATCAGGTAAAATAAAATTCAAAGATTTAGATAAACTATAAAATTCAATATACTAATTAGGTGAAAAGATACAGAAAGTAAGAAAACAATATATTCAGTTATTATAATTATCATGGCAATGATATATATATATATATATATATATATATACCATCTAATTTATATATTGTCCTTGAATACATGTAACAGACAAATTAATTTTTTTCTCAGTCCAACATCTTGCAATTTATTATTATAAGTAGGCTTTCGATTTTCTTTAGTGGTAGGTTAATCTCTTTTAAAAAAAGTTAATCACTTTCAAAAGATCTTAAAATTTCATCATTTTGAATCCTGAGTACATTCGTATTTCAAAGCATAAAATAAATACAATCTAAATTTAACTCCTAACCTTTTTATCGGACAATATTTTTCAATTTACCCTTATCATCAAGTATTTCTTTTTTTTTTCTTTGTTAGTATCAGCATCCATCTCCTTCCCTTTTTCTTTGATGGCAACAATATCAATCTTTTCTTTCTTTACTTCGATGGGATCGACATCTTTCTTTTCTCTCTTTTTTATGATCGCAATAGTCGTTTTTCCAATTTCAACAGTCATAATAGCCATTTTTTCAATTTAAATGGCCACAGTAGCTAGCTGTTTGTTGGAGATGTGAAGGAAAATGATTCATACAGTTTCTACCTAGTAACTTATCAGTTATCACACTTGGTTTTGGAGTTGTGTTATGTATCCCATGTTTCTTGCTTCATAATTTTGTGTTTGAAATGACTGCGTACATCCTTAGAAATTATTTGGAGCAATTTAACATCATGTAGTAAGACTTTTTCATACGACTTTGTGGTATCAAAGCCGTGGACTTCACTGAGGATAGGTAGGATTATAAGGGTTTCTAAAGATGGATGAAGACATAATGGACCCATTCATTCTTAAACTATTCCTCTATAGACCTAGAGCATAAAATAAAAAAGCTAAAGTGTATGGAAAATTTTCAGATTAAAATGACTAATGGAATATAACAGCAACAACACTGGTAACTTAATTAATTAGTTTATCTCTATCTGTGACTGAGTATTATTAACATACAATAATAGCATTGCTTTGCAAACAATTTGGTCTTCGTAAACACCCAAAGTATGTTGATCTTAAAATCAAAAGGATTCATGACAATATATTTTACACAGGCATAGTTAAAACAAATTCTATGAACCACCAACACACAGACAATATTTTTAAAGGCACATTTATGTCAACATTGATGATTTTTTATTTTCAGATTCGAGAACTTCATGCTGTTTACATCAACTATAAAGGTCACTTAAGACCCACATCCACAAATCATGAGTAATGTATGAATTAATTAAAACATAATCCAACTTGCAATTTGCTTTAATACGTACAACATTTAGGAGACATGTCTAAATTGGGGCTCAGCTTCACAAGAATCACTACTTATGCACTTCGACTAAGTAGTGAAAGCAAGATGACAACGGAGCAACATGAGAAACAACGAAGCGGGCTGCGATGTCAACACGGAGGGCACGTGAGACGATGGAGTGGGCTGCTAAGGCATAGACAAGGCATTGTCGGGGATTAGTGAACGAGATTCAGAGCTAGCTAGCTAGGTTGCGACTGAACGAAGGATAAGAGTGAGTATTTATAAGTCAAAATAATAATTACTTATTTATTCAAACTGAGGATAAGAGTGAGTATTTATACGTTTATAATTTTTTGTGGGGATGAATTTATTTAAAAAAATTTATTATCCTAAAAATTAAGATAATAACATTTTTTAGTTATATTATAATTTTAAATAATATTTGCTGTAAGGTTATGATATTTAATGACGATTACACATGAGAGTTATATATATATATATATATATATATATATATATATATATATATATATTAATTATATATGAGAAATTTTAAGAAGATAATAAACGTACAAAATAATAATAAGTTTGGAGCATATTTCAAATACTACATCAAACAGATAAATTTATAAGTGAACTTTTTAGTTTTACAGAATCTAAACTTGAGGATGTCTGTTTTATTTTTTAAAAAAATATAATGTTCTCTGAAAACATTATTTTTTTGGTAATGTATTGTACTTATATATTTTGCATAAAATTATTTTTATTGAAATGTGAGATTTTGAATTTTTGAGTTAGGAAAAATGTTTCAATACCTATATAGTAAATAAATAAAAAATTGGAAAAATTCTACTAGAATTAAATGTCAAAACTTTTGATTTTCATGCAATATATATAAATATTTTCAAAAATGTTTATCTCCAATTAAACAGAATTTACCTATTCCTAAGATTCATGAATGTCCAAACATAGGAAATTTTCTTTCAACCAAATCCAATGCATAAGTTCACACTAATATATTATACATATGTACTTTTACAATGGCTATTTGAAAAGTTGAAAACGGAAAATGTAAGCAGAAGGATTTGACAGAAATCATAGTGAATACAGATCATAGTGAGCACTTCGTATATTGTTTGGTCTAATACTTTCGGTACCAAATATGATTGGGGGCCATGAATACATTGGGCTCTTTTTATTGTTTGGGTTCATCAAAGCTGACACCTGTAATTAATATTGGAGGACCATAACGATGCAATGCCAAAAACGTGTTTTTTTTGTCTCATGCGCAAGTTTTGAAAAAATAAACCAATTTGGTCCTATGCATATAGTAGCTTCAATTATTGTTAAAAAGTGCCTCCTTTTTATTCAACAAAAAATCAATTTCGATTTTATTTGATTAATCCAGAAGATGGTTCAATTAAAATATAATTAAGTGATAAGAAAATCATTTCATTATTTGTTTTAAATAATGGGATATATAATGTTCATAATTAATCAAATGAAAAGTATTGGGAAAAATAGTTATTTTTTTAGTTATTTAAATAGTTGATAAGTGTAAAATTAAATATTGAATTATTGTATTACAACTTACAATTTGATAACTATTTATATTTATAACTCTTTACAAAATTTTGGTTTAATTTATTATATAAATGATTTAGATTTTTTAAAAGTTATATTCTATCTTTAAATATTTATTAGATATATGAAATTATTATCGGTTTAAGTTATATGCTTCTACACTTATAATCTAATTGTTAAAAAAATATCCATATATTTTTTAAAAATATATTGTATACTATCGTAAAAATAAATAATAAATTAGTTTTATTTCATTATAAATATATTAAATAAAGTTAAGATGGTATTATTTGAATAGGCTGCTTTCAAATTATTATTATTACTCTTAATATTTGTTGATTGAATTGAAATTACTTTAAAATCTTAAAAACCAAAATATACTAATTTGAAATTACGTCGTTTTAATTAATATGTCTTGGTATCATCTTAATCAATATTAACATGTATTATATATTTTTTATCATGATGTTGGTATGAAATATTCATCACAAGAATTATTGATTTGAATATTTTATTTTATTTTTTGCTTAGCATAAGATTGAAAAAAGAAAAAAGAGAAAAAAGTTATGAATTTAAATTTCTTATACTAATTAAAACAATTTAATAAATTAAAAATTAACATTTATCAATAAAAAAAATGAATAAAGAGACTGAAATATAAAAGGTGTTGTTTTGTAAAACATTGTACAGGTTTTTAAATGAATAATATAAGTATATATATAGAGAAAAATACTGAGTGTGAATGATGTGCTAAATGATCGAATATATATCATTTTACTCTTTTATTTATTTCTCTCCGAAAGCATAAAATTTCTCTTAAAATATGGTGTTGTAGTTCACCTGCAAGACTATTGGGAAGCAAACAAGCATCAAATATCATTAAAGAGAAACAAAATAAGAATACACAAAATAGAAAGATTAGTCCAAAATTGGGGACAAAATTAAGAAAACTTATAGTTAGGCATAGATAATATATTGCCAGGGAACTCTCCCCTAACAAAATGTTGGATAATCAAAGTTCCAACAAATAAAATTACACACACCCATAAAGGATTGTGAGAACACAAGAAAAATTATATTGTAAAAAAAATAACAACGAACACAAAAATTCGACATAATTCGACATTTCTTGCCTACGGTCACGGAACAATCTCAAAAGTATTTTCCTATCCCATGAATGATTATAAGATTGTAACTCACTTTCTACAAACTTGAATATCTCACTCAATAATTACAAGAAATGATAACATTTTTACACAAAAATATTTTTCTCTCAACTAAGTAACTTTCTTTTACAATCTCTCTTTTAGACACTCTCTCTTCATATGTGTTCTTCCACTAATTCTCTTCTTTGTTTATAATGTCTTTTGTATTGATACATTAGGACAAAATAAAGATACACAAAATAAGGAGACTTGACCAAAACACTAGCACAAAATTAAGAGAATCTATAGTTAGGCATATACAATTTATTTCTTAGTTGGGAACTCTTCCCTAATAAAAAAAAAACTAGAACAGAGTTTCACAAAAAAGGCGACCGAGACTCAACTCCAAAGGAAGCCAACTTATCGGCGCAAGAATTTCCATCTTTGTAAGACAATTCTCAAGGTGTAAATTAGTATACTGGGGTTCAAGAAACATTTTCTTTTGAAATATGTTTCTATGGTATTACTTTCTTTTATTCTGATTCATATTAAATACCATTTCCTCAATTATGATAAAATAATTAATCTTTGACATGCAGTGATGGTTCCCAAATATTAATCTGTAATGTGAGGCCACATAAGCTGTAGTCGTGTACAACTCTCATGGACCCCAAATATCACACTTGCTTCGCTTGCCAATTAAGGCCACATCACGTGACTCCTTATTAATTTTGCCTGCATCACACCAGACGGCAGACACCACTTATCTATATACAGTGGGCAAAGATACATCTTTATTTTATTTCAAAAGTAATTAAAATATAAATACATAAAATAGTAAAAAAAAATAAAGCAGTTTAAATATAATGTAGTATGCTTGACAAATAATTATATTTCATAAGTATGTGATTAGGGATGAGATTTTGAGGGTGAAGAATATATATTGAAAAAAGATCAACCCCTTGTTAAATATTTGTAAGTTATTGGATAGATTAATCTTTGACTTTTTTTACCCAAGGATACTAGAGATTTAAAGAACTATTTCCCTTGCTAGTATTGTTACGTGGTTAGAGTTTTTGTAAAGGTACAATAATTGATTGTTTTTATTTCATTGATAAAAGAAGCAAGTAGTAAAGCTGTAGTATTGTTTACGTGGTTAGAGTTTTTGTAAAGGTACAATATATTCTAAACGATCAAATTTAGATTATTCTCCCGAGACTGTATGCAAGCCATGAACTACACTTATGAGGTCTAATCATAGTTGTTTTTGCACGAGTCACCTATTTTACCCCCTGCCAGCAAGCACGTCTATAAATGGATTCTTCCAACTTAATTGGGTTATTCACGCAGCTGAATAAAGAAAAAAGCCTTTCATAGTGAGATAGCCCTAGAAATGTTTCGTGAATCTTTGTTTGCTCTCTTTCTACTTTCTGCCTTCTCCTCCTCACTCCTACCTTTAACCACTGCTCAAGATTACGTTCTCGACACGGACGGTCACGCGGTTGAAAATCACGGTACATACTATTTGTTGCCAGCGAAATCAGGAAGCGGCGGTGGTGGAATAGAGGTAGCCGCAACTGGCAAAGAAAGTTGCGCTCTCACTGTAGTGCAATCTCTGAACGAGGACTCCATGGGGCTACCATTGAAGCTTTCAAGCCCATCCATCACTACGTCTCACTTCACCGAATACACTTCGTTGAGCATCGAGTTCACTTCGGCGCCGGCGCCGTGTTCGTCCGCTTCGGAGTGGACCGTTGTCAAGGGATTACCCGAAGGACGCGCCGTTAAACTTAACGATTACGGGAACACCGTAGAGGGTGACTTTGCTTTTGTATGTGCTAAGAGAGAATTTTACCGTTGCAATAAATCGTATCAGCTTATTTTCTGTCCATATGGTCTTATGAGGTGTGAAGATGTTGGGATCTCTATTGACGATGATGGAAACAGGCGTTTGGTGATCTCCGACGGGAATCCATTCCTGTTTAAGCTTCAGAAAGTTGGTTCATCTTCTTCTGCATGAAGCACCTCCGTGTAGTTTCTCCTAGTGAGAGACGTGTGCAAGATGATGCTTGATAAATAAATGATTTGGTTGTAACTACCGAAGGATTAGATAAAACTAATCAAAGCTTATATATGCTACGTTTTCGGTTGCTTAATTTTTTGTGTTCATATTTCTAGAGCCATAGTATATAAGATTGGCTCAACGTATTTAATTTTAGGTCTAAAATATATTTTGATATCAGATTTTTCTTATAAATTATAATTAAATACAATGTTTTTTAATATAAAAAAACAATATTTTATTAAAATGATTATATATTTTCATTCAAAGTTTATATTTTGAACTTTTCAAGATACAAAATCATTTATTGAATTATTACGATAGATATAAGTGAGGATAAATTTAACTTAGTTTCGCATAAAAAAATTTAAATTAGCTTTAACATAATTACATGGGCAAAGTGAGATTCTGAATTACCAAAAAAAAGGGGTTAAAAATGTAACATAAGAAACAATTACAAAATAATTTAACAAAATTCACATAAATTAAACAAAACAAGTATTGATATAAAAAAACAAATAAAATATTGACACTAGTCCTATAGCTTTTTATTCTATATACAACCGTATAAAAACGAAGTCTTTTACTTTATTAATGACTTGTTTTTTCTTTTGAAAAAGTTGAAAAGATTAAAGTAACACTATTCTTCAAAGAAGGGATTTACTTTAGAAAATGAAATCAAAATTTATAGTCATTAATTAAGAAAAAAATTATTGAAATTTATATGATTGCATAACTCATTTTTAGTGAATATGTATTTAATTATAAATGTTGTTGATTAAATGCTTTGAGAAGTTTTATTTTGTTGAGAGAAGTTTTATTTTGTTGAAAAAGTTTTCAAGCTTAACAATAATTGTGAAATTTAGGTTTAATTGTCAAACAAATCAGACAATAATGGTTAGATTCTCTCTAATTAATTTACTATTTGTTTTTAAGATAATAATGAGAATGTTAATATCATTTAGTTCTTGACTAGCAAAATTTAAAAGAAGGGAAATTACAAATGTTTTAGACATAAATTGATGCAGAAACTTGAATTAAAGCCTTGAAGAAGAAGTTGAAGTTAGAAAGTATCTGGCTTAGTGTGTAAGACAAGCCTAGTGCAATGCCTTGCCCAGTGGCTAGCCCATGCTTAGCACAAAAAAGACCCACGAAGAAACTTGAAGGCATGCTTAGCATGGATCATGCGCTAAGCGCGCGATCACCGTCATACTCGTTAAGCGCAGTAGTCAAGCTTAACACGAGGTCGTGTGAATTTTAAGCTAAGTACACCTATAAAAAGAGGAGGAAGCTAAGGAGAAAGACACATCGAAACTTAGAGTCCTTTACTGAACACACCCAAAGTCCTGAGCATCTCAAATAGGGGAACCCTCCCTAGAATCATTTCTTCCCTCCTTTTCTATCCCTATCCTTCGTCTTCCATCCTCATCAACCCCCTGAAGTGTAAGGTCTCTCATGAGAATGAGAGGTTAAACCCCCCATTGTTGGGAGTCTAACAACCAAACTCTTATAATTTAATTATTTCCCTACTATCTATCTAATGCAATTCCAATTTTTATTGTTCCTTTTTTGTGCTTATTATTATTGATTGTAGTCTGATCATCCATACTCATGCATCTGTTTAGGATTTAGACATTGAAAAGTGTTTATTTTTTAAAGAACTGGAAAAGAGCATTTAAATGAATCATATCTAGGGATATAATGATATTGTTTAGCCTATTCATGTATCTCTATTCTTAATGCAATTTACTATTTTGTTTCTGCAAAGAGATTTGAGAGAAAAAATAGATAAATTATGCTCTTTCACTTGAAAAAATAGATAAAACTATATCTTTTTAAAGAAAAAAAAAACAATTCTCCTGTTGTAAACTAGTATATTGGTGTTCAAGAAATATTTTCCTTTAAAATATGCTCCTATATTATATGTCATCTTGAAATCTTTCTTTTTTCTTTTGCATTACTTTCTTTTATTCTCATCCATTTTAAATACCATTTCCTTAATTATGATAAAAAGTAATTAAAATTATTTTAAATCATATTCAGAATAATTACGAAATTATTTTAAAATACTTATAATTATTTTAAATCATATTCAGAATAATTAAATATGTAAATTTACACCTATCAACTAATTCAAGAACTAAATTACCAAATATTTTTAATTCAATTAATTATAAAACATTTATAATTAAATTTTCGGTTTTAATTTAAGTTATCTAAAAAATTTACAGAAAAAAAACTGAATATCAATGAAATATTTTTTCATCAGATAATAAATTTTCATTAATCCAAGTTTTAAATGAATCAAATAAAATGGAAATTATTCTTTTAAATAAATAGAAATCTAGATTTAATTACCTCCTTAGATTTATTTATGCAGAACAAGGAACGTGTTTTACTGGATGTCAGTGAAGGTGTCATCGATGATGGTCCCCGAATATTAATATGTAATGTGAGGCCATGATGTGTATACAATTATCATGGACCCCAAATATGAATAATTGAATATCACAGTTGCTTCACTTGCCAAGTGGGGCACTCCTAATTAATTTTGCTCCTTTATTACCAACTAACCATTGTTATGTCCGCACGGCTAGCTACATAACACCAGTTAGATATACAGTGGACGAAGATATTTATTTTATTTCAAAAGTAATTAAAATATAAATACACAAAACAGTTTAAATTAATTAAAAAATAAATAAAACATTTTAAATATAATATAATTTGAAATTAAAATTCTAATAATCTTAATTAGATTTTGATTTATTGCATATATATAAGATAATATTTGAATTATATGAAAATGACAAATTAAAGTAATCAGGTAAAATAAAATTCAAAGGTTTAGATAAACTATAAAATTCAATATAGTAATTAGGTGAAAAGATACAGAAAGTAAGAAAACAATATATACAGTTATTATAATTATCATGGATATGAACTAGAAAAAATGTTTAAAACACAAATAAATAGTAGTCTGATTTTAATTTATATAGAAAAAATAGACCATGTTTTTTTAAAATAAATTTTATAATAGTAATAATAGTAATAATAATAATAACGACAACAAATTTTATAATCAAGAGAAGATTAATATAATATTCAAATAAATTGTAATTGGTACGTACCATTGTAATTATGATTTAATGTGGCTTTAACAAAAATATTGTTCTAAGGGATATATATATATACCATCTAATTTATATATTAATAACTTCCATCCATTATTAGAAAAATACAGATTAGTGACTGAAATTAGCGACCAAAATACATTAGTCACAGCCAACTGGTTTCACGACTGATAACATCATTGTTATCTGATATCGGTGGCCGATTTAGCAAGCGAAAATTGGAATGCACATAATGTAGTCACTAATTCAGTCACAACACGGCTTAGACTTTTCTAAATGTTATTTAAAAGGAATAAGGACTGATAAGGCGACTGATTTTTATTAGTTGTTGTACCCAAAAAAATAGTCCTATTCTATTATATTCATTTGCAAAAGCAACAACAAAAGTAAAGTATAGTACCCAAAAAAAAAATCCTATTCTATTATATTCATTTTTTTTATCAAGATTCATGAAGTTTTCATTTCTTTTAAATATACTCTAATATCATCTTAAAATGTGAGTTTAGGTCTAACTCAATCCAAAAACAAGAAATAAAAGTTGTCCCTCATTTATATATTCTAATTTAACTTTCTTTTTAACCAATGTGAGACTTAAATTTTTTTCAACATATATCCCAACAGGTATCACCCCAGAATATATAGTTAAATCACTTTACATTCACACTAGCAAAATATAATTGCCCCCCTCTCCCCGTGAAACTAATATTAGGCCTTAATGCTAATAGTAAAGGACAAAGCCCACTTGCCATTGTCCAAATGGCAGCAAACTCTTTCCAAACTTTAAGGTACTTTATGACATCAATTGAAGTTTTAAACAACACTTAATTATATAATTTTTATGGTGTTCTTTATGTATTATTCTTATGCCTACCCAATGACATTTTAGTGTAATAATAATTGGCTTGAGACATGTGGTATAATTTGATCCAAAATTTATTTATTTGATCTTTTAATTATTAAGAAGTTCAATATCATCCATGCATGGTGCAGGGAGGGTTGGTTAAAATTATATAATTCTAGTAAAATATCCACAAATTATAATATTTCCAATTAGCTAGTAAGCACCTGTTTGGTTCCGCGTCGAACATGAAGTTATTCCATATAGCTACGCATGTTTGGTTTGCGGGGCTGATAAAAATAAAATAAACCCAAAAACAAAAATTATGATCTATTCATAAAATTATTTTTTCTTTCAATGCAATTTTGTAACATTCTCAAACATCCTCTAAACATGAAGCAAGTAAGTGTTTGGTGCTGTATATGCAAATCAGTTTTTTTTTTAACCAAACATAAAAAAAACTAGAGTATTTTGCTCAACTCACCTATTTTATCCGCTGCCAGCAAGCAGGCTATAAATGGATTCTTTCATATCCAATATCAGAATTTAAATTCTAAAATATTTATTAAAAAACATAAGTCCTTATCGATCACTTATACAATTAATAATATTAATCATCCAGGCACATAACATTTGAGACGAAATCACTACATATAATATGTCAGAAATTAAAACATTTGCAAAAAGCATAAACTTTGATTATTTTATTTAGTAAGACACCAATGTTACTACAACCAAAGCATGTCTCTCACTCACTGGCAGAAAGCACATGATTATTCAGGGCCAGTGCAGATCGAAATTTCTGAAACTGAACGACTAAAGGAGTGTTCTCAGACAGCACCAAGCGCCTGATTCCCTTACCATCGGTACGAATCCCAACATTCTTACATAAGTGAATCATCACCTCTTCTTCTGGCCATAGACAGAACACAAGCTTATAGCCCACAGAAGAAGAAGAAGCATCATCAGCAACTTTCACAATACTGAACCAACCAGACACTCTATTTTGGTAACCAACAAGCTTAACAGCGAGTCCTCTTTCTGGTAGACCCTCAACGATAGTCCACTTGGAAGGTGGGTCCCACTTAGAAGGAATTGGACTTGGGGGACACCCTGGTCTGAGTGTGGATGGAAACACACCGAACTGAATGCTCTTGAAAAGCTGGCCTTGGGTGATGAAAGCGACTCCTGCTGATCGAGATGCAATCTTTATCGGTAACCCCTCAGAGAGCTCGTTGCCAGATTGCACCACAGTCAGAGGGCAAGTTTCGTTTCCTGCTTTTGCTACTTGTATTCCACCGCCATTTCCTCTTATCACTGGCAACACGAAATAATTGACACCGTATTGAAGCTTATCGCCGTCAGTGTCGTACACATGATCATCATCAGCGGTGGCTGAAGGTAGATATGAGGTGAAGGCACAAAGAAGAAAGAAGAGAGGGAACAAGATAGGAGTTCTCTTCATCTCTTAGGGTTTTCCTTTTCAGTTGCGTACGTGGCTAATTAAGCAAGGTTCGAAGAATTTATTTATAGACATGCAGCGTGCTGATTGAAAAATATGAAGTTTTTTTTTTTTACATTAATTTATACATTTTAATTATAAGAGATACAAGAAAAAGAAATAAACAACTACGGATAAAAGAAGTTATAAGATTCATTTAAATTTTTTTTTACTCCGTATAAAATTGTTTTAATGGTTAAAAAAGAAAAAAAATCATGAATTCAAATTACTTATACTAATAAAAATAATTTAATAAATTAAAAATTAATAATTGTCCATAAAAAAAACGATGAATAAAGAGAAAAATCTAAAAGGTGTTGTTTTGTAAAATATTATACAGGTTGTTAGATGAATAATACAAATATATATATATATATATATATATATATATATATATATATATATATATATATATATATATATATATATATCCTTTTTATCTTTTACTTCTTCCTCTCTATATATCCTTTTTCTCTTTTACTTCTTCCTCTCTCCATGCAGAAATTTTCTGTTAAAAAAATTATGGTGTTTGTAGTTCACCAGCAAGGCTACTGCATGTGAAGCAAACAAAACATTTAATTCAATTAAAGAGAAACAAAATAAAGATACACAAAATAGGGAGACTTGGCCAAAACACTAGCACACAATTAAGAGAATCTATAGTTAGGCATATACATCAATCTATTTGTTAATTGGGAACTCTTTCCTTAATAAAAAAACTAGAACAGAGTTTCACAAAAAAGGCGACCGAGACTCAACTCCAAAGGAAGCCAACTTATCGGCGCAAGAATTTCCATCTTTGTAAGACAATTCTCAAGGTGTAAACTAGTATACTGGGGTTCAAGAAACATTTTCTTTTGAAATATGTTCCTTACTTATCATTATTCCAGTTTTATTATGTCTTCTTGAAATTCCTCCTTTTTCTTTGGTATTACTTTCTTTTATTCTCATTCATATTAAATACCGTTTCCTCAATTATGATAAAATAATTAAAATTGTCTTAAATCATATTTCGAATAATTACAAAATTATTTTAAAATACTTATAATTATGAAATTTTAAGTTGTAATCAAAATAATTAAATATGTCAATTTACAATTATCAACTAATTAGAACTAATTTTACTAAATATTTTCATTCAATTAATTAATTAATTATAATATTTCTAATTAAGTATTCGGTTTTTATTTAAATCATCTAAATTTTTTACCAAAAAAACTGAATATTAATGAAATATCTTTTTATCAGATAATTAAATTTTAATTAATACAAGTTATAAATGAATCAGATAAAATAGAAATGATTCTTTTTGAATAAATAGAAATCAATTATATTATCTCCTTAGATTTACTTTATGCAGGACATGCAAGGAACGTGTTTTTCTGCATGTCATCAGCAGTGATGGTCCCCAAATATTAATCTGTAACGTGAGGCCACATAACGTGTAGTCGTGTACTACTCTCACGGACCCCAAATATCACAGTCGCTTCGCTTGCCAAGTATGGCCACTTCACGTGACTCCTAATTAATTTTGCCTGCATCACACCAGACAGCAGACACCAGTTATCTATATACAGTGGGCAAAGATACATCTTTATTTTATTTCAAAAGTAATTAAATTCGTATCAATTTGGTCCGACCTGCCCTCTCCATGCCTGAGCACCACACTCGACAGGTCACCTCTGACCGTTTGAAGGAAGCTGTCAATCGCCTCTCTCAAGGCCAGGCGTCTCTCACCCAGAGCCACACAGCCTTAAACACCAAAATGAATTCCATCCACTCCTTCCTTAACACTAAAATTAACTCCCTCATAGACCAAATCGCAGCCATCACCACCAACCCCAGCTCACCTTCCCCTTCCTCTCAGCCATCTCCTTCTCCGATTCACCGTCCTCACATGAAACTGGACGCACCTCGTTTCAATGGTCACGACCCGCTTGGATGGATATTTAAAATATCCCAATTCTTTGACTACCAGACAATTCTGGAGCAAGAGCCTCTCACTGTTGCGTCTTTCTACATGGATGGGTCGGCGCTTCACTGATATCAGTGGATGTCTCGACAGGTTCTTTTCATCGTGGCCTGTGATGTGGTGCATCACATGTCAGGATGGAATATTATCTCAATTTTTATTGTTCCTTTTTTGTATTTATTGTTATTGATTGTAGTCTGATCATTCATACTCATACATCTATTTAGAATTTAGATATTGAAAAGTGTAAATAGATAAATTAAGCTCTTTTCATCGTGGCCTGTGATGTGGTGCATCAGGTCAGGATGGAATATTATCTTATTGTTCCTTTTTTGTGTTTATTGTTATTGATTGTAGTCTGATCATTCATACTGATACATCTATTTAGAATTTAGATATTGGAAAGTGTAAATAGATAAATTAAGCTCTTTTATTTAAAAGATCAGAATTAGAATATCAAAATAGATGTAAGTAAAAATTGAGATAATATTAAATAGAAAAAAATTATTATTACATCACAAGTAATTTGTTATGCTAGATCCCAACACATTTGTAGTATGAATTAACCAGTGTTGTTTTTTTATCTTCCCTATTTTAAAATTTTTTTGTCTTCAATAATTTCACTTTACTTTTGACTCCTTATCTTTTTTTCTTCAATTAATTACTTGAAAATTGGGTATACATCAATCTAAATATAAATAAAATTCTTATAAACTTAACCCTTAGACTTTCATTTTAACTTTATTATTAGAACGAATTAATACATTTGTTAATGCATTAACACTTAATAGCTGGATAATACTAGTATCATTTATTAAATAATTATTACTTCCTTAAAATATCAGTATTAAGTAAAATTATTTTTTGAACCGGCATGACAGTACAGGTATCAATTTAACCTGCACCCTCATGAAAGCTATTGGTCTTGTTAGGTTTATTAGGTCTCTGTCTTGGTACATTAGGAGATGAGCCAAATTATAAAATTCAAGAAAAAAAAATGAAAAGGAAATTCAATATAATGTCTGACAAGATAGCTAGACTGCGACATAACATAAGATATTTTCCATATAATTTTCAAGATAACTAGACTGTGACATAACATAAGAGATTTTCCATATAATTTTCAAGATAGCTAGATTGTGGCATAGCATAAGAGATTTTGTGAGACTATTTTTTTTATGTGATTTAATATTTACCATTTATAGTTATTTTTGGTTTCAACACATCAAGTTTTATATTTTTTAGGTAACTGAATCTAATGTAATTAATAAGTTTCATAACTCAAATTTGTAAAAAATAATAATTCAAAATCATGTTTTCTAAATAAAAAATGATTATTATATCAAAATTATTTTTTTAACTTAATTTAAAAATATAAATAAAGACTTAATTATTTTTTAAAAGATAGGAGACTAGACTAAATGTAATCCAAATCATACAGTGCTTGTGGAATGAAATCACATGGGGAAGGTCAAGAAACAAAAGTCAACATAATCAACACATAAGTAAATACTATTTCATGAAATATGACAAATGACATTATATCAAATTTGTTTGGTATAGACCAATGGTATCTTTCACGGGAGGCAGTCCTTTTCAAGCCTTGGGGATCACTATGGGCAACAAACACTCCCATCAAGTATTTAACCCAATTATATACTTAGGACTCAAATTCGAGACTTTTGATTAAGCTAGAGTATTTAACCCAACTATATACTTAGGACTCAAATTCGAGATTTTTGATTAAGCTAGAGTAATCCTGTACCAGTTGATCTACACACTCAGTGGTACAAATGGCATTGTATACTACGTATAGGGGAATAAAATCATAAAGGGAAATTACTAATAAAAAACATTATGATAAAGTTGGTTAGAAAAATTGATCTGCTGGATGACCAATTGATTGTTCTCCATGCCAATTATCTAGCACAGATAAGTGGGAAAAAAATTGATAGTTTGTACTTTCGAAATCTTAATTTGGAAAGTGAATTTTTTTGGTCTAGGAATCGAATCTCCATCAGTTTAAGGAATCTAGATATATACTAACTCTGCGGAGCTTTGGTTGGTATAACATGTATGACACTCACTACTCCAAATGTTACATTTAGCGACCTGGATACACCAGCAAAAGTTTGATTGTCGGTAAATGGTTTTGCAGCCATTTCTATCGCCGGTAATGGATATAAAATTGCCACAAAAGTGATCTTTGTTGTAGTGGACAAAACTATGGTTGAGAGTTGATACATGTTTGAACTTACATGTTTACTTCCCAAATTCAATATAGTATAAGCAAATTAATTAATGTGAAAATTTTTCTTTTCCAATGAGTCAAACCGTGGTTGAGAAACTATAATTTACATAAAAAGAAGTTTTCTGTTACAAGCTTTTTTTAAATAAAAAAAAAATCAATTACACCTTTGTAAAACAAGCTAATTCTAATTTATAAAATGTAAAAGTTGATTAAAATTGAAATGATAATAAAATTAAAATAACACCTTTGTAAAGCATGCAATAAATTTGAGTCCCTTAATTATTAAAATAAGTCAAGTTCTTAATAATTATCACAGGCCAATTGCCTAACTAAGCCTATATATCCACCAAAAACAGCTAGAGGAACATGTTGAACCTGTCTCCCTTCAGTAACTCCTTTGACCACTGACCATTGCATCTGTCGGTAATAAAGAAAAAGTAGAAAGTAAATCGTCAACCTCCACCGTAAAATCAAATATTTAAAGGGTCCGAGCTGAGGCTCTCAATCTGGCCTTTTGAGTTTTAGCCTTGTTGTTTATTCAGTTCATGCATGGCTACTAAATTTTCTCACAGTCATGCCTAGTTAATCTTTAGAAACATTCCTTCTTGAAGTGTTTTACTTTTTTTTTATCTCTTAATGTCACTTTCTGCCGCTCGCTACTAAAGAAAATGACAGCATGCAGATCTTATACAACTTGTGATTACTATTTTTATTTTTCTAAGAACAATAATGTGGCTATTTAGTATATATGGAGAGGAACGGAAGAGTGGAGGGTAAACTTTGTATTTTCAATAAAATATCAGACATGCAACTCAACAAAATTAGGGAAACTTCATGAACAGATATATCAATAACTTACTGAATATAGAGGAATATATTAATAATGATTTAGGAATACTACAGATAATTTGTTTCGTAAGCTTCAGTTTTTGGTGTTGATTTGGTGTTTCTAGTTTTGTTTTTAAACATACATAGGAATGATAATGAGAATCAGATTGCAGCCTAGTGCCCAGAGCTTCCTTAAGGAGCATTTTAAATTACATTAAATCTATTAATTGAACAAGCCTTATTGCTCATGTCATATTTAGTTGCACCTACCTTACCTCATCTTCTTGCTATGTCTTTGAATCTCACTTTTAATATAAAAAAAATAACAGAGTAATTTAAAATGTAGAGTAGTAATTAGCTGTATAAAATTGATAGATGTGAGCTTAAATTAAATGCAATATAACACCTTTCCGAGCTTTATCATACACATTTTCTGATGTGATTGACAGATGATCGCAAATAAGTTTGTGGGGAAATATGGAGAAGGCTTACCAATACTCTATTTCTTAAGACTCCAAATGGTGCTGAGTGGAAATTGAATTTGGAAAAATGCGATGATAAAATTTGGTTTCAAAAGAGTTGGAAAGAATTGGTAGAATACAGGGGTGTCAATTTGGGCTTGTAAACAATAATCCCCGTGGGAACTGCCCTGGCAAATGGGGATTTTTTCTCCGCAGGGACGGAGTTGAGGATAAATATTTCCTCGTGGGCACGGCGGGGACAGGGACAGGGCGAGGATCCCCGGGGTCCATTATTTTTATATTAATAAAATAATAACAAATCTTTTTTAAATTTACTTGTATTAAAATTTAAAATTAATGTTTTTTAAAATTCCAGGATGGGGAGCGCCCACACCATTGACATCCCTAGTAGAGTATCACTCTCTATCTCATGGCCATCTTTTGCTTTTCAAATGCAAAGTAACTTGTAATTTTGCAGAAGAATCGAAGGCTACTGATAACCACGTTTCAGCCCTTGATTGAGGAAGTTCTTTCAAAACTTGTAATTCGTTCTTCTTGGTTGTGAACTTGTGATGCATCATGCATCATGCATCCATCCATTCCAATGGACCCCTGGTAAGCTTCAATGACAGGTTTGGCTTGTAGAACATAAGTTGAATTACAAAATAACTGTTTCTCTCTTTCAGGGCAGACATTACCACCTATGTTTTGTAGGAGACACTTTAATTCCCACAAGAAGCATGTGATAACAAAGTACCTGATAACAAATGTTAAAACAAGAACAAATTTTAGACTTTCAAGTACCTGATGTTTGCATCTTTGAGCTCATTCATGCTACTAAACTAACCTTTATGATTCGCATCTTTAGACAGACAGAGAGTTCAAATTGTTCAACATCTCAAGGTATACGATGTTCACTTTTCTATTCAAATTGTTCAACATCTCAATCCTTCTAATGAATGCGTTCCTCTATCTTCTACAGAACCTAGTTAAATAAGAGCAGCTTGTCAAGGACAGATAAAAGAAATGAAAACCATCATTGTTTCCAAATTTGCATCACCAAAGAGTTTCAGGTTTCTTGTCTGAAGCTTAACATGCATTCCATCAGGAGTTGTTTGAACACTACTACCAAACATTTGATGGCATAAACTCAAGTGTGGAGAGTGGACATAATTTTGGATTTTTGAATGAGTTTATTCTCTTTCCTTGACATTTCAAGAGTTAGAATCTACTTATTATGAGTTATTTTGTTGTCATGGGTATTGGCTAAGTTAGAATCTACATATGATAGCAGAGCATAAAACTAAGGGAATATAATTGCTGTGGGCAAATTACTAACAGAAAAATATCATAAAATTGAATGGCCAAGTGATTCTGCTCCAATGCCAACTTACTATGAAGTTACCTTTTATTCTATCGATTGCGACCTTTGCATAATGGTTTTCCTCAATATTATCACAAAAAGGATCTGCTACGACCAAACCGCAACAAAAATCAAGCAATCACTCTTAAGCAACAGATTATCTAAATGAAAAAGACAAGAAGGCATGGAGCAAAGGAGGGAACAATTCAGAGTACACCATTGAGTTATCGAAATGATGTTATCTGCACGGATAATTGTGCGATGAAGCTGCGAAATTGAGATGTGCTGGAAGGAAACGCTAGCGAGTGCGAGGGAGAGAGAGCAACGGAGACGCAAATCTACATCCACGTCGCTGACGAGGACGCACCTGTCACCTGCAACCTCTGTTCCATCGTGTTCTGCAGTAGGAACCAGATCAAAGGACAAAGCTGTTAGAAAAAATTAAAATAAATAAGAATAAGTAACAAAATAACTTATATAAATCAACAATACATCATATCATACAATAAACACAAAATGAAAAAATAAATTAGGAGAAGAAATAATTAGCCTGAATTAAAACGCGCAAACATTATCCTTACAGAGAAAAAGCTTCACCACACTAATAAAAAAGTCTGATTGCGCTAAAGATATCAAAACAACCTTAACAAATTATTAACTCATTAAAATAAAATCTTAACAAAATCTAAAATAAATATTTTATTTTATAAAATAAAATTAATATAAGTAATATATATATTTATAAATTTTAAATTATAACACAAATATTTACCAACAAAACCTTGCAAGGGTTTCATGGTGTGCCACCACAAGCACTATATTTTGAAAAACTCTGCGCAAGGGTGAGGTTTCAATGCAGATGGGTCAAGATCGAACCTTTCTCCGTGCGAGAGCGAGGTTGCAGTGAAGATGTATCGAGATACAACCTTTCTTTGTGCAAGGCCAAGGTTGTAGCAAATATGCGTCGGGGTGAGGCAAATATTCATTCGAGTTAGGTGCAATTCATATCCCCCACGAGATAATGTGTGACAGCAGACATTATGTGCTTGAATCTTTTGGCCTTTTTTTTTTCTTTTCTCTTATATATTATAAATAATACAAATCAAAGCAATTAACCTCAAAGGAAGTGTCCTTTCGTTTCTGAACAAAGTTCTCCCAAGTTTCATGATCAATGAACCCATAGATATCACAAGGAGATTTGGCTTTGCATTTCCCATACATATATATATATATATATATATATATATATATATATATATATATATATGGGATTAATTTGAACCAAATTGGTATATGTTATGTCACTATGTTTACAACACCAAAAGATATAAAAAAGATTGTTGTACCTTGTTGTCTCTATAAGATTTGATGGTTGCAACCAGCAACTTATCGATCTCCGGCTATTCATCTCACTCTTTGTAATAATTCATGTCGTCAAATCTTCTTGTCCTATACAAGAGGAAGCAACCAACAATGAGAAGAACAAACAAGCAACACACTCAAACCCAAATGCAAACAAGAAAAAATAATGGGACAAGGGGTAAGAAAACAGCAAGCAGAAAGATATAGTACATTATGTTGTGAGTATAATCACATCTACTGCAAAAGTGTAGTGCAATGGCAAGAGAAATGAAATAGTTCAAGGTTACCACTTAGTCATTTGGATATGTGACGGTTAAGTGTGGTGTTCAAGGAAAAGTTGGTGTTCATCTTGATCCATTAAACACGGATTTTGATTTATAGATCCAAAAAAGATGAGTAATGTTAAGAGATTTAACACGAGAAGTGAAAGGAGTGAGAGGGGCAAGAGCGGCTTTAGTGTTTTAGACTGAGAAAGAAAATCTAGTTGTTAAGTTTTAGGGTTAACCTCAGTACTTGTTTTAAGTGAACAACAGAATATGGCTTGGACCTAATCTTTTTCTCAATTTGTTGGATAGGTTCGATTTTTTTATGAAT
Organism: Glycine max; assembly: GCF_000004515.6. Taxonomy (NCBI): domain Eukaryota; kingdom Viridiplantae; phylum Streptophyta; class Magnoliopsida; order Fabales; family Fabaceae; genus Glycine; species Glycine max. Next base: position 45,168,944 of record NC_038244.2, read on the forward strand.
GTAAAGATCCAAAATCCAACTTGCCTAGTGAAATTCATTCAAACCCATTTTTTCACATGACCAACACATTTACTTGCTTTAACCAATCCATAGACCATTTTTTTCGGGTCAGGTTAGTTGCCGGTTCCCTTCCCACCCCTACTAACAACCATCACACTAGGTACTTTTTTCATTAAATTCATTCTATAAATTATATAAGTCATTATTAGATTAAAATAATCTACACGGACACCATAGGAAATAGTAGAGTACTAATCACAAATTTACATGCATTATTATATATATATATATATATATATATATATATATATATATAGAAGATAAATATAAAGATTTCTATTTTTTAATGCGATCTTAATTTATAATTAAGCATCTAATTGACGTCAAGTACTACCAGAAATTCACATTATGATATGTTTTTGTTTAAAAAAACAGAAATTTAAAGAAAAAAAAAAGAAATAAAAAGTAGGATAATTTTTTAATGATGTCAAATGGCATTCATCTAATTATCTTTAATATCACTACTCATTTTACTTGATTGAAATTGGGGAAGTAACAATAAAAATTCAGATATGTTTCAAATTGAAGTCGAATATGGTATTGCACCTTTAGATCTGCAAAGGTAATCAACCCATGAAGATCGATGGAGATGTGAGAGAGGAAGGTGTTGAAAAAAAGGCTAGATTTTTTTACGGAGAAGAAACATAAAAAAGAGAATGAGTTTTTAAAACGGACAAATTGGGAAAAAAAATGAAAGAAAAAAAATTATAACTGTTGATTTAAAGTTTAAAATATCTCACAGACCAAAAAAAAATAAAATTGGCAGGCACAGTGCATAAATAAATTTCACTTTCACACACTATAGAGTCCCTTACAAAGCAACAATATTAAATGTTTTGGAAATAATGACTTTGAATGTGTTAGAAGCCGGATTCTACCGTACCACGAAAGTGAAACATTTTTCGGGTGATATGGGAGTTATAGTGAATCATGGTAACTTTCATATCGTTTGGTCAAAATAACTTTCACACGGTGAAAAAATTTCACTTTGGCACCGTGGTGGTAGAAGTAGAACTACCCGGCATATTTTACCCTGAAAATCCAAACAGCTATCAAGATTCAGCAGCAGTAGTAGAAGCATAACCTAACTGAAAACACATGGTGATGCCACTCCTCCGCCACCGCCTAGCCACTCTCACTCACCGCTTACGCCACTCCTCCGCCGCCGCCGCCACCCCGAAACCCCCCATCCTCTACACCGCCGACACAACCGCCGACGCCACCGCCACCCTCCAAGTCCTCTCGTGGGGCAAAGGCGCCTCCGGCCAGCTCGGCGGAGGCGTCGAGGAGACCCGCCTCTACCCTTCTCCGGTTGCCAACCTCGCCGTCCCCAAATCCTCCTTCGCCCTCTCCCAAACCCCTGGCCGCCGCCGCCTCCTCCCAAGCCCACCGAAGCGGGCCCTTGAAGTGGGCCTCTCTTGTGGGCTTTTCCACTCCTCCCTGATCGTCGATGGGGCCCTCTGGATTTGGGGCAAAGGCGACGGCGGAAGATTGGGCTTCGGCCACGAAAACCCCTTGTTCGTTCCCACACTGAACCCTCACCTCGATAACCTCCTCTCCGTCGCACTCGGCGGCTTGCATTCCGTCGCGCTTACCTCGGACGGCGAGGTCTTTACGTGGTCAGAATCACTTCAACTTCTTCGTCCTCTGATTGGTTACCTTTTCCGAGTTTCTGATTGTTGTTTTCCAAAATCAGGCACATAATGCGTTGTGTGTTAATATGAACTAGACTTGGTTGATCAGCTAAATCTGATTAATTGGATTCATTGATTGACTGTGTTATTGGATATTCCACATTGACTATGCCCAATTTAAAGTATATAAGTGAGGGGTAACTCTTACCTCACAAGCCAGTTTTATGGGTTTGAATTAGTCCAAATCCAAAATTCTAAAAGTGTTAACCAAGACTTCTTACATTGTTTGCATGCAGTTTTTTTCCTTCTCTTTTATATAGGCATGCTTGGTGAGATTGATAACATGAGAAGAGCAAATCTCAACTGTATAATGTATAATTTAAATATATGGTTAAAATTAAAACAAACTTGACCATCCATGTATGATTATATGATTAAAATTTAATCAACTTACCTCTCACTAGATATGTCTCCTTTGGTTGAAATACTGGTTCTTTTTACTTAGCTTGACTGAGAAATACCGCAAAAGTGGTTGGATTTAATGCCTGAACTGTGTTTATTTATATAGGGTTAGAAATTTTGAATCCTTCTTTGACTTATGCTTGGCTTAAACTCAAGATATTGTCAAATTTACTCTACTATGGAATCATAATAGGAACTTGACAAGTGTTTTATTTTCATTTTTTGGGTGTGGGAGATGACATTGCATGAGTAAAGATAAAAGAATACTGCTAGTTAAAAGAGAACTCTAGATATCAATTTAAGACACTCATTGATGCTTTGCTCATGAGGTTATATTTTACTCGTTTTAGACAATATTTGATGTTTGGTATGTAACTCAAAGATTTAGAGATGAAAAGCTTGTCTTTTGACAACATGAATGCATGAATTGCTCACCAGAAGTTGTGAAACTAGTGTTGGCTTCGGTGAACACTAGGTTTCTCACTGGATTAACTTCTAATCAGACACCAAACTTGGATTCCAGCTCATGAAATAAATATAGATTAGATTGAGGTTTTTGTTATCTGCCAGCAGTTACTTCAACTAGTATACCCTAACAATGTTAACATCTACACAAAAGAGTAGGTTTTTTGTAGCAATGGGGGTATAACTCAGTATTTTGTGGGGGTGGGTGCAGCCTGCCCCCTGTCAGAGCCTATTGTTAGCTGTTGCATGTGAACCTTTTAGTGAAACTTTCAGAATCATTTTTCCTTTAAGGCTCTTAGACACTTGTATTTAAAAAATTAACAGACTTTGTCGAGTTTGGGAATATTTTTGTAACTTCAGGGAGTTAAAAGGTTCCTAAATTTTATGATGAGCACGTAAAGTTTTATGTCAGCTATTTATTCATGCTTTCTTTCCTCTCAATAACGTTAGTTTTTATGGATGCAAATGAAGTTTGCAGGGGTTATGGTGGTTTTGGTGCACTTGGGCACTCAGTATATCATAGAGAGCTATTTCCTAGGTTGGTAAAAGGCTCCTGGGAGGGAACTATAAAACACATTGCTACCAGTGGAACACATACTGCAGCAATCACAGAATCAGGTTTGTTTTTCAGCTGGAACTTTATTCCAGCTTTGTTTAAAACAAATTTAGATTGAAGAATCTGAAGAAAAAATAATTACTGAATTCAAAACAGGGCTGATCACGGCAGTGTTTTCCTTATGTCAAATTGTTTCCCAATGTTTTCTAACCCTAACTTTTTTTTTCTTTTTTCTTCGGGACAAGAAAAGAACCCATTGAGAGAAATACGATAAGTACAAAGAAGGATAAAAAATCTTCTTAAAATTACAGACTCCAAATATACTTATTTTCTTCCAGAGTGATTGAATGAAGATGCACTTTTGTTATACATGTCAAATCAGATTTTTGATATATTGAAAGCTTTGCTCTACTGTTTCACTAACATGTTTGATTGAAGATATAAATTTCTATTTAATGTTTATCTTTTACTTTACTTTTTCTTATTTCACTAACATGTATGTAGGACCATGCATCTATTTCTCCTAGCGTTCAACTTTCTAAAACCAATTTGAGTTTCTTATTAGGAATGTTCAGGAACCTGAACTAGATATCAAAAAATGGTATCCATCCTTTGAAACTGATGGCAGGTTCATATTGGATGTAGGGGAGCTTTATATCTGGGGTCGAGATGAAGGGGATGGCCGATTGGGCCTTGGTCCTGGTCGGGGCCCAGATCATGCAGGTGGACTTAGTATCCCTTCCAAAGTAAAAGAGTTACCTTACCCTATTGCTGCTGTATCCTGTGGGGGATTTTTCACAATGGCATTGACAGTGGATGGACAATTATGGAACTGGGGAGGTAATTGTCACCTGCTTTATATTAATTTTTTTCCCTATATTTTCTGTAGAAGATTAGCAAAATTCTTTTAGCCTGTGCTTAAGTGAATAAGTGCTTTTAGTTTTAGAAAATTGATAGTGCTATTTTCTCAGCCAATTCCAACTATGAACTTGGGAGAGGTGATAAGATTGGTGGTTGGAAACCAAGACCAGTACCCAGCCTTGAGAATGTTAAAATAATTCAATTAGCAAGTGGTGGATATCACTCCCTTGCATTAACAGGTATGTTGATGTGACATTATTAGTATTGTTTCATTTCCATTCTCATGGATCTTGTCATTATAACTACTTCATTCTTGATTTACATTAGATGATGGCAAAGTGCTCTCATGGGGCCATGGTGGACAAGGTCAGTTGGGCCATGGATCTATCCAGAATCAGAAGATACCAGCAGTAGTTGAGGCTTTAGCTCATGAGAATATTATATATATTTCTTGTGGGGGTTCCTCATCAGCAGCTGTGACGGGTAATACATTTCATCTCACCCAGCATGTTCTACTAGCTACAGAACTTTTCACTTTTAATATATAAATAACTTTTATCCTTCACCATGTGTCCTATAGAGTCTAATGCCCTCTTCAGCATATTTTTATGATGCTCTGAAATTGTATGGCATTGTAGGCTACAGGTTGTCTCCAGAATCAGATATTTCAGATGTTAGTGTTGGATAATTATGTATCTGCAGCACCACCACCATTTTTTGGCCTTTTTATCAAAAACCATCCCCACCATGGCCCTGCAATGAATGCTATTTAATAACACTGATTGATAGTTTGATACACCATTGAATCCAAATGTTAAATGTCTACCAAATCAGGGGAGCTTCATTCAGACCCTACACAATATTGGAAATTGATAGGGAAGTTGGACTCTTATAACTTATTATGGCCAGACTTGACATATCCTTTGTTAGAAGTTTTGTTTGTTAGTTTCTTCACTCTCCCTATTATAGCCATTGAGATACATATTCTCATGGCTTTATCTGAGATATAGGTTGCACTATTGCTGCATATATAGATGCAGATTGGGCTGACTGTCCAAGTGAGACACAACTTCAGATTATTATTATGTTCTTATTAGAGGCAGTCTCATTTCTTAGAAAAGTAAAAGAGCAAAATGTTGTTGCTTGATCAAGTGCAAAGGAAAAATATTGAGTTGTGTGCCTGTGAACTAGAATGGCTAAAACTTCTCTGACTTGAAGTTTTGCACAATATGGTCTATGAAAGTTATTTGTGATAATTAGAATGCATTGTGCATTCCTAGCAATCCATTCCGTGAGTGACCTAAACATATAAATCAAAAGTCTGATAGCTAATCCCTTGAGCAATTTACTAATCCATGGTCAAAGTGGTGGTAGGTTGTTTGACAGAAAATTTAACTATGGGATTTCTTATTTTATTTATCATAACGTGAAACAACTTTTCGAATCATTGTAGTGCTAAGCATGCATTTTTTTTTGTTCTAAACAGATAATGGAAAGTTGTACATGTGGGGAAATGCTAATGATTCTCAATTGGGAATTCCTGGGCTACCACCGGTTCAATCATGCCCTGTTGAAGTCAACTTTTTAATGGAAGATGATGGATTAGGACCTCACAAAGTTTTATCAGTTGCAATTGGTGCATCACATGCCATGTGTTTAGCTTTGAGGGAGAGTAGTTGATTTTGTCAGCTGACATGGAAATTTCTTCTTTGACTATAATGCCCCACTGAATTTTGTAAGAAGATCATTGAATTGTCGTGGTCTAATAGTGTATACCCTGATGGGTTACTAGCAGCATTTGTTCTTGGAGTCTAACACATCAAATTGACTATTCTGGATATACCAGAACTCCAGCGTTTACAGTTTGATTGTCCTAAAACCTGATTCCAAAAATTAATACTTTCAGGAATTATGTAACTTTTGATGCTTATTCCTTCGTAAATGAAAGAGATTGAATTTTGAATTTCACCTCGTATTGGAAAATGACTGAACCTAATTCACTCTCGAAAACTAAGTTCAAGGGAGGATAATTGTTGAGGTCTTTAAGGAGTATTTCAACCATATTTTACACAATATATTTTTACACCTTCAGATCCAAGATTGAATTTTGAGAGTGAAGTATGCAGAAATAGAAATTTGTAGATAATCTTACATTAATACACAATAGGCTTTCATATCATATTAGAGACGAACTGGGTTTAATTCATTTTCAAAGAACTGGGTTTCGTATTTATATTTCTAGTCAATGTGAGATATTTAGCACCTCTAGGAGGTTAGGAATTCTTACACAATGTCTTGAGCCTGATATACACATGGTGTTGAAAGCAGGGACTTAAACTTAGTTATCATAGACAATCTGCTTTACAAACACTGCATACCATTTTGTGACGGTCACCATATTTCTCTACCAAGTTTAATTATGCTTGTAATTTCTTATTTCGGTGGCTGATTCCTTTTGTGTTTTTACTCTTTAGAAGAGTCTAGTTGTTAATTTAAAGGGTCAACCATTCAACACCTCTTTTTCATGCCTCTTTGTCCTTTTATAATTTTGTGATGATCATTCTTTATTTGGATCTATATTTAAATTAGTATATCAGATTTTTTTTTATAGTAACTACAAAGGAAAAGACTGTTTAAATATACATTTCCAATATCTAAATCTCATGCCAAAATTTTATTTGAGTACTCCTAGATTTTACCTTTCTACTCAAAGTTGAAGAGAAGCTGTCGCAGGGCATTCGCAAATAATATATCCGGTCCTCCACTTAAAAAATAGTTGATAGTGTAATATCTTTTATACTGTCAATTTATTTTAATTAAATTATATGATGAAATGTTTATCTTGCTTGTAACCAATTTATAGGAGATGCACAAGTTATTTTTTGAAAAAAGCAAAAAAAAAACTCCTTAAATTAAACTTCATTGACTGTACATGAATTAACCCTCCCAATATATGAAAAATCTACTTATTTAACGAAAAGTGTTGCATGTAATTACATAATCATTCAAAACGATAAAAAAAAAAAAAAAAAGATCAAGCAAAAGAAACTACTCGTCCGCAGAACATTTGTGGTGAAAATTTCATACTTTTGCTCAGTTTACAGAATCCTTTTGACAAGTGAAATTTGACTTGGCATATATCATTGTTAATTCATTTTTATTGATTAGGTTTTTTAATCCAATATCAAGTACAATTGTTGTAGTGATTCCTATTAATAGCATTAAGTGTATCCTCGTGGAGTGTCTCATGGAGGAGGACAATATCAGGTGGAAGAGTGTCTTGTATATAGGCGTGTGAAGGGTGCTATGACTCTAAGCGTTTATCATAATTAAGCTGCAAAGGTTGCCAACAACTCCTTAATGCGTACGTTAATTCAATTTTTCTTTCTATTTTTATCATCTTTATTTTCATCCTCTCAACCAAATACAACAGTGAGTTGTGTAACATGTTTGACTGCAATTGTGCATCGTGCACTTGAATGGTCTTTCCTGCGAGTCAAGGGCTTTGCTCTGTGACAAGAATATTACTTGTGTTGGCTGGACAATTTAAAGCTCATGCCAATTTAATTTCCGCCTTAATCATATGGTGTATTTTAGAGGCTTTTTCATGCAAATTAAATGTTGGGATTTTTTGTGTTATTTTTGGAAATCCCATATGAACTGGTGATAAAATTAAAGGTATATAACAGAAAAAATTTTAATCATCCACGTGAGAAGTGTGTTAAAAATTCCACCAACCAGTTATATCACCATAGTAGTGTAGACCAACTCTCACCTCAAAAAATTTTTATATAGTTGAGTTAGTCCTAACCCGAATTTTAAGACAAAAGACTGATAATGAATATCTTGCTACAGTTAACTTAGTGCATAATCGGTTGCAACTAAAACGGCTAAACTTAATTTTGGGGGTATTTTTTGTGTATTTAAATTTTTAGAAATGACGTTGGTTCAACTAAAAAAGATGCCCACAGTTACATGTCATATTCAACTGGTCTTTACCAAGCTCTGCAGCATGAGTGGTTGTATAAGTTCATGACATATCATTTCATATACTAGTATCTTTTAGAGGTTATAGGTCTGATAATGCAATGTTTGACATGATGTGTGTTAAGAAGTGTATATCAGTGCAGGTGATATTTTATAGCTACCCGTTGTATTTAATAGGTGCAGGAGTTTGGATGGTTTAGTGTTGGATCATGACTTTGATTTTGTCTTCTACATGACACCTTATTGGGCAGAGCTGAGATTCAATTAGATCGTCTATCAAACTTTCTATTTGTTAGTATCTATTTTACTCAACCTCTCTGGTCTATAATATAATTCTTTTTTACTTAAAAAAACATTGAATATTTAAATTAATACATATAACATTTTCTGTTAAAGAGGTGATATAAATAGGAAGGGTTTGTATCCAACAAGTGTAATTCAATTCATTATACATAATGTAAGATTTATTATAAAAAAATTTAATATTTGTTTTTTAATTTTTACGTATAAAGAAAAAATAGGAAGGGTTTGTACAATTGTACTTTGTTTCAAAAAGTTTAGGAGGTAAATTGAACAATAACCAGAGTTTGAGTTGGGAGAGGGTTTGCGTATTTAACACTTATGCCAATGCTTTTAATTAAGAAAAAATAACGTTATGGAAGTTTAAACCAAAAGGATGCATATATAAAAGCACCGTAAATATAATTTCATTTTTTTACCTTATAACTTTATTTTATTTTTTATTTTTATCCAAAATATTTCAAAACTATTAATTTCATTTGCAGCACTAATTAGACAAAATGTTGTGCTCTTGGAAGTATTATTGATGCATATCTTGCACTTATATGGCTAAATAAAAATATCATGTAAAAAGTTCTGCATGCTAGTACTTTTCTGATAGTGTTAGTTTCATTAATTGGTATCTTCGTGTTTAAGCATGCTTGACAAATTTAGGTCAATTAGTTAAAAATTTATAGGTTAAGAGTTGAAAACTTAAAAAGTGAAATTAACTAATAAGCTAGTTGATAAATGTAAAATGATAAGATAGGCAAAATGGTTTTTTTCTAATAAAAAAGAGATAAAAAAAGATATTTCAATTAATAGAATAAAAAGGATAAAAATAAAAGAAGAAAAAAAAAACGTATAAACGAAAATGCTAATTCAAGTATTGTGAAAATTAAATTGAAACAATCAATAGTGGTAATAATGGAATTACCATCATTGTTGTCACGGTGAAAACAGGGATGAAAATAGGAAGAATACGCTCTGGATAATAGTTACCCATTACCCGTGAGGGTATCCATTAACCAAATATCCACAATTTTTTTAAATATCTGTGAGTATTTGTGGATATTCAAAAATATATAAACAAATGAATTTAATTTTTAAAATACTTTAAAAAAAACTTATTATAATTTTTATTTACTCTAATGTTTCTTTTTAAAAAATATTTTTTATATTTACAATTAAATTTATTTAAATATTCTACACAACTAAAAATATTAGTGGATAATTATTGTAAAATTAAAATAAATAAATAAATAATTTATTTTGTGGTCTCCAAACCAAATTATCTCAGAACTACTCTCTAAAATTGAAACTCAAATAAAACTTAATATATTTTCCTAAAAGCTTCTTCACCAATACACCAACTATAATAAAATAATTATTTTTCAATTTTTATAAAGCTTAAACTACTAATTTTTTTACGAATTTTTTTAGAAAATGTTTCACTGAAAAAAAAAACTAAAAACAAAAGTTGGATGAAATATTATTTTTTAAGGTGAATAAATATTACTTTATCTGTAAGCTTTTGGATATAGATTCGAAAGAAAAAAAATCAAATACTTGACATTGATGCTTAAAATTTATTAAACAAAAATGCAAAATTATTGAATAATTTAAAATCCAAACAACGTTTGATATATCCTCTTGAAATGATTAAGGAGATGGTTAAACACGTGTATTGAAATAGATTCAAACAATTTCTCAATGATAAGAATCATGAAACTGGCCAAATACAGGCTAAAGTGATGAGAATCATGAAACTAGCCAAATACAGGCTAAAGACCTAAGTGGAGAAGGACAAAGGCCTAAGTGGAGAAGGACAAAGCCCCCGAGTGGAGAAGGATGAAGGCCCAAGTGGAGAAGGATGAAGGCTCAAGTGGAGATGGATGAAGGCCCAGAGGCAGAGACACTATCAAGACAATTAATTGTTGCTGAAGGCCCAAACTAATTTGAAGGCCCAAGTTAAATATGTTTTTAGTTATAATTTTTATTTATTGTAGTTTTGGCCCAACCTATTTAGAAGACCCATGTCTATTTTTATCTTTTTGTTCAGATACACTATAAGTATTGGTTTTTATTTTCAATAAAAAAACTTTTGGCATTTTGATCAAATTTGGTGAGAGTTTCTCTCCGGGTTCCTTGTTGAACCAATTATCAGACTTATCAAGGTAATCCTTGTGGCGTCAACCCTGACTTATCTTCCTTCACTGGAAGTGGCGTCATCCAAAACCTCCGTAGCCTGTATCAAACGATCCGCTCCTACTCAGGTTCACATCATCTAGTATCAAAGCTTCGGCTCTTGATACATGTTCTATCCTATCCTATCCTATTTTTTTTTCTTTGTAATTTGTCTAGGTTCGTGTTTTTGTCCTTGTTCTGTTATTTGCGTTCTTGTTTACATCTTGTTTCGTTTTTGTTTGCGTCTTGTGTTCTGTTATTTGCGTTCTTGTTCTTGTCACGTCCTTGTTCTTGTTTCTTGTGTCTTTCACATTGTGTCAAAAAAAAATTGCAAAAAAAATTTGAAAAAAAAAGTGGGTGTTTGATCTTTGAACAAGAAATTGAGGCATTTAGAGGTGTTTTTTTTGAAAGAAAATCGTGGAACAAATCCCCTTATCTAGATTCTCCTCTGAATTCTGAGCGTTTTGATATATAGTGGGCCTCAAACAGACAACCGTAGCAAAAGTTATGAGCATTTGAAGTTTAGTTGTCATATATGTTATCTTATCTGTTATCCTATCTGTTATCTTATTTGTTATCATATTTGTTATCCAAATTAAATCTAATTTGTTATCCCAAATCTGATCTATTATCCAAATCAAATCAAATCAAATCAAAAAAATTTATCCAAATCTAATCTGTTATCCAAATCAAATCCAATCTGCTATCCAAATCAAGTCCAAGTTGTTATCCCAAATCAAATCTGTTACTCTGATAATTCTATTGTCTTTCCTTTTATTTTATATTACCTTGTGTGTCTAATTCGGTCTATCCAGGAACTTAAGAGGGAGTGAGTGGTAAAAGGCAAGAGTGAAAACATCACACAAAAGCCTATATTGAGAGCATCAAACACGAGTGAACTACCATTAAAGAGAGAAACACGTGAGTAGAGTGTGGTGAGGTCCTGATTTTTTTTTTAATTTACTGCAACATTCTTTGTTCCTTAATCATGGCAAGAGCTGGTGACAATGGTGGTGTATATCATCAACTGGACGAATCTCAACGCTTATTTCTGGACGCGTGGACTACACAAATGCAACGTTTGTTGAACCGTAACAAAGAAGAGCCCTACAAACGAATAGCCAAATCTTCCTCGTTTACTCTTAAACCTCTATCCCCTAGAGAAGTGTGTGATGACCAAATCAGAATGAGAGAAAAGATAGAACAAGAGAAAGAAAATAGTGAGGCACCACAAAGGAATATGAAAAAGAAGAGTGATACACCCGAGGAAAAGAGTGATACACATAAGAGAGAGAGTGATACACATGAGAGAAAATTTAATTATTTTGCAGAGGCGAGTGAAGTGAGGAAAGTGTTACCTGCTCATGAACCACTCAATCTACAGTATTGCAAAGACAGTAAAATTTCTACTGATAATTCTAATGAGTTTACTATTTCTATTTCTCCTAGTGTTCAACCATTATTGCAGGAATTTAAAAATGTCTTTCCTAAGGAGATTCCTCATGGACTACCACCTTCAAGAGGCATAGAACATCAAGTTGATCTCCTCCCCGGAGCTTCATTGCCTAACAGACCAACTTACAAAAGCAATCCCCAAGAGACTCAACGTAAGGATGCACATGCCAAAGTTGAGTATGTGAAAAGATTGTATGACCAAGTGAAGGTGCAAATTGCAAAAAAGAATGAAAACTATGCCAAGCAAGCCAACAAGAAAAGGAAGGAAGTGGTACTTGAACCCGGTGATGATCCTGGACATTTGAGGACAAATGTTTTCCAAGAAGGAGGGAATGATGAGAATCATGAAACTGGCCAAATACAGGCTAAAGTGATGAGAATCATGAAACTAGCCAAATACAGGCTAAAGGCCCAAGTGGAGAAGGACAAAGGCCTAAGTGGAGAAGGACAAAGCCCCCGAGTGGAGAAGGATGAAGGCCCAAGTGGAGAAGGATGAAGGCTCAAGTGGAGATGGATGAAGGCCCAGAGGCAGAGACACTATCAAGACAATTAATTGTTGCTGAAGGCCCAAACTAATTTGAAGGCCCAAGTTAAATATGTTTTTAGTTATAATTTTTATTTATTGTAGTTTTGGCTCAACCTATTTAGAAGACCCATGTTTATTTTTATCTTTTTGTTCAGATACACTATAAGTATTGGTTTTTATTTTCAATAAAAAAACTTTTGGCATTTTGATCAAATTTGGTGAGAGTTTCTCTCCGGGTTCCTTGTTGAACCAATTATGAGACTTATCAAGGTAATCCTTGTGGCGTCAACCCTGACTTATCTTCCTTCACTGGAAGTGGCGTCATCCAAAACCTCCGTAGCCTGTATCAAACGATCCGCTCCTACTCAGGTTCACATCACTCAAAGATACAGAGATACCGTACAGATAATTAATATATGTGGTTGATAAAAAAAATTATGTATATATAAAAAAAATCACTGAAATAGCTATATAACCATACTAAATGTTTCAAGTTAAATAATCATGAAAAAAAAACACTAATGCTTAACAAATAAAATAAAATAAGACAAGAATTATTCAGAGTATTTATGGATGTTGCCAATTAGGCATGTTAGTTTATCAAACCAAGACAAAGAAGTTTGTTATTGCTATCAGTTTTATTGTTATACTCAACGAAAGGTGGACCGAGTTGTTTCAATGTGCATGCTATGTCTTGTGAAATTTAGGCATTTTTGCTCTGAATGTTTTGACCGTGACGTAAAATCTTTTTCTGAATGTAAATTGATGGTAAAAGATAGAACACCCCATGAATTCTTTGTCGGGGTTTACTTTTTATAACCCAGACAAGACCCTAGGGATATATATAGTTAAAAGGGTTAGTAAATATCAATGGTCCCTGTACACATACCTATATATCGTCCTCATTAATGACACTGCCACGGTTTTTGTCTTTTACAAAGTACTAGTACTTAAGAAGTGTCTTTAAATTTTAAAATACAAGTTGGAAATAGAATAAAAGTAATCTAAAATAAACAAAAAAGTAGATAAATAAGGGGTTTGACAAAAAAGAAATTATACATAAGAATCAAATTTAAATACTAAAAAATATATATAATAACTCGGGAATATTAATGAATCAACTACATTACACCTGATAGAAGATACCTTGACGGGTAACATTTTACCATAAAGGCCCAATAATCCAACAATTCTAATATTCTTCAAATAATTTTTTGAACCGAAGGTTAACATTACAGATATATAGAATCTCATGATCTAACTATTACGCGCACTACTCATGTTGCGAAGATACGGAGATAAAGACGGATATTAGCACGATTTTTATTTTTATCATAAAGTAAAATGCACATGAATATATTTAATCAGAATACAAGTTAAAAAAAAAAGTACGTTGGGATTAGTTAATTAGGGGTTTGACCTAGCATTACACAAAGGCTCAATAGCCTTACGATAATCGCATTTTGTCTAAGAGATATTTTCTAACACTACTGAGGACAAACAAGCTAGACAAGTAGGCCTCATGATCCCCATTATATGCATCAATTTAACATGCAAAGATAAAGATAAAAGATGAATGATCTTATAAAATGTGAGTTGTTAACATTTTTAGGTAGGCACGTCTTTTATCCTATGTTTACAGGTGAGGAAAAGAAATTAAGGGGAAATGAAAGAGAATGTGAGAAAATAAAAGAAGAGAGATAAGGTGGAAATCCAGATTTTTTTGTCGAAGAGAAATAAGTTTCATACTTTTAATTTACAAACATAAATTATTATAACTTTTAAAATAATTTTTATAGTCCAGGTTTTTCACATGCAAACACAATTTTTTGGTAACCTTCTAAATTTTTACTATTTTTCTCGACAAAGATATAAATATTAATGTTTACCACCACTTATAGCTTAACTACGGCAGACTCACCAAAGCTTTCCAAAACTTAAAACTCAAGTATTATTTTCTACCAAATTATTTCTGCCTCTAAAATAAATCACAATAGATTTGTTTAAGATTGGATGCATAGGGACAAAACTATCATCTTGCAAACAAATGTACAATTTAAGTTGAATATCATTTTCTCTTAGGATTTACAAAATATTTTGAAAGTTTTACAACTTAAGAAAATTCAAATCAAAGAGTTTGAAGGCCAGAAAGAATGTTTTGTTAAAAATTTATAACTTCAACATTTCAAACTCATCCAATATTTATAGGCTTTAGCAGGAAGTAATTATTGTGTTTAAATGACCTTCTTTTTCCTCTTAAATCCAACATCGTCTAGTTGGATATTAGTTAGAGCATTAATACTCTATAAAATTTGACATTAGAGGTCTAATCATTTTTGCTCAAAACAACTTTCCACACGATACTGACACATTTTTTTATGTGAAATGAGAGTTTAAAATTTGTCTTTTCTCTTACTTTATTTACTTAACAAATCCTAGAAAAAATATTAAATCATTTCTTGCACTAAGGATCAAACAAATAGAAAACTAATTAGATGTTAAATGCTTCACAAAACCAATGTCTAGGGGCGGACCGAGGTAATTAGTAAGGAGGCCCCCCTTGGTTTTTTTCTCATTTGAAAAATTTAATAGATTAGCATTATTTATTTATTTTTTAAAATTATTTTTATTAATTAGTAAACAAATTTAATTTGAAAAATCAATAAAGTCCAACATAGTAGATGACTGCTATTGGGAGAGGCAAACAAACACTTCGATGATCTCTATTCTTCCAGGGGGTTAATCTCATAGCTTTTAGCTAGGCATACCTTACTTCTGGTAAAAAAAAATTGATTTGAAATTTAATATTATATATTTTTTAATTTAAATTATTATGTAATTAGTTTTTATCTGTTTACTTTATTTTTAATTTATAAAATCAATAATATTTTTTTATTCTTCATATTTTATATTTAATATTTTAGTATTATTTAAATAATCATGCAGTTATTTTTTATCGGCAAGATCAGAAAAGACTAAAAAACACTGCATCACACAAAAGAAAAATATGCTGAATTTTTTATATTTTATATTTAATATTTTAATAACAAACTTACACTTTGTAATAAGATGGAAAATAATTTTTTTATCGCTTAAATATATTTTTGATCCTTATAATTTTCTGTTTTTTTTATTTTTATCTTTACAAAAATGTATTTGTTTTATTTTTTTCCTTAAAGTGTTTTATCTAGCACTTTTTTTACTATTCAAAATATTTTTACCATTCAAAGTGTTATTTAAAATACTTTAAGGACAAAAAAGTAAAATAAACATTTTGCAACAACTAAAACAAACAAAAAAGTTTTTGTAGGGATGAAAATGAAAAAAAAATACTAAATTATAAGGATCAAAAATATATTTAAGTCTTTTTTGTTGAATATTTGTTAGTATACATTAAAAAGAAAATTATTGAAAAAAAAGTAATTATTGATTATTTTCATGACATATATGAAAACATGTTTTTTTTTTTATTTTGGAGATAAAACGTTATATGTTTTGATAGATTATTAATGCAATTTAACATATCGAAATCGAAACATCATATGAGTTTTATTTTTGTGTGATTAATCCTCTCTCTCATCCTACTCTGGGTCCACTGTTGCCAATGTTTATATGCTATGGTATGTTTCATCAGATACAACAATTTCATCTATTAGCATTTCAGATATGACTTTTTGAACCTAATATTTATTTGTATTACATTAAAATTATTAAAGGTTGTTATTTCTCTTATCACACAACAATCTCTACCTTAGGCTTATCCGACCCCTTTCTTTATTTATGTTTTTGTTGGCGCTAGAGTGGTTCTTGGAGAATGAGGGGCAGAAGGTGCTTGCTGGTGCATGATCAACATTAGCGACTCCAGCCTAAGTTGTGGCCTTGGTGGCCCTTTCTATTCTTAACTACTTAAAGGGACTCATGAAGCCTGCAAAAAATAAATAAAGGGAGGTTAGATATGGCAACCGAATACAAACATGAGAAGGAAATACAAGTTGTAATATCACTTTACAAGATAGCGGTCGTGGAAGCATCTCAAAGAATGCTCAATCTTCCTTATCTTATGCGGTCCTGTGATCATTGAGCCACATGCTCTATGTAATGGCAAAAATCGTAAGAAATGAGATTAAATTGTGATTTATAAATTTTTTAGATACAATAGTCTTGTCTGAGTGCATCTAATCTTAAACAAATTTTGTTATTTGTTTTAGAGTCACGTATGACTTTATAGGAAATAATACTTAAGAGTTGTAAATGCTTGAGCATAAACTTTTTGTAAGAGTGTGACACTAAAAAATATTTGTATGTTTGTAAAATATAGTAAAACTTGGTAGTTAATTTTCAAGAATTAAGCTTAATCTTAATGATAAAAATGAATTAGTACAAAACTCTATGTTATTTACTGCTTTCTCCCTTTCTCATCTATTAACTGAGACTGAGTTGTGATTTTTGTTTTCATAACTAACTTTAGATTTTAGATTTTGTCATGTTTGTGTTAAAAATATGTTATTAAACTTGCTATCATAGGCAAGATTGTTTAATAACGAATTTTTTTAAGATTACAATTTAAACCTCCTTGTAATTTTTTTCTTTAAATAGCAAAAGTGTTAATTAAAATGATTTTTGTAATTAAATATAAATTAAGCATAATTTCTAAAAATTATCGCTTGAGCTTTCAGCTTGGTTTGATTTTGAACCAACCGAATTATGGTATAGTGTATTAGAAAGTAATGTTAGTTATTTTTGCATGCCTTGTGAGTTTTTTTTTCCAGGTGTTTTGTAAGGGAGAGTTTGAGTGTTGTTTTTGCCCTAGAAATGGAAGTTAAAGTATATTATTTTTTATTTTGTTTTAAGGAGTTAAAGTATATTTGTTCTTTTTTTTTATAGAAATGGGAGTTAAAGTATTTTATTTTTTTTGTTTTAAGGAGTTAAAGTTTATTTGTTCTTCTTTTTTTTAGTGGAAGGTATATTTGTTCTTAAAATAAAGAGATAGTAACAAAAATAATATTAACTTGTGTACTGAAATAGCATCTCCGTATTACACGCTTTAGAAATTACATACTGTAAATAGACTTTTTCTTTCTTTCACACATGGAGAATGATTAGAACTTTAGCATTAAGTCAAAAGAGATTTTTTGTTAAATCTTATTTAATAAATACTATATGACAAATAAGCAAACATGATTTAATAAGTTAGGTAAACCGATCATTGGAAAATAATATACTCCACATCTTGAAAAGCAAAATAAAAAAATCTAAACAATTTTTTTTTTATAAATGTTATATATAAACAAATTATATTTGTACTTTATGAATAATTTAAAGACAGTACAGTATTAAGAATATTTCGCTTTAAAATGCCAATTTTCTCTAGGCAACCCCAGATGGGTTCTTCTTAAGCTTAGACTTAAAGGATTTCTTTTGATAACAAAGGTCAGATCAAATGTTAGTTAACAAATAATAAAAATATACGGGAAAAAAGGGCCCAAAATTCACCAATCCTTTATTTAAAAAAAGAAGAAGAAGAAGAATCGTGTCAGCAAAAGCAGTAAAAGTGGCATATCTTGGGAAATAATTTTGAAAGTGGTATAAGATGAGAAAATGCTTTTATAAAAGTAGTAGCAGTATATATATATGGCTATGAAAAATGTCCCGATGCTTTTGCAGTGTGATGATTATAAAGTCAAACAGGAGCAAATTCCCCTCCTCACATCACATGTTCCTCCATCCTCAACAACACAATAAACCTCTCCACATGCTATTAAGAATTCCCCCAATAACCCTGACCCTAGCTATTCTGGTCCCAATGAGTTTTGCCCCACCACACTTTAGCCCACACTGATTCCTATAAATTCATCAGAATGTCGCAACAACTTAGTTCAAGGCCATGAAACAAAAGCTGGTTTTGGAAGCAAGCCAAGAAGGCAGCGAAAAAAAAAAAAAACCATGCTCTATTAGTTTGAAGAAAGTGGGTCTCCGAATCTCACTGTTGTTTGTTTCTCAAGAAAAAGGGTGTGTCTAAAAATGGGTAGGGATCAGAAAAGTGTGGTAGCTATGGTTGGCCAGGAGAGAAAAACAAACAAGAAAAATGGGTCTCTTGGGTTTAGGTCCATTTTCATGCATGCCGATGGCAAAGATTTGTTTCTTATGGTTTTAGGTACTATTGGGGCAGTTGGGGAAGGCTTGACCACCCCTCTAGTGTTGTATATCAGTAGCCGCATGATGAATAACATTGGAAGTTCCTCTAACATGGATGGAAACACTTTCATCCATAGCATCAATAAGGTTCAATTTTTCATATCTCTCTTTATACACACAAGAAATTATTATATAGTCCCATATCATCATATAATCTTAATTAATCTCTATGTCATGTGGAAATTAATTGAAACCATAGATACGCGGTGATCTAAAGCTATCTAATAACTTTTCATCACATGGAAAGAACTTAACACGAAAGAGAAGCTTACTGATAACTTTGTTAGCTTTCTTGGCTTTATTGGTTATGCAGAATGCAGTGTCTTGGTTATATTTGGCTGGTGCCTCTTTTGCGGTTTGCTTCCTCGGTGAGTTTCGGTTATGCAATCATTTTTCCTTTTCCTTTTCCTTTTCTCTTTCAATTCACGCCAGGCAAATTAAAGTAATGATATTGTTGTATCATCTTTTTTATTTCTTTAATTATTAATATTAATTATTATTATATTCTGGTTCAGAGGGTTATTGTTGGACAAGAACAAGCGAAAGACAAGCGGCGAGAATGAGATGCAGGTATCTGAAAGCAGTACTCAGACAAGATGTAGAGTACTTCGATTTGCATGTCACGAGCACCTCAGAGATCATCACTAGCGTCTCCAGCGACAGCCTCGTAATTCAAGATGTTCTTAGTGAAAAGGTACGCTGTTGTTATAACTGTCATCAATTAACTAAAAATATAAAAATTGTGCAAGCTCGTGATTTTGCTTATAATGAATTGCATGTATTGAAACCCAGGTTCCGAATTTCTTGATGAACATGTCATTGTTCGTCGGGAGCTACATAGCGGCGTTTGCAATGTTGTGGAGGCTGGCCATTGTGGGGTTTCCTTTCGTCGTTCTTCTCGTGATCCCGGGTTTAATTTACGGCAAGACCTTGATTGGGTTGTCTAGTAAACTCAGAGAAGAGTACAACCAAGCTGGGACAGTGGCGGAACAAACAATTTCGTCCATCAGAACCGTTTTTTCATTTGTGGGGGAAAGCAAGACCATGAACGCTTTCTCAAACGCGCTTCAAGGAACGGTTAAGTTGGGTCTCAAACAAGGCTTGGCTAAGGGATTAGCCGTTGGAAGCAACGGCGTCGTTTTCGGCATTTGGTCCTTCATGTGCTACTACGGCAGCAGGCTCGTCATTTATCATGGCGTCAAAGGAGGGACAGTTTTTGCTGTCGGAGCAGCAATCGCCGTTGGTGGATTGTAAGTAACCATTATTATCTAATTCTTTTCATTTACTCATTTTCTTTCTATATCAATTAACGTAAAATATTTACTAATCTTATTGATTGAAAAGTTTAACTGATCACTCTTAATTATATATGTTGAATGAATTAGTATGCTAATCATGTCTTTGAGTGTGAAATAGGGCATTAGGGGCGGGGTTATCCAACGTGAGGTACTTTTCGGAGGCGGGTGCGGCAGCGGAGCGTATAAAGGAAGTGATAAAGAGGGTTCCCAAGATAGATTCTGACAACAAGGAAGGGGAAATCCTGGAAAACATTTACGGGGAAGTGGAATTTGACCGAGTGGAATTCGCATACCCGTCGAGACCCGAAAGCGCGATTCTGAAGGGACTGAACCTGAGGGTGCCAGCAGGGAAGAGAGTGGCGTTGGTGGGAGAGAGTGGGTCAGGAAAATCTACGGTGATAGCTTTATTACAGAGATTTTATGACCCTTGTGGGGGAGAGGTGCGTGTGGATGGGGTGGGGATCCAGAAGCTGCAGCTGAAGTGGCTGAGGTCGTGTATGGGGCTGGTTAGCCAGGAACCTGCTCTGTTCGCGACCAGCATTAAAGACAACATACTTTTCGGCAAAGAGGATGCCACCCAGGACCAGGTGGTTGAGGCTGCAAAAGCTGCCCATGCTCATAATTTCATTTCGCTTCTGCCTCACGGTTACCATACACAGGTAACTCTTCATATCTTCTGCTAGTCTTTATTTGCTTTTCCCAAGCTAGACGCTTATCAACTGATTCTTACGTCAACAATAAATGTCAGTTCTATGACACCATAAATACAACCATTAATGATTTTATCATTAGCTATTTTTCAAGTTTTTCTACACTCGTTTTCAGCTTCAGCACACTCTCCAACTTGGAATATATTTTTATATTATTGAGTAAATTTATCAGAAATAATAAAATTTTGTATATTTCCCTTTTTTTTTAAAACAAGATTTCACTTATTATTATATTTGTATTTCTTTTTTTACCTCTTCATTGTCATAAAAAACATTCATGGTAGGTAATATTCAAGCATCATTTTCTCCTGTTATTTATATAGTATACTGTAATATGATACTTACATTCTTAGTGTTCAATATTTTTTTACAGTGGTTTTTACTGCAAACTTACATTAACTAGATTATAAAGATAAACGGATTAATAAATGAATTTTTTATTAATAGAAGAGAAATAATGCAAAACCACATGAAGTTAATAAATAATAAATGATTTTGGTTTCCCTTACAGGTGGGAGAGAGGGGGATTCAGATGTCAGGGGGACAAAAACAGAGGATAGCAATTGCGAGGGCAATAATTAAGAAACCACGAATTCTCCTTCTGGACGAAGCAACAAGCGCGCTGGACTCAGAGTCAGAGAGACTCGTCCAAGAAGCGTTGGACAATGCAGCAGTGGGTTGCACCACCATCATCATAGCGCACCGCTTGTCCACCATCCAAAACGCGGACCTCATTGCCGTCGTCGGAGGCGGAAAAATCATCGAGATGGGCTCGCACGACGAGCTCATCAAAAACGACACCGGCGCTTACGCCTCCGCGTTTCGCCTCCAGCAACAAATGGGCAAAGACAAGGTAGAGGAAAGCACGGAAAAAACCGTTATTCCAGGGACTGTTTTATCCACAACCGAAACCCAAGACATGGGACTTACTTCTGTAGGCCCCACAATATCCGGTGGTTGTGATGATAACATGGCGACAGCGCCATCATTTTGGAGACTGATGGCGCTGAGCTACCCCGAGTGGAAGCATGGCGTTTTTGGGTGTCTGAATGCCATGGTGTTCGGTGCCGTTCAGCCGGTGTACGCATTTACGATGGGTTCCACCATACTTTTGTATTTTAACTCTGATCATGAGGAGATAATGAGGAGGACGAGGTTCTACTCGTTTACCTTTCTGGGCCTCTTTGTGGTGTCTTTGCTTTCGAATATTGGGCAGCATTATTGCTTCGGTTACATGGGGGAATACTTGACCAAACGGGTCAGAGAGACCGTGCTTGCCAAAATCCTCACTTTCGAAGTTGGGTGGTTTGATTTGGATCAGAACTCCACTGCCTCCATCTGTTCCAGACTTGCCAAAGATGCTAGTGTGGTATGTTTCCATTTCCGAATCTTCTTAAAACATTATTTAAACTATTTTTTCACACTTTGTTTTCTTTTTTGAATAATTATATCAATCATTTGAGGTGGGTAATGAAACATGATAAGAAAAGATGGAAAATTATGTTTGGGAGAAGAAACAGACAAACAAGAGTGTAAAAAAATAAGATTAAAAAATTAATTTCATATTTTTATATTGTTGTTTAATAATAATAGATGTATGGTAAGTCATACTTAACCTGGTTTCGATTGTGTATAAAAAATTGTACTAATAGTATATAAAAATTAAAACTTTAAAAAAATATATGAATAATTTTCCTACACCCTTTTTCTAGATTAGGAAAGAGAATCAAATTCACAATTTAAGGTTTTCTTTTTCTTATTTACGGTGAAAGGGATAGTGTGAGGAGAAATATAAGGAAAAAGGTGTGATGGCATCGTTATTATTTTAGGTTTTATCTTTTGGTACGTTAAATTCTTAGCTATAAGGCTATAATGCATGGTATCTACATGCAACGGCCATGGTTGTCGGTGAGAATTTTCTGTGTGGTTGTTCAGAAAAGGTAAATCTTGTGGATTTAAGTTAGCGTTTCGCCATTCGTATATCAGGAGGAGGCTCCACACCTCACTTTCCATTCCCTTATTTTTTTATTTCTTTTCTTTATTTTTCAAAGAGAAAGGTACTTATAAAGCCTTATATATATACTCGAAGTATATTACAACATTTCTCTTATAGTTGAATAGTTCAAGTGTGCACTCATTCATTGAATACATAAAGTTTAGAATAGAATACTGATATTTTCTCAATAATTTATGGGCATGTGAATTAGGTGTAGAAAAGAGAGAAATAAAAAAATAAAACGTGTAAACTGTGATAAAAAAAAAAAGTAAGAGAGAAATAAAATAAAAAAGTATGTGAAAATATAAATAGGCCAGGATGTAACAAAAAGACATGGGAGAAAATTAGAGTGGTTTAAAATCAACATTTCCATCTCATGGAGGTATAAATGAAGGATGTGAGCCGGAGATGAGTGAGAAGAAAGGAAAAAAATGTAAGAGAAAAATAAAAAGTTAGTGTAAATTGAATGTAAGAGAAAAGAAATGTCACGAAATCAAAATAGTAAAATTTAAGAATATAATATTTATTGCAAACCACTCAAAAAGAATATTTAACTTAAGAATAAATACTAAATATTCCAATTAACTTAATGAAATATATTTTAATTTATCCTCTAATCATTAACAGAACATATATTTGTTTTCATAATATTCTATGTAAAGCATCTTTTCGTTATCATAAGATTCTCAAGAAAGCATAATTCTCATTTTGTTGTAGTTTTTCATTGAATATCTTAATTTTTAACTAAAACGTATAAAGTAGATAATTAAAATTATAAATACTTTTAAATTTTCCAATAGTAACGACTTTGAAATCCCTCTTAACTATCCATACTTAAAATATTAATAGAACACGTGAAAACGTGGCATTGTGGCTCCCGTCATAACTGGAGAAAGTACATTACTTTATTTCGGTAGCGCCAGATAATCTCCTCGTCGTTATACTTGCCGTCTAAACCGGCTTTAGTGCACGCATGCTTGTTACTTATCAGCGTCTTCTTTAGCTTTTTAGCTACAAGATCTGCCTAGTGGTTAGTGAGTGCGTGTGATTGTGTGAATGTGTGATTGTAGACTATTGTTTTGTTTGTTGTTGATGGTTCATTTTTATTTTATTTTTTTGTTCTCCTTTTGTGGTGTCTATAGGTGAGGTCTCTAGTGGGAGATAGAATGGCATTGCTAGTACAAACATTTTCAGCGGTAATAACAGCCTATACGATGGGTCTTATCATTTCTTGGAGGCTTTCCATCGTTATGATAGCTGTACAACCCATCATCATAGCATGCTTTTACACAAGGCGTGTGCTTCTCAAGAGCATGTCCAACAAGTCCATGAAGGCACAACAACAAAGCAGTAACATAGCTTCCGAAGCAGTTTCCAACCTTAGAACTGTCACAGCCTTTTCTTCTCAAGATAGGATTCTCAAAATGCTTGAAGAGGCTCAACAACGACCAAGTCTAGAGAACATAAGACAATCTTGGTTTGCTGGAATTGGGCTTGGATGCTCCCAGGGCCTTGCGTCTTGCATTTGGGCCTTAGATTTTTGGTATGGTGGCAAGCTTATTTCATATGGGTACATAACAACAAAAACGTTTTTTGAGAGCTTCATGGTTTTGGTGAGCACGGGAAGGATCATTGCTGATGCTGGAAGCATGACCACGGATCTTGCTAGAGGTGCTGATGTTGTAGGTGATATTTTTGGGATCATTGATCGGTGTACGAAAATTGAGCCTGATGACCCAAATGGGTACATACCGGAGAGGTTAATTGGTGAAATAGAGTTTCATGAAGTGCATTTCGCGTACCCTGCTAGGCCTAATGTGGCCATCTTTGAAAATTTCTCCATGAAAATAGAGGCGGGAAAATCTACGGCAATGGTGGGACAAAGTGGGTCCGGGAAATCGACGATCATTGGTCTAATAGAGAGGTTTTATGATCCACTTAAAGGGATGGTGACAATAGATGGCATGGACATAAAATCGTATAACCTAAAGTCACTAAGGAAGCACATAGCACTAGTGAGCCAAGAGCCAACGTTGTTCGGTGGGACCATAAGGGAGAACATTGCATACGGAAGATGTGAGAGTGAGAGGGTTGATGAGAGCGAGATCATAGAGGCGGCACGAGCGGCGAACGCGCACGATTTCATAGCTAGCTTGAAGGAAGGGTATGAGACATGGTGTGGGGATAAAGGGGTGCAACTTTCAGGGGGTCAAAAGCAAAGGATAGCAATAGCGAGGGCAATACTGAAAAACCCTAAGGTGTTGTTGTTGGACGAGGCCACAAGCGCATTAGATGGTCCATCAGAGAAGGTGGTGCAAGATACGTTGATGAGGGTGATGAGAGGGAGGACCGGCGTAGTGGTGGCACACAGGTTGAGCACCATACACAATTGTGATGTTATTGGTGTGTTGGAAAAGGGGAGGGTGGTGGAGATTGGAACCCACTCGTCCTTGTTGGCCAAAGGGTCATGTGGAGCTTATTACTCCTTGGTCAGTCTTCAGACGAGACATGCAACAACACCAAATAACACTAGTTGTACTAAAGCTGGTAGTACCCACTCTATCAATTGACCCTGCCAAAGTACCATCCATCTAGTCTTTGTCTACTTGGGATGGCTAGCTAGCTACTAGGCCACCTTTTTGAGGTTGATAGGAGATAATAGCTAGCTAGTATGATAAAGATGAGAGATGGGTTTGTGATAGGTGAAGGCAACTTAAACAAGTGGACGAGATGGAGAAGGAACTTTCAAAGTGTGTGTCACCTTTCTTATAATTTTGCACTTTCTCATGTATTCCTCCATCAACATCGATCCATGTTTAAATAATGTATGTACATATATGTCTCTATATATGATATCAAGTAGAATGATTTCTTTCTACTTCTGAAATCATTATTATTAACTTACTTATTATAAGACTAAAGCAATATGTTAGTACCTTTACAAATTAGACCCCATATTTTAAAGATTATACAATAAGGGCTGGTTTAGGGTGATTTTTAGTTGTAAGTTTTAGAAACCAAAATTAAATATAAAAAAAAATAGAAACCATCCCAGATGAGACCTTGGCTTTTTAAGGCTTCAGGAAAAAAAATGTAATTAAGCCCGTAGTGTAAAAACACTGCTAAATTTTTTAGAACAATGTTCTTTCAATAAGGGTGTATTTCGAATTTTTTGAAATATAGAACCCAATTACAAATTTCTTAAGTTCATAAAATTCTTTTTTTTTTTTGTCAAAGAAAAAGGTTCCTAAAATTCTTAAGACTTTACCGAGATTATTAAACTCATTCTACCCAGTAAAAAAAATCCTACTCTAAAAGTTTCTTATAATTAACAATGTTATTATGAAATGGACTTGTTTAAAATTTAAAATCATAAGCTTTCCATTTACAAATTTCAAAATATACAAACTTAATTGAAAATCCTCGGACAGCATATATGATTGACATATTATTTTCATATATATAACATGAATTCTAACTCATGAGAGTATTTTATTCTTCCTCTAATATTATGTGTCAGGTAATCTCAATCTATCCAACTATTAATAACAATTTTTTTCATGTATAAAATAATAAATTCTAATCGTTTAAGAAAAAATAATAATCAATATTTCAACACATCCATAATTTGTTATTCATGTATACATAATATTGACAGTTGATTTTTCAACAACAAGTGAGATTTGTTGTTTTACCTTCTAAAATGAGTTGTTCAATTTTAGAAGAGTTGGATTCCTAAATTTATGTTTGTAAATTTAGATTTTAACACATCATATCAAATTAGGATTTATTATTTTTTTTTTACCTTTTAAACTTTTTTGGATTTTTATTGTTGTTCCTTAAACTTATTTTTCATTCATACTTTTAATCTTTATTGTGTATTTTCAATGTTAAACTTTGACGTAGTAAGTGGTTATAGATGTTATCATTTTTTTAATGCCACATGTAAAAGTTGATAATGTGGTATTTAAATGTATCTTTTTAGTCATTTTTAAATTTTTTAGAATTTTTATTTTTGGTCTCTTAAATTTTTCTTTGACCAAACAATGTCTCTAAACTTATTTAGTGTCCTTACTTTTAGTCCTTGTCTAATATCTTTGTTATTAAATGTTGATGTGGTTGTACATGTCTCCAATTGCATGATGTCATATTGTCTAAATGGTGACGTAGCATTTACAGCACCCGAACATTTAGTCACATTGTCTATTTAAGTAACCATAGGAAAAATAAAACCAAACAAATCCATTTCATATAAGTAAATAATATTGAATATTCATATATATATATATATATATATATTTCGCCAACCAGAAAAGCCACACACAGGTGAGGCGAGGCAGGTTGAACTGTCTGCTTGCTTCTATTTCTTTTTTTTTAAGCATGTATATATAGTTATGTACCATGCTTTTACTTAAAAAAATGCAACAAATCACCAAAGATACTATAGCATATATATGTCACATTTCAAGCATAATGAAAGTATGCATACCTAATAATGCACTAACTTGGATGAACCCACAAATGACTTCCAACCACCTAGCGCAAATGCATATGGCCAAATATGAAGACTACAAGGAGTAACTTATACCAATTTCTCCTACAAATGGGTTACAAGAATTACTTTTATACAAAATGAATCATTGTTTGTTCTTGATTGAGATGCGCGGGATTTGAGATTATTTATATAATTTATTTTCAATTTTAACTGTTTTATTCCTTTAATATATTTAGTTATATAATAAAATAAAATTCGCATTCACAACAATGAAGATATTTTCATCATACTTTATTTTTTTTGTTAAAATCCATTATTTTGCCTTATATTATCCTATATAATCAAGTCGCAGTGGAATAATATTTTTCATTATATTAATATACTTTATTGATGAAAACATTTAAAGTGTTCTATTTAAGGTAATAGAATTAAAAAAGTTAGCCTTTTTTTCCTGTTGTATTATCTTGGGTTGAAAGACATATTCCTATATCTTAAGCACGCATTAGTTTCATTCGAAAAGGAACCTCAAGCACTGATATATCTTTAAAGATATTTCAGTTTGATTTATTTTGCTACTCGAATAAATCTAGCTACCAACAATGAAATTCACTTTTGTTTACATCAGAATATGTTTAGGTTACCTAACTTTTTTTAAAAACATTATTTAAAAATTAAAATGTTTAAAAATTAAAAAAACTATTTTTAAAAATAATTTTCAATTTGATATTAAAATTGAAAAAAATAAAAAAATTAAAGGTTGTTTCCATGTTCACTTTCGTTTTTTAATTTTGAAAACAAGAAAACATGAGAATAAGAGGAAAAAAAATGAAATAAGGAAGCATATTCTCAATAAACTTGCCAAGTAGTTTTATTTATTTTTCACATTTCTAAAATTTTTGTTTTGTAAAAGCTTAAAAGCTATAAGTTAGGAGTTAAACAAAATTAAGTTTATAAACTAGTTAATTTAATTGAAATTATTTAATAAGATTAACTGATAAATTAACTAATAAATGTCAAATAACATAAAAGAAAATATTTAATATTTTAATATTTATATTTTTAATAACTTATCATAGTAGGACACTAATTTCTTAAACTTTGTAATACAATTAATTTTCTAATGGTGATTTTAATAGTATTGTTTAAAATCAAATTTTTAATAAACTAATATTATTTTTAATCATTTTTCCTTTTTTTTGAAAAATATAATTAAATTAAATAACCTTATATTATTTAAAATCATTTTTTAATATTCATATTTTCATTAATAATATTATTTTAAAACAAATTAAAAAAAATATTTATAATATTTTTTTTATCAACTTTTGTTTAGTGACCAAATATTTTAAATAAACATAAAAATAAAAAATGAAATTATTTGTTAAAATAAATAGTTTAATATTAACCAAAATAATAAAATAATAAAGTAATATTTCAAGTTTCATAATAAAAAAGAAAATAAATATGTCATCTAGTTTTTAGTTTCTTATAATAAATTAACAAATTAAAATAAATAAAATAATTTTAAATTGAATAAAAGGATAAAAATAATTTGAAATATATTTGTGAGAATAAAATTAAGAAGAAGAAAATATGAATAACTTATAAGCTATTAGCTTATGAGAATAAGTTATATAAATGTTAAAATAAGTTGATTTTGATCAAAGTAACTTATTAGTTAATTTTTGTTTAAAAAAATATTAATTAGTCAAAAGAGTTTATAAGCTGTAAAAAAAATTATCTACCAAATGGACTCTTATGAGACCATTTTTTTCTCTGTAACAAAAAAAATCTTCAATTATTTTATAGAATAATTTTACAAATAAAAACCAAAATAAAATAAATATCTTATCAAACTATATGCATGATACGTCTCAATAATCTTAGTTAAAAATGAGTAAAGAATAAAATCCAATAATTCAGCTTTTAGGAGCACAATAATACAGAAATGTTGATGGACTTAAAATAAAACGATGAACATTCGTCCACAAACCTAAAAAACAAAGATATTGAGAATAATATGTTTTAAAAGGATTCCACGCTCAAACAACATATTTTGCTGTAGTGTTTGGGGATGGAACATCTCTTGTAAAAAAGCAACTTTTTTCAAGTGAATGATATTGACTTAATAGAATAGAACTGCTGGATACAAAAGTTTTAGATTCGATTCTTACTCTTCCTTTTACATCATGACCTTAAAAACAGCATAACCCCACCTTCTTTCAAACTTTTATACTAAATAAATAAAGCAACTTCCTTTAATGCTAAGTGACACCAGTGACTTACTATTCCCTTTAGTTGTGCACCCAAAAAAAAAGCTTCTTTAAATAGTGACAATCCCAAAATTACAATTATCTCAAAAATTTTCTGCTGACATAGTGACATACTATACCACCTTTTATGAACATGGTATATCTGGCATTTTTCAACTGGGGTCTTTCTTTTTAAAATTCCGGTATAGCAAGAAATATGAGAAACCGCATCAATATATTCTCTAACATATTTTTTCTCATTTTTTATTGTTAGTTAAATTTTATTAGAAATCATATGATTACATAAGTCTTGCTGCTTATTTAATTAACCTCGTACATAATTTTGTTATTTTTAAAAAAATTTAACCATCAAAAAAGACTGTTAGAAAAAATATGTTAAAGAATGTGTTAATTACTTATGAAATATAATCGCCAAACAAAAGAAACAGGACCAATTTTTGTGATTTGCTCTCTGTTTGGATTATTGATTTTAAAATCAAACCACATTGGTTGACTCAAGCGATCCACTCAGGAACTAACCTGTTGAATAATCTTAAGCATCTCAAAATAAGTGAGAACATCCAATTAAAAATTGACGACAAACGGTGAAAAAAACTTGTTTGAACTGGTATTTTTCATTATTTTTAATTTAAACCAAAACATTTTTAAGATAAATAAAAACATTTTTAAAATTTTTATATACGTATAAACTATTTTCTCAATTATTATTAATTTGTATCTTATAAAACATATAATTTAGTCATTTAATTTATATTAACTTAAAATTGTTTCGATCCTAAATTTTTTTATATGTCTATATTATTTTATTACTTAAAGTATTATATAATGTTAAAATGTTAATTTGATTATCAGTTCAATCATGATTAAATCACAACTAGATAGTTAAACTTTAAATCAATATTTTTACCACTTTTCATCTTTTGATGGTATCGTGGATGAAGATAAGGTAGACCTTATGACTATATACCCTGAAAGTAGGAGTGATCAGCAGGCGAGTTCGGACAAAAAAAAAAAACCCAAAACACAACAACCCATGAGATATGTTTGTAATAGGTCATGAAATGGTGATGGGTCTAAATTGGCTTGAAGTGATTCTAAGGTGGGTGGTGATTGGAGAGAGGAAGAAAAATGGTAAAAGGGAAATATTTGAAAATTATGGGATGCACCAAGTAAAAAATGGAATACCTTTAAAACTTGCTTTGGTTTTAAACCCAATTTTTTTAAATCTTTTAAAATCATTTTAAGACAAGTTAATTTGACCTCATAATATGTTTTTAATTTTTAATATATACCTAAATTTTATGTATAATTCTTCATATTTCATTTAATTTTTTTTAAATGAAATATGTTTTTAATTTTTTATACATGCCTTTTAAAAGTATTTTAAATGTTTGTTATTGATTAAATAATAATGTGTTTCTTAAATATTTAATAACTCGTAATGATGAAGGATGATTAGTATTTGTTTTAAAATTAAATTTAAAATGAATCTTTTTCGTCTCTCTCCATCGTCTCCTCCACTCCTCAATCAAATTTAAAACAAATATGTCTTCTAGACTCCATCATCATCTTCCTCTATTGGTTGTTCTATGTCTGCTCATGAACTAACTCCCTCTCAATCCCCTACCTAATCCCTTTCAATTTCCCCATTTTTTTTCCTAATAAATCAGATATGTAAAATCCTAATTTCTCTAACCCTAACAAAACCCCCAAAATTCAAAGAAGAAGCTGGAGATCTGCGCGAGTTCAAGATCGTCGGAGGGAGGAGGAGATCCAGTGGTGATGGATGAGAGAAAGAGGAAGCCAATGGAGTCAAACCGCAAGTCCGCACGACGATCGCGGATGAAGAAGCAGAAGTTGCTTGAAGACCTAACCGACAGAGGAGGAAGCATATGTTGAGATGGAAGCTCCGAATGATCCTCAGAGCACAGACCATGGAACTTGTCGGCTGGTTAAGGTTTCTGAACTCCATTCTCGAGATTGCCGATGAGGTCGGCAGCGGTGGTGAATCCTTCGAGATTCTGCAGATTTTGAACTCTCTCTTGATGCCTTGGTAAATCCCTCACCCTATGATGGCGTCGCCTGACATGTTTCTCCATGGAAATCAAGGCTTGTTTGCTTGGTAGTATTTCAATAGGCTAGGTTTATTGTTGATGTTCCTTCGAGATGTATTTTTTTCTATATAAAAAGAATTGAGATTTGTTTTGAAAGATGAAGATTGAAGGGAGAAGAAGATAAGTGTAGGTCTGAAGGATGACTGGAAAAAGGGTTTTAATGTTTGATTTATGTATTTTTTATGTATTTTGACAGTTTTTAATGGGTAGAAAATTTAAATTTAATTTTGAATCAAATATTGATGGTTTTTGAGACATCATAAATCATGTTATCTAATCTTTAAAATCATGTTATCATCTTTAATGGAATCTAGTATTTAACGGAGATGTCGTCGTTTAATTGATAATAGGAATTTAAAACAAAATTTCAACTACTAGAGAGCAGCTGCGAAAAAAATTATAAGAGACAAAATACAAAATTAATATATATCAAAGATTAAAAATATATTTAAACATTAAATTTTCAGCCCAAAAAAAAAAATCAAGTTAATTGTGGTCACTCTATAGCTAAAATTGAAGAAAAAAACAATCTTTAAAAGGCATCCACCAGAGTATTAGTTGTTAATTATAAATTCAAGACATCCACCGTAACTATTAGTTGCTAATTACTAATTACGAAGTTAAGGCATCCATAATGTCTCTTCCAAGTCAAATATATGAAGCAATTACAAATTACACGATTCTCAATAAGACTAGCAGGAAAATTAAAAGGAAACTAAAATTATTAAATAATAAACTCTCTAATAAAACTAAAATGTTTTTGGGTAAGCTCCCACATATCACATGAGTTTATATCTAGGAGACTCTTTTCACCAAAATTATCTTGCATTCCCAAAAATCATATTTTTAGGAAAATTGTAACTAAGAATGTTATTTCTTGGCATATATAAAAAAAAAATATTTATAGTGAAATTAAAAAAAAGATTTCTCACATTCTCACGAGAATGTAATTTTCTCACCATTAGCATGAGACTAAAAGTTGTGTAGAGACATAAGAATGCAACTTTCTTGTCAGTAAAAGATACTCAAAAATATTTTTTAATAATATCCAAAGAAAGATAGAAATAAATATTCTCACCTTTATATTCTTGAAAATGCAAAATGATTCCGTAAAATAAATGTCTCCTAGTATTATTTATACATCGATGTAGTCCATTCTCTTAGGACTCACAGCTAATAGACTAATTATTTGCAACATCAACAAAATCTCAACAAACTATAAAAAATGTATTTTATGTCTGATCTTGGCATAATGAAAATCACAACTCTTAGAATTTAATAATGATTTAATTATATTTTTAATCCCTCTTAGAGATTTTCTTTTAATCCCCTTATAAAAATTTGCATTTTTTAATCCCTCATATTCGAAAAATATTCTATTTAGTCCCTCCATTAGAACTTGATTCCTTGAAGGACTAAAAAATAAAATTCTTATTTGAGAAAAGGGATTAAAAAGAACCTTTTTCCAATTTGAGAGACTAATTGCAAATTTTTATTTGAAGTAAAATAAAACAGATTCTTTAATTTGAGAAACTAAAAACATAATTAAAACTTTAATAAATTATAAGCTTGGTAGTAAAGGTAGCAAAGTTTATTGTAATTTGAGTAGTAAATCCCCCAAGACCCAGAAACGACTTGAACTGAAGCTCTTGATTCCTAAGAAACATCAAAGGAAAGAGATTGTTATCTAGCAAAATATACAGTCACTACACTATGGTTGGAAAATTTGGAACCTTTTTCTAAGGATCAGTGATAATACGCTAGGATTGGAAAGTTTTGAACCTTTTTTAAGGATCCAATGATAACTAGGTAACTAGTACTCATTCCTTCTGCAGAAGTTTGGTGCCTTACGGTTTCATTACCTCAATAATCTTTGCATAACTCAACAGTTGTATGGTACTTTTAGGTACCACACATTTTTTCCCGTCCTGAAAAATCCCGACTCCCTCGCTCCTCTTATTTATACTACTTATTCTGTTAGGTAACTACCCACCCCTGTACAAAGTACAAACCGTTATTCAGTTATTAGCTACATCAGTATCATTTCCCCCTTTTACACTTTTCTTATAGCTCCTAACATAGACCATTAGACCTTGTTAATAAGGGATCTGCTCTATCATCATCATACTCATGAGTCATGTCCTATACCCTATTTGCCCAAATGAACAACAAAAAATAACCTGAAAACAAACACCAAAATGTGAAGAGGAAGCATGCAGATATAGGCATCAACTCTTCATTATCCGGTCCTCCAAGATATGTACC
Source organism: Glycine max (assembly GCF_000004515.6). NCBI lineage: Eukaryota > Viridiplantae > Streptophyta > Magnoliopsida > Fabales > Fabaceae > Glycine > Glycine max. The sequence continues at coordinate 45,202,762 of NC_038244.2, forward strand.
AGAAAAATCCAAAAATCAGATAGATAACAGACCTCTGTTACAAATGGTTATGTTTTATAGCCTAGTTAGTATTAGTGTTAAATCCAAGTGTAATTTTCTCTTTTTTTCTCAGAAAACTAGAATAATATTATTCCCTAATTTGATTACAAAAACGAAGCTTTTTCCCATTGGGTGGGGTCAGGCATTAGCTGTATGATTATGGATCAAATGACCCATAATGTTCTCTAGTAAGTCATGTTTGTAGACAAACCATTAACCTCTAAATCCTTCTTAATGGTTTGTGTCGCCTATAGTTTTTGACAGTCTCCCTCTACCTCTAATGATAAGACTACCCTCTATCTAGCATCTGCTCTACTCTCCTTATTAGTGTTTTTACAAGTCTTCTTCACACATGCCCAAACCACTTAAGGCAACATTGTACCTTTTTTTCTACAATAGATACTACCTGCTCTTTCTAATGCATTGGAAGAAAAAATTGTCTAAATATTCCCTAAATCTGACGATTATAAAAATTTCATAATACTCCACACTTATTATGTAATATAAAATCAGCGGTAGTTATGAACAAAAGATACCAGGAAAAAAATACTCCCAATAAATGTTATTCTTCTTTGTCTCATACTCTCATTTAGTAGTTTCTAATACAAAATAATATTTATAGAATTTAGCAATTCTGCAATACATTTGCTGAGACTCTAGTTGTGCAAATTTTCCAAATAAAGAGAATCTAACAAATCAGTGATGTCTCAGGTTATGACAGATATTAACAAAATATATTAATGTTATCAGCAGATAAAACCACAGGTCTTATATGCACAATTCACAGACTCACCGGCAAAGCAGATCCCAAAAAGTAAAAAAGAAATGGCTATTATCACTTACAACTTGTATGAAATAAGTTTATACATACTGCACAGTGAACTGTGCAGAATTATTTAAACAAGCAGAAAACTCACCGCTGTGCTGAACCCATTAGCTGTAGCAATTAGAGGATGGTTGTGATCCTTTACAAATCTTGTGACAACCCATTTTCCTGATTTTTCCAACTTCACCAAAATTGTTGCCTTGCAACCTTCTCGGGCGCTAGGTCTTAGCTTTTTTTCTGGTCCTAATATTCCCATGTTATTTGGTGAGAATCCTTGTTTGTTACATCCAAGTCGGCGAGCAAGAGTCCTCCCATCAATTCCAAAACGTCGCCGTTGCATTATCGTACAACAAATCCTATCCGTCTGGCATAATCAACATAAAACTCCCTAGCATCTTCTTCAGAATCAAATTCCATGCCCACATATGGTTCTTGAACTTCAACTCCTTCAAATATACTTGTACTCTCTTCTAGACAGCTATGTTCTGCTTCATTTCCGTTGTCTGAATCCACTACCACAAAATCCATAAAAGCCTGCCCATTTTGTCATTAAGATTAAACAATTTCAAATATTCATGGTATTTGATATATAAATGTTCAGAGCTTTTGAATTAGCAGATGCATTATCAATTCCCCCAAAGTGTGTCCAACAAGTTCAGAGAAGAATAGAAAATAAGCCTCAGTGTAGAATATATTTCAAGTTTGTTTTATTGAGTTTATAAAAACATATAACTGAAGTGTCTCCAGGCTTTTGAGAATTTTACTTTCAACTAGACCACAGGAAACAGAACCTGAGTGACAGCTTGCTTTGAAGGACCAAAGCAAATGAGAAAGGGAAGCGAGGAACAGTAAAATGAATTACTTTTTAAGGAAATTGAATCAAATTCATACATAATATGACTAGTGTATTATATAGCCATGTGTTTGGCTGGGAATTTGGATTATTTTTGGGAAAATAATTACTTTGTTTTTCAAAAACTCTCAAGAAGATAGAAAAGATTAAAAAAATGATTATTTCTATAAAATAAGTACAAGCAAACAAGCACTAGATAACAAAATTGTGCCATGGGAAGATTAAATGGCTAAAACTACTGTATTAAAATAATTTATCCAATGTCAATGATTATCCCAGTCCATCCATCACTCCATTTTCCTACGGGGATGACAAAAAGACCATAGAATATTTTGCAAGCAACTAAAAGATTTACATGAACTTTCAATGCATGCAGGTAAGCAGAAGACAATGATAATTTTATGTTGTGTTTTTCATTTTCTTTCTCTTCAAAATTTTGTTGATATGTTTTTAATTCTATTGATAATGGTAATCCTGCCTCAATTTTGAAAAACCAGGAGTTGGTTGTATTATTAACTAGTCACTAGTCAGTGAGCAAATTTTTCCAACATAAATGCTGGCAGCTAAGCCCTGGGTTGACATCCCACTTGTGCAGTCATGGGCTCACATCAAGGTTAGACAAGATCACACAACTGTTAAGTTCCTGCTCTACCTAAGAATCTATAGATTAGAAACCCAGTATTTGCCAGCTCAGTCATTCGTGATTAACAGCTATGAATTAGAAGGGAATGGCACATTTCTTCTATTTCAACCTACTTAAGTTATGATTCTTTTCGAGCTAATGCAGCTACAAAAAGGATACTATTATTTGAAAGACTTAAAGCCATAATTGATTCTGGATCCATATGCCCAGCAAAATAGCAACATATTCTGCAAGCCTTATAACCATATACCTATGTTACTCACTTTTGTAGATTTGTAGCAGCCTAATTATGGGAGATCAGACAGGTAGATCTAATAAGAAACAGTTTTAATACTTTTCATGCATGTGGATTTATCCAATTCACTGTGTTTGCACATTCATGTTACTCTTCCTTAAAAGTGAGTAAATGAAAAGGGCAGAGATCACTCTGTGTTTGCACCTTCATGGAGTTGACATTGAAATGATACAGGTAAAAGTAAGATGGACAAACTTGGAAATCCTCAAAGTATATTTGTGCTAAGCAGATGATGTCAATACTCTTTCCTTTTGAAAAACATATGACATGATTATCCCGGGTAGATCATCACTTAATTAAAAGATGTTTGGAAAACAGTGTCTATAACTGTATTCATGCAGGCCAAGGCTGAAAGTTTGAACTGATGAGCCGAAGTTGTTATGCATTTATGTGTTTAAATCTTATACTGGATTGTAACAAAAAGAAAGTCCATAGTTACAGTCCTGTACTTTGAGATAATTTTCCCGAAAAGAATAGCTATTGAACAAGAAAAATTGATGTCGGGAATATATTTTATTTTATACATTTTTATAAAAGAATAAATTCATTAAAGCAAAGATAACATACAAGGAAATTGGATGATAAGGGATCTTCCATACAGAGAAAGAGTTAAAAATTAAAGAAAAAGATAAAGCATCAATGGAGCAAAGCTGTCCAATTCCTCTGCATATCTACCATAAAATTCCACTAGAAAGGGCAATGAACAAAACCCTAAAATTCAACTTTATACAATAACTAAGCCCAACTTAATAATTAAATTGCTTGGATTGGCTCTGTTAGAAACTATTCAACAATACTTATTCTTCAAAATCTGCCATATTTCACCTTCTAGACTTGTATATTGTATTACCACCACTCACCAAATCCATAAAGGCATAAACTCTATACTCATTTTTGTTCAAGCATGAACCTTAACATCTAAAGCCCACCACACTCATGCATCATCATCTTCTAAGATGCACTCACACTCTGCCTCTATTATAAAACATACCACAATCTTATGTTCTCTACAAACATAAAATTAGAGAGAAAAGACAATTTTTTTTCAAAACCCAATTCTAAAATCTCAAGAGACCGTGAGAAAAATTATTGACTAAGAAATAAGAAAACTTAAATAAAACTCTCTCTCTCACACACCCACCCACCAATATGGACAAAGGCTCGGTAAAGTGCAGAAAGTGCAAGAGAAAGATCGGAATAAGTACTTGTTTGCGTTCTTCAAAAAGAAAATACTGTGCTGGAAAAATAAAAACAAGAAAACAAACATGGCGTAACTTACTGTGAAACAGCGGAGGGTGCAAAACCATGGATGCCGCCATTGACAGCAGCGGGACAGGGTCCATACCGCCATTCAAACTGGCGTGGCGGGACATGCTGACTAGGCATCTGGGCAGTCCCGCCATTGGCGCGAACACGTTCTAGCATGTGGGGTTGCAGTGTTCAGTCTGAAAAAGATGGGTAGGCTTGCAGTAGGGGTTGCAGCGTTCAGTCTGAAAAAGATGGGTAGGCTTAGGGTTTGCAGTTCTGAAAAGCTTGCATGTGAACGTTAAAAATTTGAATGTTGGGGTTTAAGTTTTCAACTATAAAAAAAATGCTTGAACCTTTATTGTTTACGCTTGCATTTCTCCTTACTGAGTTCTCTTTCTTCTTGAGTGTGAGCTTCTGCTTGTGCTTGCTTTGTGCTCCTTGGTTCAAATTTGGTGCTTCCTTCCTTCAAGTGTGTGCCCTTATCCTTCCTTTCTAGTGAGTGTTTTTAAAATAAATAAAATTTATATATTCTGTTAATAAATATTATAAGTTTAAGTTACTTAGTATTAACAAATATTTTAAGTTAGTTAGTATGTAAATAGTAGGTTAGTTACTATTAACAAAAATTCTAAATTTAAGTTAGTTAGTATCGGTAGGTATTGTGTTGATATTTTTTACGTATTAATAGATATATCAATGTTAGATTAGTTACTATAAAAATATTATTTGGTTGGTTAGAATGAAAATTTTATTGAGTTATTGTATGTATTGTTAGATATTATATGTGTGATATATATATATATATATATATATATATATATATATGAAAATAATATTTGGTTGAAAATAATATTTGATTAGTTAGAATCAAAATTTTATTTAGTTATTGTATATATTGTTAGATATTATATGTGATATATATATATATATATATATGAAAATAATATTTGGCTGAAAATATTATTTGGTTACTTAGTATGAAAATATTATATATTTATTTAGTTAGTATAAAAATATTACGTGTATATATATTTAGTTGTTGTATATATTCTTAAATTTTATATATGTGATATTAGCTTTTGTAGTATTAGGTATATATTTACACGCATGATACTTTAGCCTAATAAATATATATACATGCATGATACTTTAGGAAGGCACACGTAATATTAGATTTTGTAGTATTAGGCACAAGTTAATATTAACTTTAGGTATATATTTGTAAATTTTAGACACACGTAAATTTTTAGTTTTTGTAATATTAGTTAACTGTAGAAATTTAAGCATTTTACATGTAAATAAATAATTTAATATTAAATACACGTAAATTTACCTTTTTAGTGTCTTAATTTTGTATGTTATACATAGATAGTATAGTTTTAAATAAATGAATTGATAAGTTAATATTGTTTGAGTTAATTATTTTTTAGTTTTTAGTTATATATATATATATATATATATATATATATATATATGATAAGATAGTGTTAGTTGTAGTTTGTAGGTTAATATTATTTGTTTTAGGAAATTTACATTATTAAATATATGATACATTGTACATTATTATTATTTTTGTATATATATTGTTGAAATGATTTTTTGCATTTCAATATTTGTTTGTATTATAAATAATTTGTTAGTCCATATTTTATTCAATTATTTTTTTGTTAATTGTAGAAAAAAAATTAATTTATTTAAATTTTTCTTCACATGTATTTTAATTTATCTATAGAATATATTAAAAATTGGCCAGTTTGATTTTTTACAAATTTATTGTTATATATTTAATAATGTTTTTATAAATGTGCGTAGTTTAATTTATATTATCTACAAATAATGTATAAATTGATTTGTGAATTTATTGTATTATATTTTATTTTGCAGTAGTAATGACATCTTCATCTTCTTCATCACATATTAACATTAAGTCTGGCCCCATCGATGCTGATGTATTATGGATGCAACCTAAGCATGTTTCAGAACATGTTTGGAATGGGGAAGAAGATTGGAAATTACATATCAGACGAGTTGTCCCCACGTATCAAGGGGAAGAACAAATTCCAGAGCAAATTTTTCCTTTTCTTCAACAATCTGGTTTCGGCTGGCTTATCAAGATGGGATACTTAAAAATAAATGCCTCATTAATTAGTGCTCTGATAGAAAGATGGAGGCCGGAAACACATACGTTTCACATGAGATGCGGAGAGTGTACTATTACTCTCCAAGACGTCTCTGTGTTGTTAGGTATAAGTGTGGATGATTTACCATTAATCGGTCCAACAAATCTTGATTGGGCTGATTTATGTGAGGAATTATTGGAAGTCAGACCACAAGAAGGTGAAATTAAAGGTAGTATGGTTAAGTTAAGTTGGCTGGCTCACCATTTTGTACAAATAAATAACGACGACGAAGAACAAGTACGAAGGTTTGCCCGTGCATGGATACTGAGATTCATTGGAGGTGTCTTGTTCATTGACAAAAGCAGTAACAAAGTTTCGCTAAGGTACCTTCAATTTTTACGTGACTTTGAAGAATGTGGCACATATGCATGGGGAGCTGCCGTACTTGGTTTTCTATATATGTCCATCTTACTACAAATGTGGGCATGGGAACGATGTCCAACCTTGGCTCCAAAGAGGACTCCTTCCCAAGTAGAAAATACACCACTGGGGCACAGGTTAGTCATTTTTAACAGCGTCTTTCATTTCAATAGAATAAATGGTTTTAGACATGTGTTAAATTTTAATCTTTGTAGGTGGCTGCGACGTGGAAACCAACATATCGGCAATGATGATGTGAGAGTTTTTCGTCGCAAGTTGGATATTATGAAACGTCATGAGGTAAGAACATGCTATTGTATTTGTAAAATAAAAAATTATATGTGTTATTTTACTAAAATGTTCACAACTATGTTGTTATATGCAGTTTGTGTGGAAGCCTTACACATCAACCGTTATATCATTGTTGTCTCCCGTTTGTTTTGTCGGAAGTCTCGCGTGGTACGCGGTGGTGCCACTAATTTGTTTCCAAGTTATTGAGTGGCACCAACCGGAAAGAGTATTGAGACAATTTGGGATGCAGCAACCAGTTCCAGAGTCTCCTTCACAACCCTTAAACATTCATGGCATAACATTAAAAGGGAAACATGACGAAAATTGGGGGCAATTGTTCGCCCCAATGATTCATCAATGGAATAATCGCCATGCATTTAGGGTCGACGCTTATCCCCGACAAGAAGGCCTATTGAGCTTTAACTCGGACTACATGGTCTGGTATAGGCGAAAGACAAAGATGTTTGTTGACCCACAAAATGCAAAGACGGCTACATTGGTATTTTTTAATTTTTTTGAATATTTAACTTGAACATTTTTTTAATGATGGCCATTAATTTTCTGACCCTTATAATTGCAGGCTGAAGTTGCGGAGACATTACAATACATGGTGTCTCCTCAAGGGAGGAATACATGGACAGTTGATGATCTCGTGCCTTATGTGGAAAAAATTACAATTTTATCCGAAGAGCAAGAGAGAGTCACTGAGCCAGTGCCACATGGTCCTGCATTAGAGCGTCAATTTCCCGCACAACAGTAAAATCGTCATGTAGTATTTGTAAGTAAGAGTTAGGAGAATGATTTTGCATGTGTGTTAGCCATGACGAGAGTTTCGCATACGACTCTTCCCAATCGTCATATTCAATTGCAATCGCCTTTTGTTTGGCCATCCATGCTTTTCTGTATGAAACCTTATAGGAAAATTCACTATTTATCCTTTCTTGAATCAAAGAAATTTTTATTGATGGATCTTTTCTGATCATGCCTGTAATTCAAATAATTAAATAAAATTACAAATTAAAATAACAAATAACACAAAAGTAGGATAATATGAACATAAAAAGCGTACCTACTACGCAAGTCGCAATTAAATTTGAATCAAGCTTCTCATGGTCTTGTGTCATAGTCATATTTAGACATGTGTGCGGTCCACCCCATTGTGTCACTTTTCATGCATCAGTTTTTTTGGATAAAATTGCCCTCATATAAAAAGGGCAAGGAGACTCTTCGGTGTTGTTGGGGCAACAAACGATATATTTGTGTGATTTCGTTTCAACAACCTTAAAACTTTGATGCACATTCATCACATATTGTTTCAGTGCATTTTTTACCGCATCTTTACTGTCAAAATCCATGCCAATATATAATTCTTGTCCAACATTAAAAGTCGTTGGCATGTCCAGACCACAAATGTCCCCCTCGTCCGGATGACTCCAATTGATATTATTATAATGCATAGCATCATTCCAAAATGGATTTTGAATTTCTGGTACACCTAATAATTTATAAAAAAAGTCACGTCAACAAACTACTCCTATTTAGTTACCATTAAATACAATTCTCATAAAAAGATAGATGTATTCAACTAATTTTGTATTTCACAAACATTTACCTTCGCTTGGGTGAACAATTGAAACTGGTTCAACGATGTCAGTGACTTCATCGTCTGTATCAGATATTTCATCATCACTATCATCTTCATCGAAAGACTCTTCAACGTATGAGTTAGATGCAAGATAATCATCATCATCATCATCATCTTCATCATCATGTAAATTGCTTATATTTCTTGGCAGTTCCGACTCATGATGAGATACATTACGTCCACATGACGTAACAGAATTTGCAGCATGAAACATAGAACCACCAGCAACATCCTTTTCTACGTACAATTCTAGAACTGACATTTGTTGTTGTTGTTGAAAACTTTCGATCATAGTTTCAACATCTTCGTCATCACAAATTTGCAACGCAACATATTTTCCTAAAACTAAAAATCTACAACTTATAGTAGAAATAATTTCATTATTTTCTAACTTTACCTTATCTCCATTTTTTTTTTCAAAGCATTGAAACTAATTTCGCGTTTAATCTGAATCGCCTTTTTACTGCCTTCAAATATTGCACCATCATTGTCTTCATATACTCTTCCGTTGAAATACAACACTGTAATAATTGAATTCATGATATACTTACATCAACAAAATTAAAAATAATTAATCATAACAGCAGTCTTTTTAAAATAAATAAGTGTATTTGCTTGCTGCATCTACTAAATTAAAGTTAAACTTAAACTACAGATTAAAATTTCATTCTAACTTCAAAAAACTATAAGGGAATCATGTAATTATTTGTAACACCTGTCCACCCATGAACAAATGCTTCTAAATAATTAAACATTATTAAAAAATAACTTCAAAGTAAAAAACCTAATTACAAAAATTATTACGCTTTAACTTCACGTATTAATTTTTTGTCTAAAAAAATTATTACTTCAATTAAATATTTTGTGAATGATAAAAATTAATAAATGTATTTGCTTGCACTATTAAAATTTCCTTAACAAAAAAATTATTTGTAAGTCAGAAATAATTCTATAAAATTATTACTCGAATTATTTGTAAGTCAGAAAAAATTATTACTCCAATTAAATCATTCTAATAAATTATTACTCGAATTAAATAATTCTAAAAGATTTCCGTAACTTCCAAAAGTCGAAGACTCACCTCTAAATATTTGTAAGTCAGAAATAGCATCAACAAAAGCTTATAACCCGAAGGGTCACACGTCAAATTTCTAAGCCACAAAAACCATGAACAAAGACGCATACAAATGATTACTGATAATAATTTTAAAATAACAATTCTAATTCCAAAATTATTACACTTAAACTTTACCTTCAATTTTTAGTCTAACAAATAAATTTATTATTTCAACTAATATTTTGTCAATCATAAAAATAAAAATATTTATTTGCTTGCTCTATTAAACTTAAACTAGACATTCATATTTTATTCTAAAAAAAATTATTACACTAATTAAATAATTTTTGAAAAATTCCTCAAGTTCAAAATCTGCAATTATCACATATAAATATATTCTTAAGGCTGAAATAATTAGTGGTAATAATTTTCAAATACAAAATCTAATTCAAAAATTTACTACACTTAAATTTCAACTTCAAATTTGATTTTAACCACAAAATCAATTACTTCAAAATAAACAATTTGTAAATGATACAAATTATTAAAAAAATTAAGTTGAAACAACATCAAATAATGCTTCTAAAAATTTGACTCAATAAAATTTTATTCCTTAAAATAAATTAAAAAAGATCCTTACTTTCAATAGAACTTTGAAGTTGAAGATGAAATGAAGTAACTTCAAACAAAAACAAACTTCTAACAAAGCGTGTGAAATTTCAGCCTTTTCTTTCTCTCTTCAAACAACCAGTATTTTTCTTTCTCCTTCCTTCAGAATGTTGTGAAATTTGAAGTTGTATCCTACTCTATTTAAACAAAAACTACTTGTGTCTTGCCATTATTAAAAGCATGCAAAATTTGCCCCGAAGTCATACATGTGAGCCTCTGAAGCTACACTGTATGCATGTGATCCTAAAACCTGCAATGCGTGTGAACAATCTACAGGTGTAGCCTCTGAACCCTAACCTGCTTTCAGACCTTAGCTTTAGTCTCGTCATGAACAAGGAGAGAATGCGTAACCAATCTCCTACGTGGAGCATCTCCCCGTTAGTATTGGCGAGATTGCCCTAGTGGTGTATGTCGCTATTATTGCTGGCGACATCAATGCCTACTCAGCAAGTATCGCCAAGAAGAATTGCTACATCAGTGCCTATGTGGAGCATCTCGCGTGTGCTGCTGGCAGGACTGCTTTCTCGCTTCTCCTGCTGGCGGCTTCACCTTAGAATCGCTTCTCCTGCTGGTGGCTTCACTTGAATCGCTTCTCCTGCTGGCGGCTTCACCTTAGAAACAGACCCCCTATGCAATTTGTTACAAAAAGGGACTCCTTTACGTAAAAAGTTTGTAAAGGGGACCCTCTACAGTAAATTCGCCTCACTGTGTGCCTATTGTGTAGTGGAAAATGAAACGAGGTTTTGTGTGTTCAGTTTTACTGTTTGATCGGGTAATCCTCGCCACGCGGGGTTTTGGACCACCACTTCACATTATTTTGGTTTTTACATTATATGTGTTTTTTTGTTAATTTGTTACATGGTCCTTCACTCCTTAGGTTTGGTCATTTTCTCTCAATTATTTTCAAATTATTCTGCTTTTATTTTTATTTATATATTTAATCTTCTTAAATAAGGTAAATAATTAAATTTTCTCTGAAAAAATATGAGACGCTGAATGGGCAAAAATTTAAATTTAATAACTAAATGTATAAAAAATATGATAAATTAATTCTTATATTTTATAATTTAATAATAAAATAGTTTCATAAATTTAATAGCAAGAATAAAAATTAGAGAAAAAACTAAAACTAAATTATAAAATTTAAGACCTGTTGTTTTAAAAAAAATTGAAATTCACAACTAAAAATCATCCAAATGGGCTTTACATCTTACATTAGAGAGAGTAAGGAAATTGCTATATACATGTCCCCATTTTACTAGTACACTCCCTTTTGATTTTATTTTCCAGAGATATCCCTGAAAAATACACTCCTTCACTCTCCACAAGTCTTTCCAATGGCCTTCTCCAATCTCCACCACTGCTGTCGATAAAGACCAGGCCTTCTATATGGATCTTGGCCAAATTATTTTTTGACTTCATATACTAGGGATACCATTGTTGGTGAATCATGAGTGCAATTAACATTGAGTTTGAGGGACTCTATTTGTACCAAATTCCTCTAGAACTCCATTATATTGAGGATTCTTATGCGAGCTTTTATATTTGCCTGTTACTTTGATCTTTTAAAGCAATTTTTTATTTTTTATAAACATAGTTTTGATTCAGCATCACTACCTTGCTACAAAGTTCATATTTATTTTCTTTGCGTTAAACAAAGGGCTACTAGGCCAAAACAGAAACAAAATTATCCATGGAAGACTATGCCAACAACATCCACCATCGCTTCGAGATGAAAGTTAAAGCAAAATCAAAATTCCTAACAGTTGAACAAAGCTGCAAATTTGATACACTTTAAAGATAAATCAGTAAACATTGAATATCCATGTGATGATGACCGTGTCTTTGTCGCATAAGCATTGTGAAATGATGATGGAACTGTTTAAATATAGGGACCAATGATGAGGAATAAGACTAAATAGTCAGCAAATATTCTCCATTGATATCTGTCATACTTGACAAGGTTCATGTGAATAAGACTAAATAGTCAGCAAATATTCTCCATTGATATCTGTCATACTTGACAAGGTTCATGTGAAAAAGGATGAAAGTTTAGAGATAATATTCATTGTTGTTAAATATTCAAATTAATTTAAAGACCAATATCAAATATTATTTTTTTTTTGTAATTTTAATTAAATAAAATTGATATATTTTTCACTACACCTCAGCTGCTACACTATGCTCAAGAAAAAAGAACTTTTGACATTTTGAGAAAAGAAAAATACATATGTATTTTATGAGAATTTCTCTCTAGTTCATTATTAAATCAATCTCAAATTTATCAAGACTGAACTCTGGCCTGAATCTGAAAGTGGCGTCATCTGATTTCAGCAGGTGATTAGGCGTAAAATAATATTTGTAAAGGAGCGTGTAGTGTAGTGTAGTCATGTTATCATCTATTCTAAATTTCTAATGTCTTTGTCCTGTCCTTCCTTTTCCTTGCAAAGTAGAAAACGAAAGCATCTCCCTCTCTCCTAAGCAAGCAATTGCCCTTAACCCTCAAAATCTTCCTCTTTCTCTCACAGCCATTGATTCTCCATGGACGAGTATCTCTCTCTCCAATTTCAACATTTTACACATCAGCAACCTTCATTTCCAATTCAATAAAACTAACCTTTTCTTTCAATTTTTCATTGACACAGATCGGAGCAATACCCGAAGGAGTATTACCCTAACGATCAAACAATCACCAGAAGAGTCTCCTCGTCCTCTTCGACGACCAGCGTCCACGTGACAGCCCTAGACGGCCTGGTGAACGTCAACTCCCTCTTCACAATCGCAGTGTTCGTGGGCCTCTCCCTGACCACCCCGGGCCAGCGCAGCCTCGAGAACCGCTCCTCCTGCGACGCCGGTGTCGACGTGGCCAAGAAGCTTCTCGTCTTCGAAGTCGTCTCCTTCAGCTTCTTCCTTTTCTCGTCGCTGGTGGCCCAGGGGCTGAAGCTGGCGCTGAACCTGCTCAACAGCAAGGACGCCGACGAGGCCTTCCGGGCCCACATCAACCTGAAAGCCCTAAGGCTCGGCATGCTGGGCTCCGCCATTGGCTCCGTCATGGGCTGCCTCTTCCTCGTCCTGTCCATGGTTAATGTCATCGAGATCCGATTGGGAATGCTGTCGTGCGGGAGCAAGGCCGCCGCGCACGCTGTGGCCACCATGGTCGTTTTGGTCTCCTCCGCTCTCGTGCTTTATATTTCCACTGCTATCTATGCTTTTACTCGCTGAAACTTAACAAACAAACAAAACAGATAAATTCGTTATTTGTATTTTATGTGAAGCTTTGTTATGGTTTTGGGTTTTATGTTTGATTTGTTCTCGAATGGCCGTTGGAGCGACCAGGTGGAGAGACTAGAGAGGCGCAATTTAGCTGTTGCTCTCTTGTTTGGTTTCTTTTATTGATAGAAAAATAAAAATGAGTTATTTGCGGAAAATTCATTTTGTTTTGCTTTTGTGTTTTTAGTTATTTGTGTTGCCTATTTACTTCATTGTGGGTTAAATGAGATTTGAGAAGTGTTTGTGTTTGGATTACAGTTGCATCCAACTGAACCCACATTAAACTCAATCCTCCACTCACATAACTTTTTCGTGTGTGCGTTGAAACGTGTATAGTTTTCCCATTCAAAGTGGATACAATGCCTATACAAATGCACTCTTAGGTGACTTGTTATTTGGTTAGGCCGTGTTTTGTTGGTAAAACAAATTCTAATGTGGTGTGGTTTAGATGATGGATTTGTTTGGATATTTTTCATATTAGTTAAGGTGGCATGCGAAGAATTTTGACTCTGGTGTAATTGGTGGGGTGTAGTTTTCTTGTTGAAGATGCAAGAGGAAAAATTGATGATCATATATACGGATGGAACTTATTTTGACTGAATTGAACATCTGGTCTAAACTGCGGTTGCAGGATTTGATCAAAGTTTTTCTCTGGTTACAGGATTGGTTTTGCATGCTGAGTCAGCAATTGAGTAGTGGTTCTTTGTGTGATTAGAGCTCTTGTTCTGGTTTTCTCAGTATTTTAGATAGCTTAATTGTTTAATGGATGATTGATGTGGATTAATTTTAATGGAACGAAATAATTTGTTTTGCTTCATTGCTTTCCGAGTAGTTTAAATTAAGTTAATGCACACATTCGTATAAAAGCATTCAACATTGTCTTAATTGTTACATCTGATGTACGTGTACCTAAACATCTTAGTGTTTTGTTAATTAAGGATACATGAAAAGGTTAGACTCTGTGCTGCGGTTGGTGAAATGGTTTTCTTGAGGAAACCACAAGATGGAAAATTGATAATCCTAAATGGTAATTGGTTGTGTTATTCATATCAATCAAAATTCTAATATGTAAAGTCACTAGCACATCCTAGTGACTACAATAAAGTCCTGGAGAAAGTTGCTTTAATTTCATGGTTAACTAAGTTCCTCTCTGCAAGCTGAAACTCAAATCAAAGTCATGAATATCATGAATGATTTATCAGGGATGTTACTGAACTGAACTTGGTATATTTGAAGGTTCAAGCCTATGATGCTTGAAGATTTAAACGACTAAGTGATGGTTTAGTAGCACTCTTTAAGCTAGGGTGTATTTTTGCTTCTTGAATGTGTTGCCAATTAAATCTGAACAAAGTAACTTGTATTTGTTTTTTGCGGTAGTGTATACAAGGTGGACGAATTCACCCTAATTTTAAAGGTGCATTATTGAACTTCTCTTGTTATTAGGTAACATGAGAAAGAAGGCAAGGGAAATGAATGCCCCCAATCTAAATTTCCAAGGATTGTGTTTGATGGGGGCTTAAGGCTTTGATTTGTTTTTAAAGATATAAGGTTGGGTATCGTGGTGGGTAACAGCTAACAAGGTTGGGCATGTTAGGGAGATATAAGGTTGGCACAACGTTTGGAGAAGGGTGAAGAGAGAAATGAGAGGTCATGGATTCGAATATTTTTAACTAACATTTATAATAAAACTAACAAACTAATATTTCCTGATAAAAAAAATGGGCACGTTGGGTTTTAGGGTGTCCATCCAGTCATTGAAATTAAAATGGAGCGACAAAGTGGAGATTAATTTGGTGTCTATTCTTCTAATAAAAATATTTAACTTTTTAATTTGAAAGAAAATTGTCAGTCAGTCCATATATAAGATGTATTTAGAAATGAGATTGGTAGTTGTGTCTTCAAATTTCCTTGTATAAATCAGATTGAATATGTTTCATTTGTGGGTTGGATAAGTCACATAATCAATGTGACGTGAACTAACAACTACAAATGCTTCAAGAAATAATTCTTGTGGAAGCCTTGAAGCTTGATGATGTTCCAGCAAGATTATATTTAGTCCATTGCTTATTTTTTTTTAGGCTGGTTGGTGTTGAGGGATCACCAATAAGGTACATTCTGATTAAAAATTAAGATACGTGTTTTTTTCCCTCGAGAAAGAAGGGTGTTGCACAATGTCAATGATGAATGAGACATACTAGAAGAAGGGGATAGGCAGATACATATAAGTCAGTGTGGTGGGTTTTTATTTTATTTTATTTTATAGGCAAGTAAGTGTGGTGGGAGTGTAAGATATAATTGTGAACATTAGATTAATCTAACTGAAGTAAAGATGGTGTATCATTATGAGTGGTCCACAACAACATTTGTCTACAAAATGACTATTAGTGAGCATAAAGTGTTACAAAAAGTTGGTTTGATCCTAATTTGCTTAGTGCCCACTAAGTGAGGATTTCAAAGGCGAATGAGCTACTTGGTTTGGTGGTAACTAAAACTCAAAACAAGTCAGAAATATGATAAGAAACACAGCTGAACTGAACTTGGTATTTCAAGAACATGTAAAAAAATTTAAAATATTTTTATGTAATTATGAATAAGTGTTGGTTATTTGGATCAAATATGATGTTATTAGGAAACAATGAGTATGAAAAACGTTCTCTGCGACATTCAAACATGTGGGGAGGAGGTTGATTAATGTAATGGTATGTTTGGTTTAGAGAAAAGAAAATAAATTTTAATGGAAAGTAAAATGATTTTGTAAGTTATTTAACAGGAAAGAAAGATAAAATAATTTCTTCCCCTTACTTAGTTATGTAGAAAGTAAAAAAGAAAGAAAAAAATACGTAAATAAAATGGCATAAATATCTTTAATAAAAAAATAAGTTATTTTGATCTTTCTGCTATGCTAAAACAACTTTCTATCTCCTTTTTCTCCCAAAATAAAAAGATTACTACAATAGAGGGTCTCACGTTTTTCTTTTTTTAATTCTTCCCTCTCGTGTTGATATCAAATGAGAGAATTATTGAAACTTATGCCCTTTTCCCATCATTCTCTATCTGCCCATCAATTTTCATGCGTAACAAACAAAGCATAAAGGAAATAAATATCTCTTGCCTAAATTTCCAAGGTTTTTGTATTGGAAAAAACTTACGCCAAATTCTTTATATTTGGTGGGGGCATTAGGCTTTGATTTTTTTTCGAGTATTCTTTAATGAATAATTACACAGTTAAAACGACAAGGACAGTGGCTTTCATTTTCTTCCTAATTGTTCTTTTTGGTGGCCGATTTACGGATTTTAATTCACTTCTTGTTTGCGATTTTCTTCCTAATTTTTCTTATTTGGTGGTGCATATTAATTAACTTCCAACTTTAATTCTCATGCTCAGTTGATTAGCTAAGGAACGAACTTTAGTCGTTTACTTTGGATCCTTAGCCTATTAAAGAAAGTGCCTAATTTAGAGCTCAACCAGTGCAAGTGCTGATAAAAGCAATAAATGAAAGTAAAGACTTAAAATTAAAGGCTTAAAGCCATAAATAAAGTGAGTAAAGCTTAAAGTAAAGATAAAACATAAAGGAAATGGCGATATATCAATTGATTTTTTTAATGGATGTGTTACTTACGTTTCAATGTACATAGACTAATATGGAGCATAAAACTAGTTTATCTTTTTAAAGCATAGAATTATAAAAGCAGGCTTTCTCTCTCTAAACAAAGTCTTTTTTTCAGGCAAGATTAGAAATACTAAGATTTTTAATATTTTGTTTTTCTTGTATCGTTTTATGGTTGAAGCACAGAAGTCATCAACCCTTCATAATAAAGCCATTTCTACATTTTTTTAGATTTTTAATAATTTATCTTTCTTGAATACCTTATTTTTTTCCCCTGTATTTTTCAATTTAATTTTGTAGAATTTGAATCAATACAGGTAAATTTCAAAAATAAAGTCAATGGAGGAATCGTCATATCCTAGCCAAAGTTGATTTGAAAATTAGAAAGATACAAATAGAGATCAGTCACTTAATTATTGACATGACAAATAAGTCATACTTAGACTTACTTGTCTTACCCCATTTTTTACAAGGAAATTTTGATTTGACCAGATTTGAAGTCTAGCTGTCAAAGGTAGGATGTAGATATTCGCCCTATAATAATAAAGTTGTAATAAAAGTAAGGTTATAAAGTTGCACTTATATATTTATACTGATAATATAATTGAATTATTTAATTCCCTAGTTTTTTATGGTTTTTATTTTTATATATTAATTGATTTAAATTGAGTTTAATGCATAATTTACATGAAGGGCGCGGGGAAAGGTTCATTTCCCTTGTTCCCACTAGGACAAGATTCGCTAGGGTGAAACCTGCCTCTACATAGAAGTTAAAATTCAGAAGATTGAATCAAGTTGATACATACCTTTAACTTAGGTCCTGGATCCACTGAGGGCCAGTAAGGCAACCCTAGAAGCAAATAAGTTCAAAACTCTGAACAATTGATTGAAAAGCAGGCGCGTGAATGTGAGAAAAAATGGGTTGAGAAAATTATGGAGAACCATTGACGTTTGTTTGATGCTTGTTATGTCCACACAACAATGTTTTAATGCCAGGGAAACTTTTCATGTCATTCTTAACTAGCACTCAACGATTGTTGAAGCATTTGCTTGATTGCTTATATTTAGTGTCAATGGATGCGTTACTCAATGTAAAGCTTTTGTCATACGAATTTTGAATAACTGAGAGTAATAGGATCAGTAGTGTTCATTGACTTGTAAGCAAAACACATGCAAATTGTCTCACCTTACGTATTTTCTTATTTATTGGGCATTGGAATCTGGGTTCTATTTTTCTCATGTTTTGGTCGATTAGTCGTCCTGATGCATAATGATTATTAAGTATACTTTTCTGTTCAGAAATATGAAAAGCAATTGCAACAAACTGCCGTTTAACTAGTCAAAGCCTCACTAGCACTCCGTTTAGTAGAAGCATACAAGGAAAAAAAATTAGATGAGAAATATGATAGATAAAAATAGGAAAGAGAAAAATTGGTGAATCAAAATAAATGAGATATAAAGGAAACTTAGAGGTATTTGGTTTTACAAAAATAGGGGTAAATAGTCACTTTTATCCCCAGAAGTGTAATTCGTTGACAAATGTGTCTCTGAAAGATCTAAATATAAAATTTAGTCCTCGAAAGTGTTAAAAGTGCGACAAAAATATTCTGCCGTCAATTTCCGTTCATCACCATTTAAAAAGTTGCTTACTTGACACATAGGGACAATTTTGTCAGTAAAAAATTATCCACATAACTGCCAACGTGGAGACATATTTGTCATATACTACATATGTAGTGACTTTTGATTTTTCTTACTGTGTGAAAAAGGATTTTTTGGCATATGCTGATTTTCTTCATTCCCAAAAGCGACGTTCTTGATTTTTTCTTCATCTCCCACACTTTTAGAAACTTCTACAAGAGAAGTTCTTCATCTCCCACACTTCCACAACCTCATTACGTGGGCAAATCTCCCAACCACACTGACGCACAACAACACACGGCAACGCACAACGACACACGGCGACGCAAACCCATAGAATCGTTCCCGTCGACGGTGACTACAACGACGCACACCCAGGTTTGGACTTTATCATATGCTGTCATTTTTGTATGCTTTTTTTATTTTTTTTCTACGCATATGACTTTTATTGGTTGGCCGTAATGGCATCGTTGTCGACTAGTGTCTTCGTTGTCGACAAACGGTTGTTTTGGGATTTTGACGATGACCGTAACGACGTCGTCGCCATCGCGTTTTTCGTGGTGTTCATCGTCCATCTAGCCTTTGTTGTCAAACCTCTTCTCTTGTGTTCTCTTCTTTATTCTCAAACTTGTTCTCTTCTCTATTATGAAATTTGCCTTCTCTTCTCTATTATGAAACTTTTTATGTTCTCTTTTTGTGAATATATAATTAATTTTTGTTATGTTTCTCTATAGGATGTATGATGAAATCAGTTTTATTTTGCACCACAATAGTAAATTCATACAAAATGCAAGGTGAATTCTATGCCTGAGAAGAAGTTGAAACAAATTTGATTAATGTTTGGACACCCCAAGAATTGTACAAAGCTTGTCACAACTATGTGAAATTACTCACATTATAGTAAAAAATTGGTAACTATTTTCATCCAAATGACTAGAATATATCACAAAATTGACATTTTGTTCCAAAAGAAGACACTGACATTTAAGTCCAAGTAAAATCATTAACAAATTCCTCCAACAAAAAAATACTGACAATTTAATCCATAAAATTTTTACTGACGTTTACGTCCAAAAATGATTTCTTATTGACATTTTTGTCCAATCTAATCAGCACGATCACGTTGGCAATCAATTTTGTAACAAATTTGTCCCTCTGTAGACAACTTTTTTAACGGTAAGGGAAGAAAGTTAACGACAGGATATTTTTGTCACACTTTTAACACTTTCGAGGACTAAATTTTGCATTTAAATCTTTCAAGGACACATTTATCAACGAATTACACTTTTAGGAATAAAAATGATTATTTACCCAAAAAATAGAGATAAGACAACCTCAAATATCAGGACAATTAATGAGATCGATGAGTGAATGTGTTTTCAGAAAAAGATAGAGATTGAGTTGAAGAGACATAAAGATTCTAAGTTCATCCAACCTTATTAGATGCATTATACAAATATTAATTATGCCATCATGTAAAATTAATTATGTCATTCCTCATATTTTTATGAAAATAAATTCGAGCGACACCTATCATTTTTTTATTTCTTTCCACCATATTTAATATATACCAAACAAACTTGCTTTTATTGCTCCTATTTCCACATCTCTCCCTCCATTTCTTTGATATCTCTTCATCACGAAACACAACGTAATTAGTACAACAAGATACAAGAAAAAAAAAATGTAATGTTCTTGAACGGACGACATCAGGTAGAAAGTGGAGAACTTGGCAACCTGTCAAGGCCTATATAGTTGTCAAGTGTGCATTTGCTCGTGCCAATGTTAGGACTCTGCTTTTAGAAGTGGTTTATGGCAATTAACTCTAGTCAACAGATATTCCTCTAACTCCGACTTGATTTTGATCAAGTTCAAATTTGAATTTTCTCTAATTTGCAAAATAGAGTGCAATCCTCTGAAAATACTTGATTGGTTATTGTGAGAAATAAAAACAATATATTTAGACCATATAACCATTAATAAATGATCAAAATTATAAGTTACTAGTTGATAGTCATGTGATCCCTTAAAAACTCATTTATATTTATTATATAAATATTTGTATAAATATATAATAAACACTAATTCAATAAAATAAAAACTTAATTCTCTTAAAAAAATCAATAAGAACTTAATTAAAGTATATATCTAAACAGGGCCTAAAGATTTTTATTCTCACATAATACAAAACATTGTTGTGATTGAAAATCATTCGGCTTTTGTGATAACTATTTTTTGGGCAATAAATATTTAGTGGTAACCATTTTAAAAACCATACAATAATTAATTTTACAGTAAATCTTTAGACTGGTAATATATAAAAAAAAAAAACTCATACCATGATTTACTTGGTGAACGCCTGAACGACAGCCCAATTACTATAAATTTAAATTTTGACAACAATTTTTATAGGAAAATTATTCAAAGACCCCGCATACATATCCATAAACAAGAATCCCAGAAATTGTCTTCTACAAGATCTTTGCTAAGCAATGTAAGTGAGTAGATTTTTATACTTATTGGCAGCTTATTTAGACTTAGACACGACATAACAAAGGGAAATTCTATTCCTAGCTCCCATTTCTCTCTCTCTCTTCATAGCGCTTTATTCCAGAATTACTTTCTGGAATACAAAAAACATATTCTGAGATCTAATTTTCAGAATATAATGAGAATCCAAGAGGGTGTGAAGAGAAAAACAGAGATGCGAATAGAAGCCCCTCATAAGTAATGACACATGCAGGAAACCGAATCATGGCCCCCCAAGACCCAAATTAAAATCTTCTATAGGCACCCCAAATCATCAATCTCTCATACCTAGTTATTAGCTCTAGTGTCTTGTTTTGCATACAGGATCTGAACAATTCTGTATCTGAAAAAAAAAATGGTAATCTCCTGACAAATGAAGTTTAAACTATTCATAATCTATGTACAGAAATTTTTGGAAACTGATGCCAAATAATGGACTAAATTAATTATACCAGCTTAATTAATATAGATAATGGCTTCTCATATTTAAAGCCTCACATTCATTGAAAAGAGGGACGCAGGTGTGTGTTTGGGGGGGGGATCACACCATTCAGAGGACAAAATAGTGTTTGCACCAAGCATTGTGTATCACCCACTACAGCCCTGGAATGTCGCAATTTCCTGTGCTATCATGACAATGACAGCTGCTATCCAAAACTACAATGCTAATATTCTATTCAATTTTTGTAGTGCCCAAGTGCTGCTCCAGGTCTCTATCCTGCCAAAGCGTCCCTATTTTGTGCAATTGACTACTATGCTCAAAAGATGTCTTGGCTCTATACAATTGCCCACTATTTACTATAGCTTTAAAGATAGATAAATAGGGAAAGATAGTGCTGGATGCAATTTTATTCCTATTCAAAATATCGGAGTTATTATAGCTTAAATGTACGAGGCAATTTATTTATTTTTTAAAAAATGAAAGATATTCCTTGGATATATATGTATCTAGGCATATTGTAGTCGTATTGGTATCAAATACGAGTACAAGATTGATATATTGCCATTTTTGGATTAATCATTTCATAAGGAAAGACAATGATGGACAAAATCAAGCATGGGTAGGAAATTGGTAGCAAATTCAGGTCCAAGCTCCACATTACAAATTATCACTGTCTTTCTCAATTTAACCACTACGCAATGACTAATTCTTAAGCACTTCAGTGCATTCAGCTACAGATAGGATATACAATCACGGTTAATTAGCATCCTGCTACCAAATAGCATCAATTGTAGCTTAATAAACCATCTCTAAATTAAATTCTCATTATACCCTAAAGGATAAACCATGCATTAAGGATTAAAGGGTTAATAATAGGACAAAACATAGATACAGTTCCTTAGGTGTTTTTAGCGTTGTTCTCCAATCAAATCGAACTTTTATTGGTAACCTTAACCTATGTTGATCTTTAATGCAAACCTTTATTACGTAGATCACTAAGGTAAAACTCTAATTCTAATTCGAGAACACCACCAGAGGCATTGCATACAAATTTTTCACTTAATAAAATCCATCACACAATAATATTATTCTTCCGGTAATATATTTAGTTGATCTTACACATTCCTAAGGTGCTAGTATAACATTCCTACAGCTGAAAGGGCAAAATGTATTTTCAAAAGCAACAACTGCTTCATTAAAATTCAAAACTAGTTCTTTCAAGTAGCTTAAATAACACTAAGTCAGGGGGGGGGGGGGGGGGGGGGGCTGCATAGGCCTGACTATGTCCCTCTCCCCATTTTTGCAATAACAGGCTACTAAAAATCATTGCAAAAAATACACATAATCAGAATTAACAATCCAAGAATATCCACCTCAGACCAGACAATTAACCTAGAGCAATGTTGTTAAATGGTGGCACCATGATGGCATGGCAGATTCTTTTGCCAACCGCCATAGGCAATTCATGAAGGGAGGCATGCTATGGCAGAGCCATAGGCATGTTCATGTGGTGAAATTTTGGCCTTCCGCCATCCTCCATTGTAACACTGGCCTAGAGAGTGGTTAAGTTGACAACATTCAAAGGTAGCCAACACATTAGCTCGATCAAATCAAACACACTACATTGCCAACAGGTTCACCACGAAACCCCTTAGGCTGTAATTTTTGCAACAAAAAACAAAAAATCCTAATCACCCGTTTACAAACTCCTCCACTAGCAAAACGATTCCACATTTTCCATTTCCCCCTTTTTGTCGCGATATCAAAAAACTAAGGCAAAGAAGAGAAACATGAAAAGCTACAAAACTAACTCACAAGTGAAAGCAAGACCTTAATATAACAATGTTATTAATCATAATCATAATAATAAAGCACAAGATTGCAAATAATTATCCATAGCGAGCCAATTACCGGCACAAGAGTCTAAAACCACCCAAAATATAACAACAGGAAGAAACCAATACAAGGTTCACCGAGTTCCGCTATGCTTCCAAAGGTTCATGGATCACATTATTGAGCCAAAAAAAGAAAATAAACACTTGGCTTAGGTTCGGACTTAGGAAGTGTCCCAGGGCCTAGGTTCGGGGAGGGCAACGACCATACCTTCGAGGTCGTGGTCGAGGAGAACTTGGCATCCGAGCCTGGAGTGTTTGTTGAGGACCCTTGCTCGGGAATTGCGAACGAGGACGTACTCCTCGTCGTAGGAGCGAGGGGGTAGCTTGTCGAGCCACTCCTGCGCGATGTTGACCTCGCAGTGGGCCGCGCAGGCGTCGATCTCCTCCAGGCGGTGGGACTCCGGGTCGACCAGGCCCGTGTTTATCAGCGCCTTCAGCAGGGTCTGACCGGCCAGGCCCACCACCTCGTGCTTCTTACCCGCGAAGTCGATCGCCGACAGCCGCACGATGCGGTCCGCGACCTTCTTCGTGGAGGAGGAAGAGGTGGAGGTGCGGGAGATCAGGGATTTGGAGAAGAACGAGACGGAGGGGAGGCGGTGCACTTGCGAGGACAGTCTCTGCAGATTCGCCACTGCCATTGGTGATTGTTGTTCGGCCAAGGAAGCCCGTCCAGAGTGCTCTTTTGGTTCGGAAATCGGAACAAAGGGAAATGAATTTGGGTTGGGCCCGATCGTTTTCAGATGGGCTCAATGCAGAGTATGGGGGCAAAACTTTTTGCACTCCCACTATTGCTTCTTACATTTCTCATTGTATTTCGAAAATCTTCCGGAAAGGCAACAGGAAGTGAAAAAGCAACGTACCAACGCATGTCAGACTAGGCCATTGTTAAAGACTAAAATATATTTTTCATCCGTATGAATATGAAAACATTTAAAATTCATTCCGAAAAAATTTTCAGTATGTTTTTGTCTTCATAAAATTAAAATGTATCATAACATATAAATATCTAAACCTACGTATATTACTTTTTTACATTGGTTATATGCATAATTGATATAAAAATCATAATATTAGGTTTGGATTACATTCCGATAAAAAAATAATACATTTCAATTTTAAGAAAACAAATTTTAAATATTTTCAAAGACAAAAATAACATTTTAGCCATTGTCAAACATACCTCCTTTACTCAGTAAATATACCTTTTTTTTTGTTATTGAATTTACTTAAATAACTCATCCTTTACCGGTCCAAATATTAGAAACAATTTTTTTAGATATTTTTACCTTACATCTCTTATATATCTCACTCCAAAACTTGCATATGAAACAGAGTATTAGGGATCCTAGAGTTTCATAATCTTTCTCTCCCTATAAAGTATTAGGAATCCTAAAGTATTAGATGGTCTTCAAACCCAGCGCATTACAAGCATTATCAGCTAACAAACCCAGCACATTACAAGCATCCACAGAATGTTTCGTCATTTATTCTATTAATGGTCTTCAAATCATCAAATGAATTACACACAACTTGGAACATTAAACAAAGATCTCAAATAATATAACTCGCTTGAACCAAGTTGGGAATAATTTAACCTCCCAACAGAGAATCCTTTAGTTATTGGACTCCACTCTTGAATATTAAAATCATATACAAAGATGCTGGAAATTGTGTTGTTAGTAATAACAATTGGAATTTTAAAGGGAATGAGAAAAATGACACACAGATATGCAAATATAAGAGATTTAATGAGATTCGATAGATGTGCTTATGTCTTTGAGAGTAAAGTAACTATTTCTATTTCTTATTAAAGAACAATAGAGTTATATTGCAATGTTTAATATTACGTACCCACACCTCCAACTCGTTTCGTAATCCAACAATTGGTGACTTCTACGCTTAGCTTCAAAATTTGTCCGATCCATAAAATATAAGTCATTATAAGTCATGTACAACATGTGTAAATGTAAGGTGTGTGCCTTTAGCATATTTTCAATTAACCTTCATCCAAACAAGAAATATTTTTTTTATCACCATGATAAGTGAGAACATTATCAATCATTTGTGTATTCCTAAAGACAATAACTTGTTGTTTGGATGAATGAAAATTCACTCTTTGAAAATAAGGAGGCTTAGAATGAATATATAAAAAAAAATATACACCAAATAGATTCACATGGTATCAAATATCTAGCGTCGTAGTAGTGTCTAATTTATCTGCTCACCATCCCTATCAATTATATTTGATTGTTCCCAACTAACATGCAACCCACTTAGACTGAAACTCGCATATGGGAAACAGCCAGAGACAATGTGGATGACAACACCCGTCATTTTAGCTTGATGAAGGATTTGCAACCCGTACCCGACCAATGCACAACCCTAATTTTCAGAAAAGGTGAGAATCAATTTCTTGTGATTTTAAATTGCTAGAGATTGTTCCATATATTTGAATCACTTTAGCATGCATTTTCTAGTAGTTAGTAGTTTTTAACTACTAGAAAATAAATCGCCAAAAGAAATAATTAAATAATAATATAATTAGGGACACATCATCACTTAATAATGAGATTTGACCAGGACTACAAATATGGACATATAGAAACATTAGGGACTAAGGGCCGTCAAATTTTTTAGTAACAAAAAGTGAAAACTCAAAAAAGTTAAAAATTAAAAACAAAATTAAAACTTTATTTATTTTTGTGTGTAGAAGCAGCAATATCAATAGAGTCGGCCTAACAGCATTCTCGTTTATAGTTTGGGATGAAATTTAGTTCATGCAGCCTTCTGAAAAGTAGCTTATAGATTTATTTGACCGTTTTCTTTTTATTACAATATAAGAAGAGCTTATGAGCAAATTATTTAAGCATGAATTTCAATACCTTGTTCACATAAAACTAGAGCTAATTACTTAGAATTCTCCAAAGTTGTGCAAATTTTAAACAAGAACTTTCTGCACAGCGAAAGGTGTGCTATCAACTTTTGCTGGATATCCCAACACCATCTCAACGATCATTTCAGCAGTCCCCAAAGCCTGGAAATTTCTCCAAAATTAGAGACTTCTCTAAATGTTTATTCAGATTAAAGTCAGCATGCTAACTACCATCTTAGTGTAAATAGGAAATGTTATAATGTTATTTTTTTTTTATAATGAAGATTAGAAGTATCTGAGAAGCCAGAACTCACCATTAAAAGTCCACTCCCTTCATGTCCAGCTGCAAGGTACACATTTGACAAGCCAGGCACAGGCCCAATCACTGGCTTCCCATTAGGCACTGACAGTAACACTATGCAAGTCAATAATATGTTGTGTACATAGATTTTGCAAGTGTAAATAAAATATAAATAGTTTAGCTGCATAAGATAGCAAACAGATATTGTGACTCACTGTAAGGTCGTAATCCTATTCTGACTTTTCTACTTGCACTTAGATCTGAAAGTGGAAGTGTTTTCAATTTGGGAAAGAATTCTCCAACTCGCTTCCATATGTAACTGACAACAGACTCGTCCAAATTGGTGTTGAAACCAACAAATTCACGGCTACTCCCTTGACAGTGGATAAGATTTTGGTTTTTCACCACACGGATAGGGAAAATGTTAAAATTCTAAAACAATATAGAAGAATTTGCATCAACAGCAAAACTTGATCTATTTCATGAAAACTAGAATGCTATTTATGAATGAAATGAAAAGAGAGTTATGTTCGGCCAAAAAGATAAGACTTTCAATTCAATTTAAATGCACGTTTGAAGACAGAACAAATACCATCTAGTATATGCAAATCAAACCATGAGCTGTTAGATTAATTATTTAATTGTGTAGTTTACTATTAATCAATTATTTGGAATTTTTATTAATTAGAAATATATTAATTATGGTCAATAGTTATTATTATGATACTATTGATGAACATGATATTGAGCTTTGTTTTAAGTAACCCGTGAGGCTGTGATGGGTTGGATCATTAGTATTCTGTTGAGAGGTGTCTATCCTCATCTCGTGAGTAAATAAATTGTAGTCCCATAAGCAATTTATACATTTAGAAACACTCAGCAGGAAGAGGACAATGCTCTCACAAAATATCTTTTTCCTGAACAACCACAAGCATTAGCATGAATCCATGTATGCGTTCTTCATTCATCTCTATAACATACTGATGATTTACATGCTGTAATTTATATCTATATATGATCTTGACATTCTAAAATTGCTTAAAATCCATCATGAGCATCCGATAAAGAGAAAACAAGTCATTGAATAACTACCAGCACACAAGCTTTGTTTGATAGGAAATCCTTTCAAAGATAAAAGATTATTCAATATTAAATAATGGTCAGAACTTAAAACTTCAAAGCAACATATGCAATCATCCGACATATAGATTAGCAATATGAGCCTCCCCATTGCAGATATTATTTACATAGGCCATGGAAAAAAAGCTTACCAAGAAGAAGATTTCCTGCTGCATCTATACTTGCTACCATTGAAACAGATAAGTTCTTTTGATGATCAGGGGATTCTGAACCAGAAATTGTTGGATGGTTGAGATAATCTGCCTCCATCAAGCCATGATTCATTTGAAGGAAATTGAAATTTTGAACCACAAGTAGGTGACCCTTCACAACAAACAAACAGAAGAACGTATAAAAGGAATATGAATCAATCAATTAACAAAACAACCTGATCAGCTTGAAATGAAAGGAAATATTAAGCAATAATGCAAAAACAATGTCACGTTCCTTTACAGTTTCAAGCAAGAAACAGAATGGATTGAAATTTAAGAGAGGAAATTTGAAGTCCTTTGGGCAAAATACTACAATGTCGCTAAGCACACACCCAAATGATTTCTAAAAATCTCCTTTATTCTGGTTTTAAGAAGAGAATATGACGGACAGAAAGTTCCCCTATCTTATTGCCCTCCACTGTCACCAACCACAAACCAAAGCGTATAGGTTAGAAACATCAACACACAGTCACAACTTCATTTCCGTTTAAATAGGAAAATGTATCAGAGTGCATGGTAAATGAAATACAATGAATGAAATCCTAGATATGCATGATTAGGTCAGTTCAAGGCTTCAATCTGTATATAAACACACCTTTCTGGGCATTACTGGAACATGTAAATCCATTCCCCAATTTCTAAACAAGTCCTGCATCAAAGAACCAGTCCAACAACCAGCTGCAACTATAACTGCTTTCTTGCTGTATATTGTGTTCTTGGAAGTCTGAACAGCTTTGACCTCTCCATTGCTATCTGACCTGAGCAAAAAATGAAACAAACCATTTAGTCAACAAAAATTGATTCCCTACCAACACTTTCAGTGCCACAGTTAGTGCAACAAAAAGGAAAAAAATAAAATAAACCTGATGAAACATTTCACTGGGTCATCATAAAATTCTGTATATCTTCCTTTTGATGCAAAACTCCTGTTAGTCTACACCAACAATAAATTAGCAACTATAAGTCTGAGATCATTTGGCAGCAGTGTGGTAAGACTTTAGTTAAAAGAAAAATGTAAACATTGATAATTATTTACAAGTTGCAAGTAAAAGATATGCAAAGAAAAATGAACCAAGAATACAGAACCTTTTCAATATATGCAACAGTGCGATAAGCATCTATTTGGCAGTCATCTGGTAGAAATGCAGCTGCACTGTCTTTGTCCACCAGTAGATCAGGTTCCTCTTTAATCAAATCACTGCTACACAGGTACTCTGCTTTCAACCCAGCCTCACATAGTAGTTTCACCCTCCCTTTTAGCACGTCTGACTCAGCATCAGTCCTACCAATTAATAGGCTTCCTGTAGATCAAAAGGCATGTCACATCAAAGTTCTGATCACTGTGGAAAAGAGGCCTAAAACTTTGATGACTACAAATATCAATGCCTCCTGCATATTACTGCACACAACACTTATGGAAGACGGAAAAGTTCAGAAACACCATAACTGCTTGAGGATAATCCATAGCAACCAATTAGCATCTCAAATTCACAATGATATGAGGCCATATATGATACGATTTACATTATTAGTAGTATGAATTCTATTTCATTTTTACCTTTCAATCCCAGAAATACACAGGCAGATCTACATTCCAAATAAAGAAAGAAGTGCAATGTAACTAATCATCCTGATCTACAGAAAGTAGTCTCTCTTACCAATAATTTAGTGTTTCTCTCTCTATCTGTTGTTCTCTAATTTCTGATGTCAAAAAAGTGCTTTCAAAAAATGTTAAGATATGTAGTATCATGGCACCAGAGGCTGGAAGCTAAGTCCTACATATAACCCTATAGCCAGATGATCTTTGGGATTGAAGAGAGAATGACCTTAAACATGTTCCCAGCATGCATTTCATCGGAAGGATGGTGCCATTACCATATACATGCATGCTATCACAAAAAAGCATGCCATCTAAACAATTCATACAAAACTAAATATATCTGTTTTTCATTTGTAGGGCAGGTTCTATATACTATGATTAAACAATTATAACACAACCAGAAACTTCATTTTTCTGACGCAACTCCTACAATGCTTCACAATCAAAAGATGCAAATTATATATATACAGCTTCAAATTCAGTGATTCACATTGGCAATACTCCCAAATTGCGACACAAAGAAAGAGAAATTTGTAGAAAGATACAGCTATTATAGTTATACCAGACTGTTTCCAACCCAACTCCACCATAGGATCCAAACCTTGCTCTTCTATGCTCTGTACCAGCGTCTTCCAAAGTTGATGACTCCTTGACGCAAGATCCCACGTAGCACTCCCAGGGGTTTTGTTTACCATCCACAGATGTCCCTGCCCTAGAAACAACCAGCTCAAATTTCAAAACAAAGGGGAAGAGACCCAACAGTTAATCAAAATTCAGCATAAAACTCCATTTTCTAATTCTGCAATACAAAAGAAAAAGAATTGAAATCTCACACTTTGGCCCCCCGCCCCCAGATGAATGCAAATGACTTATAGCATGTTTGGATTTTCGATGCCATTAAAATCATGGTGATTATCTCAAAATCACGGTGTTAAAATGATTTTTCCAAAGCAATAATGTGTTGCTTCACATTCACCGTGAAATTAAAATTGATTTTGGCTCACCTTACCACCACCCTAAACATGCAATTATGCATGTTGAGGAATTGATTCTATAGGTCCAAAACCGATTTTGAGTTGAAGCAACATTAAGTGCATTTTGCTTCGAATGAAATATTTTATACTGTATTTTACTACTAACTTGTATTCAGAATATAAGGATACAAGCATAAATCACTTTTTTTAAAAAATCAATTTTGCTAGCCCTCACCCAAACATGGTGGAAAAATTGGTAAATCCAACATTTTTATATCAAACAATATGTGTACGCGTGGTGGAGAACAAATGTGCGTGCGAGCATGTGTCTATTACAGTTTTTCTTTTCTTTTCCCAAAGAGAAAAAAAAAAAAAAGACGATCATTGTATTTTTTTTATATATAGTGATACCTGCGCCAGTGGCACCGGAACAAGGGACAGCCTTATCGACTACGGCGACAGAAAGGTCGGAAGAAACGAGGAAGTGGCGAGCGATGGTTAAGCCAATGACGCCAGCGCCAACTACGACGACGTCGTATGCTTGAGACGAAGAAGAACAAGAAACGGAGAACCGACCCTTACTGGTTGGGGTTTTGTTTTTCCAGGAATAAGCACATGGGTGAGTGGAAGAAAGGGTGCTGTTGTGCTTGGAAATAAGGTTCGGGTTCGGGAGCAATGTAGAGAGGGAAGCCATCGTGCTGGAGCTCTTCAATAGAATAGAACTTTGTTGTTTTTGGTTTCGGGTTTTTTGGCTGCTGCTTCGACCAAAGATTTTTTCTGAGGTTAATATCGTCAAATTAGTGATTATCACATGATTAACAGAGCAATAGTTATGTGATTATTAATTAAGTGATTGAATATAATTACAAGAATAATTAATGTAAGAGCTCGGTCTGCCTATCATGCCAATCAAGCTGGGCCAAACACTCGTTTTTTTACCTTTATTTAAAAGTTCTGTTCAATTCTAATTACAAACTGGTCCATCGACCCTTAGAATAAACTCAAATTAACAACAAAGTTAATTACACTGGTCCATCTTGCTCAATGAATGATAGAACTAACATTTCAATAATTGGTTCATGACAACATTAAAGATCATCCAAGTTAATTACATTGTCATTATACCAATGAATCTCAGAAGATTTTCTCTCACAATTACTCTCAATATCACAGCAAGAACTTTCCAAGGCTCTTTCTAATGATTCTGCAAGATCCATCTCCCACAAACCTAACCTACATATTGTGTTGTAGGTCTCATAACTGGTTACCCTCATGCCATCTGACACTAACTCCTTTAAGTCTCCTCTTATTTCTTCACTATTCAATATGTCTAGAAATCTTTTTGATACCCCAGATTGCCAGAAAACAACAATGGCACAACTCTTGTCCACCAATTTAACATCAAACTCTCGTGAAAAGATATCATGGGAAGAACGAAGTAAACTCTTCAGCATGCCAGCTGTGATACCAATTTTGAATCCCCATAAGAAAACCAAATGCTCACAACTGACTTTTTTTGTATTATTGGTCCACATGCCGACATCCCCACCATTAAATGAATCTTGGATAGGGGTTGAGAATGGATGGAATACATTGGTGAAGTCTTCAAGCTCGGGGGCCAAATGCTTGTTGCCAGATTCAGTAACATTTGGGGAAATTTTCAATATAGAGCAAAGCTTCATAAATAAATAGGATAGCCTTAATGCAGTAAGTCCGTGAATCTTGCCTTCTTTTACTGTAGCTGTATAAACGAACAAATAAAAAAAATAATAATAAGACTTACCGATCGTGAAAATAAAACTATTCTTTTTTCTACTTTTTTCTTTAAAGTAATTCTTAAAGGAATTAAAACAAAACTCAGCAAGTTTGCAAATATTGACAAGCTAAGCATGCAGGTTGTAAAAGACTGCTCATAAAGGCTTTAGCGCTTTGCACATAATTAACAAGACAAATATGAAACCATCCAATAAGCATGATTTTTAATTTTACACGAGACTAAAAGGTTGTGGACATCAAGAAGTAGTGACTGACCTTGGTCAGGAATTTCCAAATCAACTGGTGCAAAAAAATGATTATTCAAGTAGGATATAGCACTCGGAATGTTGGTCACTTTTCTCATGGTTCCATGTTTCTTCATCAAATAATTTATGTCAAGCACCTCAGGGAAAACCGAGCACAAGGAGCTCACAAATTCATCTATCTCAGGCGGAAGTGGAGCAATGAATTTTGAATGAATTAGTGTACAATCTGCATAAGTCAATGAAAAGTTAATAAAACGAAGAAAGTAGACCAGATCAGTACTAGAACCAAGTTGAGAAATTTCCATTTAAGATATACACCATTAAGGCAATTGTGGGAGATAACAGGTTTCTGTGAAGCAGAAATCAAATCGATCACCTCTCGGAATCCACGAATTTTCTTGCTTTCCTCCTCTTCAAGATTTCGAAGCTCTCTCTGTGCAGTGTAAACCCACAATTATTTCCAAAGAAAAAAAGTTAGAAGGAGCAAGCAAAAACGAGTAGAAATTTCTCATTACCTCCAATAAATCCTTATCTTCTTTAGAATTTGCCAAAACAATTCGTACTGCATGAATGGTCCCACTCTTAGTAGGGATTGGCAAAGGAAGAAGATCATCTGAGTAGTCTAACACCATCTACAAACAGACAATCAAGAAACAAAAGGAAAAATGGAAAATGATTCGTTTAAGTCATATATCAATAGCGAGGTGATCAAGGTTGTATCATTCAAATTGGACTATTGGAACACTTAAAATTTCATTAGTGCATTATACCTCCAGAATAAGTTGCACTTGACGTTCACTGCAAACATCTACAGTCATGCAAGGTCTTGATCTGAACTGTTCATTGCCCAGGACAATATTCCTAAGGGAGTTGACAAGTTCTTCTGCACAAAATGAGGGTTAAAGAATAAAACAAAGACACAAGAAAAACCATTTTGTACAAAGAATATGCTAAAGATTTTCTTACCATCTCTGCTTTTGTTTGTGTCGGAGCTTTTACATGACTCTCTCCAATATTTAACCTTTGATCTAATCCTCTCAACAAACACTGTATCAGCAACAGTAGAGGGTGAAGAAGATTTCATCACACGAAGAGAAGGGAGAGCAGTCCCAAGACGAATTCTAGCTGCTGACTCTTGTGCTCTGGATAGATATGATATGCCTGTCATACAAATACAAATTAACAACAATCATAGGTCATTGAAAAAAAGGCAACCTAGTGCATGTACTAGCACCCATGACCCACCAACACCAAAGAAGGTACAGAGAGGGTAAATGTACTCAATCTTAGCCCCATGAGAGGATTTGAAGCCATGACCTCTAAGCTACAAAGAAGCAACTTTATTGTTGCTGCCAAGGCTCATTAGGATATCAAAATAAGGGATTTGGATTCCCTGCAGCAAGGAAATTTGACACATTCACAAAGTCAATCAATCAAAACCTTTAGATGAAGATCATAGGGTTTGGTAAACAAAAACTTATGCACATCCAAGATTTGAACTGTCTGTCTGATACTCTGATCTCCATCCAACAGTGCCGATTCATGACTATGTGAATGTGTAAATGCATGAAATTTGGATCCCAAAAATAAGTAACAGAATCATAGATCCTCAATGCTGACCAAAAAAAAACAAATCATAGATCCTCAATTTACATGTCATAGCATAAGCTTTCTTTCTTCTGGATTTACAAACTTACATAGATCCTAGATATACACATTCTGGTAAGCAGTTGAAGGGTCCATCTCCTTCAGGTAACTAACAATCACCATGACCAAAACCCTACTTACTCATTCATTCACCTTGTCCAAACACTTGCACCAGAAAAAAAAAACGAAGAAAGAAAATTCCAATTTAGTTTTAGTTGTCTACACAAGCAACTTAAGTAGCATCTTCATTAACATGCACCCCATTTAGATGAACTTCTCCATTAGTACTTATAGTTATAGGAGAAGAAAATAAAATGGAAAAATGAAATAGGCTTCTCCCATAAGCTAAATTTAGAAGCTTATGCATAAGTTAATAAGCTCTCTCGTATTAGATTCTCAAAAAGCTGATGTTAACTTGCGAAAGAAGCTTCTTTCATTTTTTTTTTCTCCTGCAAGTGTTTATGATTTTTTTTTATCTAAACAGGAACACAACCACAGATCCAAACTCCTAGTGATTATAACTATTTTAAAACCATTTCGCAGGCCCATTAAGAGCCCAAAAAAAAGAGAAGAAAAGCTCACCATTGTAGACGCAAGCATTGAAATCAAACCCCTGGCGAGCCATGGAGGCAAGTAGCGAAGTCTGGCACGAAAAGCTGTAAGTGGGCATCCCCATCTTCATTTCATCTCTTGGAAACAACATGAAATTATACCTGCACACCAACACATTTTCTTAATATATATTTTTAAAAAGAGTAATCTTAAAATTTAGGTGTAGGCCAAACTCAACCCCTCTTGTATATACTCTAGTTTGGACATATCACTAATTGAAGTGAGAACTCCGACAGGTTTTTTTTTTTTTAATTGACAAATATTAGTTGTTAATTTGTTAGTTTTTGTTAGTGAAGAATTCGAACCACTTCTCCCTTCAACTAACAAACCAACTTAAAGGGTGTTTGAGTTGAAAGAAAGCAGAAAAGAAGAGAAATAAAAAAAAAAATAGTTAGAACCCACACTTTTAAGATGTGTCCGTTTGTGGAGAAAAAAAAAGTGAAAATTAAGAGAAATGAACTGTAAATTGACGTTGGACTCACACCTTAGCATTCTACTTTAATCCAAAACTTTCGCTTCAATTCACTTTCTTTCCTCTCCACCGAACGGAGCATACAGTCTATTCTAATTCGCAAATTTGATCTTAATTCACTTTCATTTATTTTCACTCTAACGACCGGACTCTAAGTAACCTAGTATTTTCCAAAAATGAAATAATAACAAAAAAGAGAAGGGTGGGTGTTGGGAGAGAGAGGCACTGACGGGTGAGCGAGGAGTTTGTCGGAGCGGGAGACGGAGAAGGGGCAGACGGCGAAGTGGAGGAGCTGGAATCTCTGGGCGGCGCGGCGGGCCTTGGAGTAGGCAGTCTGGGCGGTGTCGAAGGGTAGAGGGCGGAGCCACGACGGCGCGGAGGGAGAGCCCGTTTTTCCCATGGAAATGGCGACAAAGTCGGAGTTGGAGATGTGCGTCTTTATCTCTTGCAGGGACTCTTGGAAGTTGGAGGTTGTCACCTGCTTCACCCTCCATTTCGAGGAGGAGGACGTGCAGAGGGAACGACTCCGCAACTCAAACACCCAAGCCATAACATAGCATCACTACGCCGTCTCTGTTTCGCCTTTTTCCCTTTAACACCTGCAGTACTCGCCCGGGTCGGATCCCAACTAAATATTTTTATCTATAATACATAATTACAACAAGTAAATTAAGAAATCGTTATTAAATTTAGAAAATATTCACACTTAATATTAAAACCAAACAATCATAATATTGATTTGTAAAAATTTAAGTTATAAATAAATATTATAAAGATAATCATCCAATATAATAATTTTTAAAATTGATATTTTAATTGTTTAATAAAAAATTTAATTAAACTTTGACATCATATGAGAGTATAATTTAAGACTTATCAACAAAATATATTAAAACTAATTAGCTTATAAATATTAATATTATAAATTTTAAAAAAATACAAATAGATGATATATTTAATCTTATCGTCATAATTAACTATCTAGATTATCAAAAACAATAATTAAACTACTAATAAAAGATTAATCACAAATAAAGGGATTAGATTTAGGATTCCACTCCACTACTCTATGCCTATGTTACTATTTTTAGAATCTTAGTCACAAAATTTTTAAAAAAATGCATAGTTATTTTTTCACAAAAAATTATATATAATATATTATTTTCTTATGTAACATGTTATAATTATAATTAATCACCAAAAATATATTATAATTATAATTATATATATGTGACATGTGTGAGGTGGGTGCAAGATGGATTCTACAATATCTGTAATCACACTTATATCCATGTAAATTTATGAGTAAATATTCGATCTCATATCCAACTCCAATATCTGAATAATTATCCTTCCATAGTCAGATCTCGCTTGGAGCCTTGTGAATCCATGCTAGTTTGCAACTTACACTCCCTTGAGAATAGCCCAAATCTTTGCATCCACCACATAGCAAAACTGCAACCCATGGATTCACCAAATCTCTGCATCCTTTGAGAATAGTCCAAATCTTTTCTAACTGCAACCCACGGATTCACCAAATCTTTGCATCCTTTGAAAATAGTCCAAATCTTTGCTATGTGGTGGATGCAAAGATTTGGATTATTCTCAAAGGAGTGAAAGTTGCAAACCAACATGGATTCACAAGGCTCCAAGTGGAATCTGACTCTCTGGAGGTAGTTTCTATTATTAATGGAGTTTCGGCAACTTCAAATTCTAACAAGTCTTTGTTGGAGGACATCTGGAGGTGCTAGGATGCTTTTGAAAGCATTCATTTTCAGCATATTCTTCGTGGTGCAAATAATATAGCATATGGCATCGCAAAGTTTGGTTTATCTCTTTGTAATAGTTTCCAACTTTTTACTTATATTCCTTCTTTTAGTTCTAACTTTCTGAAGGAAGATCATGTTTGTATTCAGTATGCTCTTTTGAGTTAATTGATTCTTACGTGGGCTTTGCCCGCACTCATTCACCAAAAAAAATATATTTTTAAAGGATTTTATCTAACCATTTACTTTAACTTGAGGATTTGTCTCTCACACGACATATATGCACATATGTATGTAGAATTAAGCACAGTCGCAGGATTTGTATTTAAGGGAGTCAACACAAAATGCCTCATCACAAAATGACTAATAGATAATTGGGGATTGTGCAATTTGAAAGGCGATGGCCATGGAGAAATCTCTCTTTCAGGGACAAATCCAAAAGTTTTATTAAAGGGGCTGAATTTTTGTTCTCATTTTATAATGAAAAAAAGGTAACACAATCATTCCATCAAAGTACATCATGGATAGTGTTAATTTTGTTGACTTTAAAAAAAATAAACTGTAATTTATGATTAAATGATAATATAAATTAGTATATAGACATTAAATTTTTTTATAATTATATAAATATCATTTGCTAAAGACTCTCCTTGTTATAATTCATTCTAATTTCTTGTTTCAAGCTTTGGAAGACAATGATGATCTTATGAATGCCATAACAATCTAATAAAATTCACACTAAAGATCTTACAATCAAAAAAACAATTATGATATATATTAATAATTGAAAAGTCATCAAATCCTATAATAATGAGGCATAATTAATATATATACATATAACAATATATTATAATCTAATAATAATATGATATTTATATATTGTTTATTTTTATATATAGAAAAGATAACTTATGTTCACAATGGCAAAAACAAAAAAAAAATTATTGTGAGAGCTTTGAATCCTTATCATTAAATTAAGGTAGGATTTTAAATTCTTTTATAAATTTTATGATTTATAATTTTTTTTATTGGTGGAAATAGAAAATTATGTTAGAAAATTTACAATAACTCACGAAAAATCTGTGATTTATAATATTTTTTCATGATCAATATTGTTTACTATCATTTCTAATTAAATTATTTTAAACAATTGATTGAGATAAAAAAAAAAAAAACTTTACGTAGTAAATCAATGTAATTTTAAACACCACAAGACCATATGAAGTTATTTTCTTTTTCTTTTACTGAGATAGACCATATGAAGTTATACAATTACACAGTTATACTAAATAACCAAACAAACAATCTTGAGGGAGGGGAGCTGAGATCGCTGGTTGCCCCTCCTACATTCGTCCCCTTTCTCTTTCCCTTTATTATGTTTGAGGTGTCTCTTCCTTACTTATTTTCTATCATTTTGCCATTGTGTTTCACGGTCTAGAAGAAAAAAGGAGGCAAAAGTAATCATTTTAGGAATTAGAAAATGGTTGCATTTTTTATTCAAGAAAAGAAAAAAGGCCATGAATATCATTCTCCAAAGACAAAGTTATTAATTAAAGATAAAGAAACACACCTTTTATTTCAAGAAGTTGGACGCTTTATTATTTAACTCTTTGAAAGATGACTTCTATTGATTATATACAACGGTTTGATGAGATCATACTTGCTCCACATACGTACAAGGTATGCATGTTGGATTATCCAATGGTCTTGTCCTCCATTGGGAGCAAGGTGCCGCTCAAATTCAAATGGCATGTACTTAATATTGAGAACTTCAAGTTTTCTCCAAGTGTTGATTTCCAAAGGGTACTGTTTTGAGTTGGGAGAGGCTTTTTAAATCAAAATATTCCAAGGAACATAGTGCTCCTCTGTCGATAAGGATGGAATTCAACTTAAGCAAAGATATGAGTTGAAGTTTCTTTAGTTTCTGAAACCCTCCACATTGGAAATGCAAAGTTTCACCTTCATAGGCATTGTCTCTCAAAGAGAGGAACATCAACCTTGGCATATCTTTAAGTGATAATTCCAATGGATCATTAATCAACTAGGAGCAAATCAAATACAGTTGCACAAGATTTTGGAGCTGTGGATTCCAATTTGGCAACCTTAATTTTTAACTTTGCATACAAGACAAGATTTCTAAATGTAGGCATAGGGGACGTAATGTGCAAGTCAATTACTTCACTTCCACCAGTTGTAGCAATACCTAGTACCTCCAAGAGTTGCATGTTATTTATTAAGGAACATAGGGTCTTTTCGTGCTTTGCCCTAAAATCCAGCACTGCCAGTTCCCTTAACTGCTTTAGCTTAACTAACTCTCTAATCACCACTCCATCATCATCGACTCTCAATGAGGGTTTATTTTGTAGGAATGTCATGCCTCCATGACTAACTATGGAAGATATTTTGTCACCTAGACGATGACGTAGCTTTCTAAGCTTGCTAATCTCCTCGGGCATCTCAGACACGTGTGTTTCTTATATTAAAGGTCTCCAAGTTTTTGAGCTTACCAATGGATTTTGGCAGACTCTTTATCCATGTATACCGGAAGCTTAAATACTTCAAGTGGATTAAATTCCCCAAATTTTCAGGAACATAAGGTAATCGTGCAAATTCAAAATCAAGTACCTTTATATCATGTAATTTGTGGGGATTTTCTTTACCAAGTATTCAGATAATTCTTTATTCGTCATAATTAGAATTGACTAAATGTGTGAGCTTTCAATACTTCCACTTAAACCATCGGTTGCAATTACCAGGCGTCAAACGATCCCACTTGACATAGTTTGATCATGCCCACCAATATATTGACAAAACCATGTATCCTTGACTTTGCTAAGGATCATGTCATGCATTAAGTCATGAACACGACATCTTGTAACTTTGCCATCAATGGTAAATGAAGATACTTGCACCAAACTTCTACGGATCAACCCTGATAAATATTGTTTTACAATTTTCCAGTTTCATGTTTGACAAACCCTTCAGCTATCCACTGCCTTATCAATCTATCAAATTTAACTTCATAGTCCTCTAGATACATTCTGAAATACAATAAACATGATCTGAGATTCATTGGCAAATCATCATAACTTAAACTTAAAATTTTTGGTATACTATTTAACTCAGAATTCCTCTCCAACTCTTAAGTTAGATTTTGACTAAAAAGTCTCCATTCAGGTGCACTTTCATCTTTTTTAGAGAAAAGACCACCAATGGCCACAATTGCTAGAGGTAAACCTTTAAACTTTCTAACAATTTCAAGTGCTGTATCTTTAAGCTCTTCTGGACAACGTCCATTGTAACTATACTAAAATGCCTTCTTACAAAACAATTTGAAAGATTCTTCTTCACTTAAAGGTTCTTCTAGCTTAAGCACCTCAACGAATGAATATTTCTTACAAAATTCCACAACCTTCTCATCCCTGGTTGTAATCAATATCCGGCCTACTTCCATTTTTATCATAAACTACAGCAGATTCAATGTGATCACAAAATGTTTCATTCTAGACGTCATCAAACAAGACAACATACCAAGCGGTTTTTTACTTTCTTCTGTGAATAACCTTTGATCCATAGTAGAAACATCCTTAGGAG
This sequence comes from Glycine max, assembly GCF_000004515.6. Classification (NCBI taxonomy): domain Eukaryota; kingdom Viridiplantae; phylum Streptophyta; class Magnoliopsida; order Fabales; family Fabaceae; genus Glycine; species Glycine max. The sequence goes on from NC_038244.2 coordinate 45,243,443, forward strand.
GGTCCTCCGTTTTTTCTTTGCAAAGATTGTTCGTAATATCCCTCAACAACTCTTGTACAGTGTAGGATTGAGACATTGTGATCAATGCATGACACTCAAAGTCATTATGGACCTGGTCAAAAACTTGCTTGGAAAGAGTGGTTTTTCCCACCCTTAGAATTCCTACCACAGAGATGACACTGGGTTCTTTTCTTCCCTTTCTCAACCTATATCTTGGGTCGTCAAGGTCCACAATCTGATCTTCCTCAATAAAGAAAGGATCCATTCGAAGTTTCAGCCATGTGACATTTTGATTTCCTCTAGAATTGTTTGTTCTTTTTTCTGAAGGAAAATAACTTCGGAAACCATCTCTTTCAACACGAACAAGTGATTTAGCATCCTGAATCTTATATGCTATCTAAAGCTGAAGGATCTAAGTTTTGATGAAGTCAACAGCCTCACAGAGTAAAGCTGCGCATCGAGGATCATCTTCAGGTTGCTTTTCCTCACTAAAGATCATCATATATTCATCGATGACATCTTCCATGCGAAAAGCTGCTTCTCTCAGCCGCATCACCCATTTTGTTTATTCTATCACGCTTCCCATCATCTTCTTCTGCTTCAGCTACTTTATCTGCATCATTGATGAAATCTTGAAAAACTGTCTGGTTCATCTTTAGTGTCCTCAACTTCTTTCTCTAGACCTCTCAGCATTTGGATTACTTCCAGAAATTTTGGAAGCGCATGCTAACCAGCCAAGGACACTGCAGTTTCTGTCATTCTAGTCCTTCTCTTTCTGTTGTTTGTTGGTTTATGTGGTGAGTGCAAAATTTTATGTTCAAGTCCATAGTAAAGAAACACTTTAATGATATATTTTCCACATGACATTTGATAATTTTTAGTTATTTTACTTGTTGAGATAAATGAATTTTTTTAATAATTTTTAATGTTTTTTTTATAATGTTAACTTCAATCTTTTTATATTTTTTTCATTTTCATTCTTAATATATTTATTGATTTTTTTATTAATTTTTTAAATAAATTATGATATTATTATTTTTTATTATTTTACATTTTTTAACAATTAATTTTATTAAACACTTCTAATTTAATAAGTTAATTTTTTAATTTTTAATTAACTTTTTAACTTTCAACTAATTTTTAATTAATTTTATTCAACATAATTTAAATTTTGTGTTCCCATTCTTTAATATTTATTAAGCTAATTCATTGGTGTTTATCCGATTACTTAAATGGACCATGCTTGTCACAAGATATAGTCATAATACTATTTTAAGAGACGTGAGAGCATGCGATGCCAATACTCAATTTGCAATTTGTTAATGTTAATTAGTTGTCGCCATATCCATATCACATCACGCTATAAAAAAAATTTGTTGCAATGGTGTAAGTTGTTTTATGTTGATATGTGAAAAAATAATTTATTTAATAAAAGAATTTATATTTGATTTTTTTTTACATAAAATTTCATTGAACGACCGTTATGTATTATGAGTGAGATTAATATCTCACTCCATAGGTTGGATATAATAGTCTCTAATCTAAAAAAAAAATGTCACAAAAACGGATTATGATTCTATTTGGATATGTTTAAAAATACAGTTTCAGCTCTCATTCAATGATCCATGAAAGTTTGAAAACTAATTATTTTTTAATATTATGATTTAGCTCATCTGTCTATGTAATTAAACAAATAAAGTTAATTATATTGTTTATGGAGAACGTGCTAGATGTTTGTCAGTATATTAATTGCTTTTTGGAATAATAGCGTTTGAATGATCTATTGGCTCTGTAATTTTAGGCTCATACTTCCGTTAACTATTTTTCTTAACAATTTGCATTTGAACTTTGCAATTACAAAGTTTAAAGGGATAGAAAAGAATGAGTTTAAACAACTTGTTAACAAGATACAGTGAAATCTGATTCTCGACAAAGAAAAAATGCTAACCTACATGAACATGAAAGAAGAGTGTCCAATCTTTTATGATCCAGCTGTTAAAGCAGTACCAGCAGGGAACTGCTATTCTCACTTCATTCTTTGTTTGGTTTTTGCAATTTGGTAACTTTAACAGTCAAAAGTATATGAAATGGAGCAATAGAACATATTAAAACTTTAAAGATAATTTTTTGAAAAAATATTAAATTGACAATCAATTTCTAAGAATAAAAAGAGCACTAATAGATATTATTTAAAAAACACAAATATAAGGTGTTGTCATCTTGGTCATCTTGCAATTAATTTCTAACAAAATATTTCCACTTGCTGCACAATCAATTTCTAAGAATAAAAAGAACGTCACCTTTTCATGTTGTCAAAGAGGAACAATAAAAATGGATGATTAATGTCTGATCGAATTAATCGGGATTACGTAAGAACAAAATTCAAGTTTACCGATTTGTTAAGATATCTCAATTATATATATCATTGTATTTTTACTTGACACTCATCATTAATTAAAAATGGTTCATTATATGATGAAACATTGCAATTTAAGACTTTGTTGATGCTTCCATTTTTATGTAGTATAAGATTTGTAATTTTACCAATTAAAGTAAGTTTTTTCACTTTTAAGGTGTTTTTATTTTTATTTTTTTCTCCTTTTAATACTGTTATTTTCGAAATTGACTTCATTTAGTTATTTCTCTAGTTACACAAGAAGAAACTCTGATCGCAACATTATGGTTTTGAAGGGGAGTTCTAGTTCAAGCATTAATAGAAGTAAAATTATGTGGTTGAATTTCATACTACCTTACCCTGATCTTGATGGATAAAAGATACATCCTAGTTTGATTAAAATTTAATAAAAATTACAAAATAATGGATGAGACTCATTAAATAAAAAGTGATACCCATAAAATTTTATAAAATCTAATAAATTTTAACCAATGATAAAGTGTGTTAAAAAAATGTATTGTTAGCATTTTTTTTTTAACCATAGAGCATAATAAAACATTCCTATTGTCCTGTCCTCTAAAAAAAAATAAGAAATTGAAGGGGAGTTATTTTAATTCAAACATCTCCTTTCCTTTTTGATTTGTCTACTTTCATTCTTTATTTTGAATGCAGTGATTAATCACATAAAATTTGTGTTTGTTCTTTTTATATTTATATTATTTATATTTTGATTTTTTATAATTTATTACTAATATAGTAATCAATTCTCTAAATTTATTACCCCCTCATACTAAATCTAATAATTTTTTATCTTATTATTAATCAAGAATTTCGTATATAGCTAGACCGGCCTTCACAAATTGTAAATACTAATTTAGCCAAATCAGTTGGGTAGGAGCATCCCTTGGGTTGGGTTACAATCCTCCAAAATTATAAATTTGGCATTGAGGGAAAAAAAAAAAAAAAAGAACTTCAATGTACGATTCTAGTTGACAAATTACAATTATGAATTTATGATTACATCGGTTTGTCCAACATGTTGTACATACATAAAAATTCCTTTCCAGTGAAAAAGCCTATATAAATCTTAAATGGCTAGTGTAATATTACAAACAATTGCCTTCTTTGTTTAAGTTGACTTAGAGCTCAACACTCCACATACCAAAACAAACTTTCAAGTAATGCTAGAAATAGCATGAACAACAAAATTATAGAAGTACTGCAAAAAGGTGATCCCACAGAGAACTGGAATTTGTGAGACTGATCCCTGCAGAAGAGAAACAAGCACTGGTGTTACTATTGATAAGCTATAACTGAAATATAATACAGAGCAAATTACAGCAAAATTCCGAGTTTTTTCAAATTACACATAACCCCACCCTTTTTATTTTCCTACACTAACCTCCTTTAAGTTTGAAAACATTACACTAACCCTCCTTATATGTTTGAAAACATTATACTGACACTCCATCAAATCTTACACTAACATCTCCTACTAGGGAGGTGAATGTAATAGTTTAAAAAGTAGAGTGTGCTTGTGTAATTACAAGAAACCTTAGGGGGTGTTGCTGTAATTTACTCAATATTACAATAAAATCCTTTTTGTTCATTTAAAGCAAAAATCTTGAGGAAGAATTGAGAATTTCATTTTGTATTAGCTCAAGTATTTTGCTATTGCAATCTTGTTTATGTATGGTAGACATGCTAATTACTTATAATTTGTGAAACAGCTAAAGTTGATTTCTTTAAAAGGAAATCTTACTTTTGAAGGGAAGAAAGTAAGCCACAGAAAATTGCATTGTCAGGCAAAGTATTTTCATTGTTGTCTTTCTCTGGGTTTACAACATGCACATAAACTTCTTGGCCCAGATACCACGAGTTGAGGTTCTCTGCACGAAGGTTCCAAATACCGGCGTTGTCAAGAGATACCAAAATGGCTGTCCAAGCACCAGGAAAGACCTGCAGACAGGGTAAAGAAAAGTTATTGTAGAGCATATACACTCCTTTTTTTGGTCATGAAAAGCTATTCTTGCATATAAATCAAATTCATGTTTCATTTTACTTGCAATTACATGTCCTTTCAAGTTGGAACAACTAACAAGAAAGTGCTTCATATCATGTATAGAAAAAGTGTTTTGGTATATTGGATGCAAAGCTTCTACAAAGAGAGGCCAAGAAAAAGCCAGCACAGTAGATTATTTTTAAATAGAAAATAAAGAAATCCAAGACATTTTAAATATTCATGGGGTTTAAAAGGGAATTCTTATTAATGATTCCAGATCCATGAGAAGCTAAAAGATGAAGTAATGTGGTCAAATCAAAAGGAAAACTATAAATTTTAGAGTAGCAAACAGAATTGAAGCATTTCTTGGTTGAATCTGTGAAACAACCTCTATTCCTAATCGTATGTCCCCTTTCTTGTTATGTATGAAAATGGTTCATTCCAGCATAGCTGCCTCATAATTTCCTATGCAAATGTATGGAGTAAGAGATTATGCTGTGGCCAAGGAAGTAAGACATACCTGTGTAGTGCAGCGAGCCACACCATCCCACTTATTATAAGTACTTCTGCTATTTTCTGTCCATACTCCAAAATCCATGCTACAGTTCAAACGAGAAATTCATTCACTCTTTAAGTTTAGTGTAACATTGATAAAAACAAAAAATGGTAAATTGAAATTTTAAAGCTAAAATCTCACCCAACAACAAAGAATGCATAGCCATCCAAATGGTAGCTCTGGACTGTGGTGTCATTGTTTTGAAAGATTATTTCCATAAAACCTCTGTAAGTTCCATTAATCAGAGAAGTATCAACTTTTGGGGGTCTGTTCATCAATCTATTTGGAAAATCAATCTTGTACACCCCTAGAATGTTAAATTGTTGCACAAGCTTCAGGGGTGTTGGAGGTGGTAAATATGATATACCATTAAGGGTAGTTCGCCATTTTCCATTTATAAGCTCTGGAGGTCTATTAAGAATAACATATACATCTGTCACAGTAATATCACCATATTTGAAGGAACCCTGTGGATTTGGACGTGCAGCACCAGCAGACACATTCCACCTAAAAGAATCATTATCAAATGAGATTTTGAACATTCAGGATTTTATGATATCAAAATACTTTATATCTAACCATGAAATCTAAGGTGTGATCAAAGGGCACCAAGTCTATTAAATTAACAGCTTTCTTTGGTTTGGTATTGTCCCCCTAAACCCCAATGCCATAAAACATATTGTAATAACCTAGGGACTTGCTTGACTATATAGATCCAACATCCAAGACTAAAATCAGCTTTTTAATGTATCAAAGCAAAAGTTTCCAAAAGGAGACAAAGTACCAAATTATAACCTTATTGATCTTGCTTGATTTATCGAAAATGAAGGATCGTCTTCACCCAAAAGACTGGGAAGAGGGCCTGAAGCAGGTCCCTGAGAATTGGAGTAGTGCAAAATGGCAACTCCAGTAGCACCAGCCCACGATGAATTAACAAACCGAGGACTGGCAACAATATAGTAATCAGTGCTGGCATTTTGATCCATTGTAACCAAAAATGAATATGACTGACCCACATGAATATCCATGTTTGTGTAGTTTTGCTGAACTGTGTATGATCCTTCAGTCTCCACCAGAAGCAAGTTGTGATTTTGTATCCTAAAATTCAAGCTTGCTGAGATACCAACATTGTGAACACGCAGGCGATATGTTTTCCCTATTTCAGACAGAATGATAAACAGTTGGTAATACATGAGTACTTCAAAAGTCAAGTTGCTCTCAAATCCAAACCACTTAGAAAAATAGATGTCTAGACTTAAAAACATTAAAGTATCTGCAAATTCTATTTTGCGGGGGTTAAAAGTGGTTGATAGAATTAAATGTCCCGTTTATTTTTTGGGGGAAATCTTAGAATGTTGCTGTTGAAAATCAGAAATAATCAGAATATTATGTTCTGATTTCAACAGTTGCATAATAAATGCCCCAATATAGAAGAACAACATAATCCAAGAAAGAATTGGGAAGATATCAACTCTGATATTGGTAGCAAGACATACTTCTAGAATTAGAACATAAAAAAAAATAGTTTCAAGACCACTTGATCAGATGATCATGAAATTATGTACAAGCCCATACACTAAAGGTATAAAGGATCACAGAACAATTTGCCCAAGTCAAGCAGACAAGAGTTTGCTCTGTGTAATGTATAAGGTGTTTAATACTCTATATCTGGATCAAGGAGTTTGAATTTTGAATTGTCGAGTTGGACCCAAATTCGGGCTTTCATAATTATCTAGAGTTTCTAATTTCCAAATTTTGAATTGTAATTTATATCAAGATATGTAAAAAATATCACATCTGATTTTAATATGAAACTAGGAAAGTCTTTCCGGATGGAAAGCAAATCTTGTAGGCTATAAATACTTGTATCGGAGAATTGTTAAGGAATGAGATTCAGACGTTGATGGAGTTATAGAGATAGTGGTGTGGTCATTGTGTGATGTAAATAAATACTTGCATTATTTATCCTTAAAAACTTTATCATCTTATCTTATATAAGATAAAATTTGTCTATTTCAAGTCCAAATTTTTTTCCGCTATCAGTGACAAGTAGTGTGTGTGTGTGTGTGTGTATATATATATATATATATATTGGCAGCAGACTTCTGGAAAATAGAAGTTCTAATGAGAAGGCAGATTGTTGCCATAAATGTCAGGTACTTCTCCCATGCTTATAAACCAAGAAAAACAAAAACATGTATTGCCTATATTCTTACCTGGTTCCACATTTATTATTCGGTAAGAAATGCCGTTTGGGACAAGATTTTCATCGTAGCGATAAGGACCTAGTCCATTAATAAGCACACCATCAGGGACTCCAAGGTCAATCCCATCTTCAACATCTTTCCTGAGTTCCTGTTTCCCCATATAAAATAGTCAAAACTCCATAAATAAAAAATAAAAATTACAAAAGTAAGTCATAAAAAGAAATAACACCTTATGACTCCTGGTGTACCAATCACTCAAAAATATGGTAATATCTCCATCTGGTAATCCAAAAGGAACAGGAATAACTGGTCGGTTATTTATGATGATTCCTCCATATCCTCCTGCAGCCCTCTGGAAATTTAGGGAAGGGAAGTAGAAAAAACTCCCTATCTGATCTTTAACTTGAAACTCATATGTCCAATTCCAACCTGCTGGAATTGGACAATTAGTTCCTGAAACTCCATCCTGCCAAGAGTTTTTCCTATGTTGTATACCATTCCTGCAATTAACTACGCAACATAATCATTACCATCATTATTACTAGTTACATCGTTATTCTTGACTAAACACAATTGTGTTACCATGTTAGAAGTAATGGTTCATCAAGATTATTCTTGACATTGACAACTACATTCCAGTTTGTGGTGACATTCAGAGTTGGTCCTGGAAATTGTCCATTGATCCCAATTACCTGAAATAGAAATTTGTCACAAATAGAGGGTGGGTGAGAAACAGTATCAGAACTCATTCATAGGTGAGTATGAAGCAAACATGTAAACACCAAAAGTTGTAGATGATATTAAAAATACAGAAATAAACCACTATTTTACATGCACAAATCGGATAAAATTGAATTAATTAAACTTAGTGCACTTACACAATACATAAGATAAATCAATAAACAAATTCAATGTGAGACAACTAGAATAGAATGTTAAATGTTCAAACATATCTTGAAGTGAACAGGTTTCTCCTGAGACTTTGGAGAGTTATCATCACTTTTCACTTGGGATCTGAGTGCAGAAAACAGTGTAAGAAACTAGGGGTTAGACAAAATGGGCTATGTTGCTAGTTTGTAACATACCTAAAGCATGAAAATGTTCTGGGCCAGCTTCTTAGTTTAATGAATTTTGGGGGTAATTGATAAGCTAACATTATTGTGCTAGTTCACATCACATCCATATAAGTTCTTTCCTAATGATGCTAAAGTATTTACTTCCCTTTCTTAAGTAGAGAAAGGGGAGTCTTCCTTTTGTTTTTCACTCAAAATTGAATTGAATGGTGGTATGGTTATAACTAGTTTAGTGACATTATGAAGCCATTTGAAACCATGGAAACCTGGCAAGTGAATAACTGTTGGGAGAAGGTTAAAGAAATAAAATATGGGTGTGGAGGGGATACCATGTAAACAAGGTGAAGGTTTGCACATGTTAAAGTTTTTATGGATCATTATGTCATTAAAAAATTAAATTAAAGACATCATGGTATGTGTGTTAGGAACTTAGAATCTTCAACCCACTAGAGTCGGCCAAGTGGTGGAGGGATTTGGATAGTTAGCATGACATCTTGGGTTCAAATCTCATTGTACACCACCAAACAAAAAAAAAAAAAAGAGTTAGGAATCCTCATTGAAGCTGAATTAGGTCAGGGAGAGACAAAAAAACCAAAGAGACACTTTCATGGACATAACAAGGAACCATACTTGTGGGCTGAAAACCGAATCTTGACCTAAAAGCTTAAAGCATTAGGTCCAAGTGCCATTCATTTTATATGATAATCACTTAATTCATTTTATATGATAATTCACTCAAGTCATATCTTAGGATTGCACACAAAGCAACCAGCTCCCACTAATCACTATAAATAAAGGGTTTGGCCTGTTTGGCACACATCTTTCCTAGTGAAGAACTTTAACGTGAGCGTCGAAGTGTTTTTCCTTTCTAGAGTTGGACCTTAAGTATAGGACAGAACAGGAGAATATGACAATATATGATGATAACTTTACAGGGAGGCACTGAATGAAAATCAACTCAGCCCCTAAAGGAAACCCAAAAGTACTAAAATATGTTATATTGATAAAGATTTGGCATCTTATAACTTCTTAATAACATGTTCGAAGATGAGACTCAGCTAATTTTAGATGCTTAGTGGAGAAAAAGGTAAAAATCAGATGCCATATAAACTATTCACCACAAATACCAACATGCACGAAAGAAGGTTAAATCCAACACTAAATGCCAAATATTTAAGATACCAAAAATTGGTGTTGATAATGTACTCTCCTCATCCGTTTGAGATTTATAATAATCAACAGTTAATTCAGAATTAACTATTAAGTAAATACTACTGTAACAGAATACTTATATGACATTTTACCATTTTAACAAAAACTCAGGTACAAACAAATACTAGTATTTCTTGCTGAAAACAGAATTACCATCACTGAATTATCAATCAAAACAGTCACGAAAACAGAACTTCAGATCCCAACACAAGCATTACCCCAACTCATAACCAAAAAGCACATCGAATTTGGCATTTTGCAAACACATAATGTTTCAAGTTTTTCAGCAACTCTTGGTCTTTAACTGCATCCCATACGAAAGAGAAAAAAAATAAAGCCACACTAAAGAATTGCCAAAGATAAGGGGGAAAAAACCTTCTGTTTAACTCCAAGTGGGGAGGCTGAGGTGTAGGACACGGTCCAATCATAGAAAACATAAGGGTCACCTGCAAAAGTAACATGTAAGAAGAAGCATAGTAGAAGCGTTGTGAAGAACCAAGAAGAAGGCAATGACGGCATCGTGTTTCTCAGTGAATCTATCTGTCTCTTTTGAGTATATCTCTTCTCAAGCTCAGTGCAGAGAGAGAGAGAGAGAGAGAGAGAGAGGGAACTTCTGAAGTGAATGAAATTGCCAATTCTGTGCATCAATCACATGAGAGAAAGAGGACACTTTCTGACTAGTGTGTCCCGTAGTGGCCCCCCTATGTTTTACTTTTGTGGACTTAACAGCTTCTACTATTGCCATCTTCTGACAATTTATTTTGAGCTTTTACTTTTTTAATATTTTATTAATTAAATAAATTATATTATATTTTTCCCTACCTAAACGTTTTTTTAAAATTATATTTATGGGTGAGTTTTTTTTTATACGTAGTGATAAAAAAAATATTATGAGATAATTTATAATAATTCATACCATAGACAATCAATTAGATTAAACTTTATTGGCTTAAAAGAAGTAATTTTAAAATAAGAATTTTTTTAAAAAAAATATTTTGTTAATGATCAGATAAGATTTGTTTCTAAAAAAAATAAAAACTATTTATTTTTAAAAATAATTTAGACAAATACATCAGAAAAAATTATTAAAAAATATTTTTCAAGAAAATAAATTTAAACCAACTTACCCATAATTATAACTTAAATTAGAAATATTTTTCTAACAATTAGTTTGTGTTTTTTTTTCTTTACATATGAGAAAAAGAAAGAATGAAAATTTTAAATTTTAATAAAAAAAATCGGGGAATATTTTTAAATAAAAAATTCTACTACAGTAAGACATTATTGGAAAAAATATGGTTTTATTCCTTATTTTTTTGAAATCTTATTTTTAATCTTCAAGTTTGATATCATCTAATTTGGTGTATGTTCTTTGCATAAAACTTGTTTTTAGTTTTTTTCACAAAATTCCCATAAACAGTGTTAACTTTTGTCTTACATGTTAAATAAAGTGTGGTTTTTTAAGAAAATTGATTAAAATGATGTGAAAAATTATTTTTCTTAAAAAAGTTATTAATATATATCTCATACACATCAAATCATAACTTTTAAGGACTTCATTTTTTGCCTTTATCTTCATTTTATTCTTTAACAATTATTGTAAATTTGTTCGTCAATGTTCTTCAACAATTTTTTTAGAAGGTATGAAGACTTGGTGGCGATTTATTCGACTGTTTTTATGTTTTTATTGAAAACATTTTCTTTGAAAATATCTTTATTAATATATCTAAAACTCAAAACAATAAATTTTTGTTTTTAGTCTTTTTTTTTGAAGAAGTGAAAACACATTGATATACCTTAGAGTGTTTTCTCATTGATATGTTTTCTAAATCTTAAAAATTTGAAAATAACAAATATTTTCAGAAAATGAAAATAAAAATAAACACTCAAAACAAACACTACTTAAATTAAATAATATGAAACTACAAGAACTAAAAGTAAGATTTTATATGGATTAAAAACTTACTTTTCCCAATACTATTTTAGTTAGAGAGACAAAAAAAAAAAAAGACATCAAACTAGACAATTTTAATAAATGATTATTTTAAAATGCCTAAATGACACATTTAGTTCTTTGTCCTATTTTCTTGGTTTAATTTGGTCGTTTATCTTTTAGAAATTTAATTTTTATTTTTTATCTTTTTAAATTGATTCAAAATGGTTCTTTCATCATCTAAAGTTAACACGGTTAATGTAATAAAAATATTTATAGCTAAAAATCGACACAAAATGTGATTTTTTTTGCTTCATCTGCCTCCTTCTCTTCTTCTTCCTTTTCTTTCCTCCTTTTTCTCCTTCTTCCTTTGCAAACCCAATAACCTAATAGTATTTATTCTTACTCTTAAATCTCAAAACTTTATGATCCACCACATGTCATCTATTGCAAATTCAAAATCATATCATTTCTCACGACGGTGGTGATAGTGATCATGACTTTATATGTGGAGACTCCTCACCCCTAATGGCGTCGACGAAGGAAGGAACGACTCTATCAGGGATAGTATCTCGAACCTTCCGTGAAGTGTGACCACAACACTCATCGATGATAGCTTCTATAGGCTCACATTTGTGATCATTTCGTTGTTGTTGAGGATACAGATCTTGCACTAGCACTGGTGTGTAGTTGGCAACAATTTCAAAGATGTTGCAGTCAATACCAACTTTGAGGATTTGGGCATGGGGCGTGTTTGTGCTCTCCCGTGTTATGATCACCAGCGACTTCAGCTTCGGCCTCTTCTTAGACCCCTCTATAGGTTGTCGTCCCACCATGTGAAGGTATAGTACTAATAGTAGGAAGGAGTTAGGGTTTTGGGATTAAAAATTTGAGGGAAGATTTTGGTCTGCGTAGGTAGAAAAAGAGGAAAGAAGAAGCAAATATGATAAGTACATTTTTAACGGTTTTTAGCTTCCAATATTTGTAATTATTAATCATGTCAATTTTCATGGATAGAATGATTGCTTTGAACATATTTTTTTTTAAAAAATGATCAAATGAATTTAAAAAAAAAATAAAAAATCAAATTAAATCAAATAAATAAGATAAAAGATCAAAGAGATTATTTAATCTTTTAAAATTTAAAGTTTATTTGGTAAATATGTTTATCTTATGTTAAGAAAATAAGTAACAAAAGTGTACTACTTAGTATTATCACTCAATCATAATTTATTATATGATAAATTTGTTGATCAATAATTATCTTAAAAAATATATAAAAATATTTTTAATTAATTAACTATATAAACACTTTTATACTGGTAATAGTTATTTACTTATTTATTAAACTCTTACAAAAATATACAAATGAGCGAGAATAATTTTTGTTTCTAATATTTATATCTTTTAAAAGAGTCGATAGAACTCAATGTACAAACTCATATTAACTGTTTGATAAAAATTAAATTAAGCTTTGTATTTTTTTTTTTCCTTGCTTAAACTCTTGAACGAAATAATTTGAGTTACAATTTCGGTTTAACAGAAGGAGTTAATCTTCCATACGCGCGACCTCCGGTGTTGTTTGTGCCAACAGTCGCGCGTAACCAGTCACAGTCGCGCGTGACCGGTCACAGTGGCGCACCTCGAGTCACATCCGGTCACCGACGTGCTGTATCCTCGACTCGCCTCATCATCACCCTCGTTGCGCGCCTCACCGTCGTGTTGCATCTCTTTTCACTTCGTTTTTACTGCTTCTTCTTAATACGTGAAGCAACTCCTCCGTAATTTCTGTAAGTTCAGTAACAACGTTTTTTTTTTTTTATTTGTACACCATGTCTTTGTGCTATTTCCACCACTGAATGGCTTGTTCCAATTCTAGACTAGGATTTTCTTTTAATTAGAGGTGCGCATTTTGTGAAAATTCAAATCATTAATCCCTCATTTGAGTTGAAAAAGGTTGCACTAATTGTTCTGAATGTTATGGCTTCTATATGCATTATCGATTCTAGATAGAGCTTTTGTCCACCTTGTGTTTGTGCTATTGCCACCACTGACTGTTACTATTTAAAAGGAAAATGAAGTTGAGAGGGAGAGGGGAGGAGGGAAGGGGGGAGGGGGATGAGAGAGATGTTTGAATCTATAGATTATACATCAACTTCCATATATATCACTGGTTTTTTTTTTATTTCTTTTCCTTATTCTAACTAAACTATTAGTGTCAAATAAATTAATTGTAGATTATATATATGATATATGATTTGTCTGATTGTAGGCCAAAAGTCATGACTTTCTATAACGTGACTTACTAGAACGTCCGCACAACTGATCTAAAAAGTCATTTTTAACCATTCTAAAAAGTCTTTTTTGTAGTAGTAAGAAGATTTCTTTAATTGAAAGGGAAAGTAACTAAACCTTGTTTATTGAAGAAAAAAACATGTTTGAAATACCAAGGGTTCTGCAGTCTTGTTTTCAATTGAAGGTAGTAACGCAGTCTTCTTTCTGTTTCTCTTTCAGGTTCTTGAATACCCATTGAGGGTGCTGAAGGGGAAGTTATTGAAATGGCAAGCTACCTGTGGAGAAAATATGCAGATTATTTGTACACAAAGTGGGAAAAAACCTTTCTTTGGGACATGGTGGAACCTTACAGAAGGCCCAAATCCTTTACTCCATTGGTCACTATTTACATGGCTGCTTTCTACTCTGGAGTCATTGGTGCTGCCATCACTGAGCAACTCTACAAGGTTCTTTTATTATTAATTAATTAATTATTTTTTTCTATTTTAATTCTGTGCTTATTCTTCAATCTGTATAGTGTTTTTGTTTCTCCTATCCCTTCCACTTATTGGATATCAGTAGTTTCAAACAAATAGTTGTGTGAGTGGGTTTTTTTATTTGTATTTCGTGGTGGGATTGGAAGGAGAAAAATGGTGAAACTTTGTTGTGTGTGCCTAGTGGTAGTTGTTGTTTGGGGACTCTATTGGACATTGACTCCAATCGCAATGACTTTTTTATTAGCAGTGTGATGTGGTTGTTTAAACAATGTTGATCCTTAGAGAAATATCACCATTTGTGGGTTGTGTTTGTTGGATGAAGGAATGATTAATCTTAGACATTTAGAACATTTTGATTATGAATCACTGGTGGCCACTCGATGGGGTTTTCTTGTGATATGATTCTTTCTCTTGAGTTCAAGCGTCAAAGAAATTTGAATATAGAAGAATTTGGGTGCTAGAAATGATGATTTTATTTGCTATTTTTCAATTGCTTGCACCTAATCATGACAATTAAGAATACATGCTTCAATATCTATTTTTAGAGCTTATTAGCCATAATTTAGAATTCCTACCCTTACAAATGTTATATGTGTAGGAGTTATAGGCTGTTACATATTTATGGGGAATAGTTAGCTACAAGTTTCTTATATTTTTAAGAATGTTGGTGTCAATGAAATGGTGAGTTTTTAGTTTTTCAACAACGATTTCAAGGCCAAACATGGTTTTTTCACTTACTTTCTTCTGATCATGAGTTTGATCCCCCTGCCCCCCCAACCCAAATCCTTGCTCTTTATTTCCCAAGAAAATGGATTTTCAGTTTTTACCACTTTCAATTTTGGGTTTTGATTGGGCATTGGGATTGTTGGCCTTTTGGATGCTTTCAATTGAGTACAAGTCACAATTTTCAAACTAGTGTGTAAAGATTGTGTTACTTGGGCTCCTGATTTTTGGTTTTCTTTATCTATACCACTCTTTCCTTACAAGATCCTGGAGGACTCAACCAACTGTCAATACCTCCCTTTATTCCCAATTTGAAAATTTAATGTTGGGATTGGCATTGCATTTTGTTTAGTTTTTGCTTATATGAAAGAGTTCAGTGAAAGATTGGGGATTTGGTTATATAGCTTCTGTTTGTGTTCTGTTGTTCAAGTGTTTTAATTTTTTATTTGACTAGCTGCTGCTGTAGATTTTGATGGCCTAAAACAATTATATTACTTATATGACCTATTATACATTTGCATTAGTTCTTCACGTGTTTTGTTAGTCTCTAGGTTCTAAAACTGCAGTGTGTTAGGTATATTTTAGCAAATAGTTTCTGAACGTGCTTGTTAATAAATTCATTCTGCCATTTCAATTTTGAGCCTTCTCTTCTTGCTGTTAGTTGGATACAGCCTTATGGTGTGATCTGTTCTATTGTATGCCTGCAATTCAGCTTTCAAAAGCTAATCTTATTTATCTTTCTTTTTATAATTTCTGCCAATAAATTGTTCATTATACATGATTTTTCTGGTTTTCCTGTATCTTGCTTGTGAAGAAAATGCTTCTTCTATTTGACTTAGTTTTATGTGGGATTGCTAATCCGAAAATAGAGAGGTTGACTGGATGAGAGCTGCCTTATCAGTTTTAGCTCAATTTCTGTTAGAGGAGTGATATGAACACACTCCTTCAAACACATTCTATCTAATTAGTTAAAATTTATTGAAAAATTACAAAATTGGGAGAGAGAATTATTAAATGTGATGTGGTACCCACAAAAATGTCATTTTCAATAAATTTCAACCAACAAGAGCATGTCTTTAAAAGAATGTGTCAGAGAGCGTGTTCCTAGCATTTCTCTTTCCAAATATTACCAGGACAGAAGAAATTCAGCTTGGGCCCTAGAAAGCCCTACAGCTTTACACAATTTAGAAGGGGCACAAGTGAGTGGAGGGTAAGTTACTTAAAGAGAAAGAAGATATATATCTGATATAAAGAGAATTGTGCGAGAGGTAGAGGTCGCATTCTTTTTATCAGTTTCTTGGCTTAGAGATTGGCCTATTAATTATCCTTGGCTGGGGGCAGTTATTGTTAATTATAAAAGTGGCTGTTGATCATATCATTCCAGTTCTCTGCTTTATTATTTGCAATTATATACTAGCATAGACAATCTAAACAGCAAGAATCACATATGTAGAGGAAACAACTTATTTGGTTTAAACTTTATCTAATACTCTGTTTGATTCCATTGATAATTAATAGGAGTTTGATTGTTTTTATTAAATAAATACAAATAATTACATTTATTCTCTGGGAAGCTGCTTGCTGCTTTTGGTGGTTTGGGTAAACAGTGTTCACTTTTTTTACATTCTGTATAATACCAGCTGAAACATTTTTCTATAAAGCCCTGAACATAGAATGGCGAATTTTACCAGTTCAATAATTTGATAGCGAAGCTTTGTTTTATTAATAATCCATCTATGTGGTGGGATCAGACATTTTGGGACACATGCAAGAGTGGTATTCACCCCAAGCTTGTCTTCTCACCCTTTTGATGAAGTCAGTAACTTCTCTTTATGCCCTTGTGCCACAACCATCTAACCATTAAAACGAATATTCATGAAAATCCAATCCCTGGACCCAAATCACCTTTCTTAATAGGAACTTGCAAAATAGCTGCCAATTAACAAGATGATCCCTCCTTGAATCACTTGATTTCTGATTGCCAATTTGCATAGTGCAATAATTGTGATTGCTGATTTTGGTTGAAAAACACTTGTAATCATTTTGGTGTGAGATTTTCCATATTTTCTGCTGCATGTTAAAAAGATCCAGGAGTATATACTATTAGCTTTAAATATATGGGTCTTGCTAAGCAATGCCCGGACACTCGTTAAAGAATTGAAAGAGGAAAGGTTTTATTATAAATCATATTGGAAGTGCATTTAAAAATCATAAGGGAGCATATTTTTACGCATCATGTTAAAAACTTTTCCTTTTTTATTTCCCTAACCAGTACTCTCAGGGTACTGATTATTTAGCTAAATATATTAGAAGAATCCATTTTTTGAAAACTAACCAATATTGCAATATGACAGGAAAAGTACTGGGAAGAGCACCCTGGGAAAGCAGTGCCTCTCATGAGACCAAAGTTTTATGGGGGTCCTTGGAGGGTCATGGGCGGTAATGAACCCCCATCCGAATGAAAAGCTCTGGAGGCAGCATTTTTCATACTTAATTCCAATTCACTTCATGTTTTATTATTATTTGATTACTGTCTGTTTGGTGTCAACAAAATTTTACTGCCACACATATTATATCAGAGTGTGGTCTTTTTTGTAATTGTGTTATTAATATCACTTGTTGATTGGTTATTAATATAAGCAGAACATGGTAATTAGGTACTATGTTTTGGTTTATGCCTTTATGGAATTATTGGTGATCCACTTCAAACCTCTCGATGTACATGAACTTTATTTTTGTTAATCTTGTATTACTTTGCTTCTTGACAAGGACTGACATTTTTTCTTCAAGAGCTGGAGCAGGACATCAATGTGAATTATCGCCAATCAAATTATTCTGTTTGACTTTCTTGTATCAACGTGTCTTGATTTGACCTACTTATTGTAAAATTGTCCAAAGTGATGTTATCATCAATTCGGTTAAGATATAAAAATATAAACAAAAGTTCATTCATGTTAAGTGAAGAATAAAAATAGAAGAATGGAAGAGAATTGAGAAGAAATATTTAAATTAAAGTAAAGAAAAAAAATAAGATTCATATTATTTTTTGAAAATTTCTTTTTGAATAGTAATTTCTTCTCTTCAACCAAACCACCGCTTAAACTTGTACCATAAAAAAACCACTCCTTAAACTCCTTGTCATGACTGTGCTCAAATTATTGTAGAGGAATGGTTGAAGGTTTGGGTTACCTACTTACCTTCTCCAATCAAAAAACGACTGCAGTCACTTTGAAAAGCAAGCAATTAAATAAAGAAACAAAACCCACTTCACGTGTGTGGTGTGTGAAAATAGAAATAAGAGAAATGGTTTTCAAGTGACTTGTTCTGTTTTGCCAGAGAGAGTTTATAATTAATTAAAAACTCGAGAATGTGAGAGGCATAATAGCATAATAAGCATAGCATTGATTGCAATTTGCAATGAAACACATTTTTGTAGCTGTAAAATACATTTTCGTTAAGTTTCTTTAATTTTTATCTCTTTTTTTTTTTCAGTTGATTGAAGAGAATGAATGAGTTATTGTAAACCTCTTCTGAAACGGTGGTCACTCTGTGTTTTTCTTTGTTTGTATGGCATGGCAGGGACTAGGGTTGTTGACATTGTCAGCTATGCTTCCATTATCTCTGACAAATGGGTTGCAATTGCAAGTAATGTTGTTCTTTGTCTCACTTTATCTGATGGCCATAGGACAAGGAGGGCATAAGCCCTGTGTTCAGGCTTTCGGAGCCGATCAATTCGATCAACAGCATCCAAAGGAGAACAAAGATAGAAAAGCTCTTTCTTTATTTGGTGGTATTTTACCATGTGTGCAGCAAGTATGACAAGTCTTTGGATCTTGAACTATATACAGGACAACATCAGTTGGGTTCTAGGATTTGGAATCCCTTGAGTTGCCATGATCATTGCATTGCTTATCTTCATGCTCGGAACCACCACCTACAGGTTTAACATCCAGGGAAGTCCTGACAAGAGCCATTTTCTCCGAATTGGTCGTGTATTCATTGCAGCTATAAGAAATCGCTCGAGTAGCCTAGAGCAAAGTTCTGGACAATTCAAGTAAGAAACGGCTTTGAAATTTCCCAACTCTTCTTTTCCCCGTTTTGTTAATAATATTGATTTTATCTCGAAAATAGCTTCTTTCTTTGGATTTGAAACATTCCAACATTAAGTAGAACGACTTGTGTCATGTGAGCATATTGTTTTTTTAGCAAATATTAATTGTTAGTTTTGTTAGAGTGTTAATGTTTGAGAGATTTAAACTGATCTCTTTCTATGATTAAGTCAGCTGCAATTGTTGAGGCAAAGATTGAAGACAGCGCAAGAGTATGGTCTAGTTGATAAACCAAATGCAACCATTCCAATGAGTGTGTGGTGGTTGGTTCCCCAATATTTCTTTTTCGGAATTTCGAATGTTTTTACTATGGTTGGTCTCCAGGAATTATTCTATGATTAAGTCCCGAATGAGCTCAGAAGCATGGGTCTTGCTCTCTATCATAGTGGTGGGGAGCTTTCAGCTTTCTAATTTCAGTGATACTTTTACTGGCTACTTGCTGGACTCAGTGTCATGGGATTGGATCTTACATTTATAAGCTTTAGGACTCTCATTCATATATATACTGTTAAATTCTTTTAGACACTTGTATAAGATAAACTTCAATAAATTTGTATCGAATAGTAGAATAATTAAACAAGTTTTTTAAGACACAACCTTTTTGAGAAAACAAATTTTGAGAAAACAGATTTTTATTTAAGATCCATGATCCGACCTTTATGACTAAACAAAACTTGACCCTGACTTTTCTCCTTTCACCCCTAAACACTTGACTTTCTTTTCCCTTCCATTCTCGCCTTCAAATCCAAATGATTATCTTGTCACCCATTATTTTCTCCATTCTTGTCACCCCAGCTCTTGTTTCTAGAGTTGATTGAAGACATTTAACTTCATTCTTTTTTGTGTGATAGATAAGAACAAATTTAACTCGTTTAAGATCTATGTTACAGACTGCATGCTATACATTGTTCAAGAAAGTTAAACAAGGAAGGAAATAATAGTGAGTCTTGAAGCAAATTGAAAAATGCTGGTCTTGAAACGAATTCTAACAGGGATTCTATTGCAATTGAAACACACGAAAATGAGACCTCTAAGTTCTAATGGAATTGAAAGTCAATAACAAAAAGGTGGATTTCATGTTATATTGATTTCGTAATATTGGACGTCTCCCTTAATATACAAAGGAAAGACATGACATGCTATATTGATCTTTAACACTTGCGTCATTATCAACATATAATAGAAAAATCATTTATATCCAAGTCGCGCTTTATTTTACAAATATAAGAGAAAAAAACTACATATTTTATAATTTTTTTTGGTATAAAGCAGTGATTTTAAATCCCATTTTTACAAGCACAAACGATGAAACGAAACTTTATCAACCTCAGAACAATGTTCAACTAGAATAAAAATTAAAGGAAGATATTCTTTCTCTATAAGTTTTTCAGCAGCAAATTCATCTCGGAGAATGGATGAATTTCCTATTGAATACAAACGAATATGAATAAAACTCAAAATCCATTTAACAACCAAAAGACAAATTCTAAACAAACAATGTTCTTGATTATAAAAAATAAAAATAATACTACGGTGAAAGAGGGGTTAATCAAAAAGTACATTTGTCCCCAATTTCATTCCACCATTTATGAAGAACGAAAATTTACAAATAACTTGGAGACAGAAAGAAAGGGTGCTCAGAAATAATATTGAATGGATGAGAAAAGTTATCCTCATGAAAGAATCAGATTAACGAGATTATTTGATCTCATCATCATAGCACCTTCTCCCTCTTATTAGTTTAAATTCAACAATGAAAATGAACAAAGACGCTATATACACTGAAAAACGAAAGACAATAGAGAAACAAACACAAATTACTTTCTTGTGTTTCGCCTCCGTTAGGCGTCACCATTTTTAGGGTTTTGGGATTTTCACTTGCTTCCTTTACTCTGCCGTATTTATAGCCACACCCATCTCTTAAACGCTCCACCGTTTTGGGTTTGTTCAGTAGAGCCTATGTTAAGAACACACTCACGACGTCGTTTTGTTTGTAGCTGTAAAATACAATGTCGCTTTTTGGTGCTATCTGTCGTATATATAGGTATGTAATTAAATGAGTTATTCATAAACTATAAATACTTTGTTTTAATTAAATGGGTTATTTTCATAAACTACAAATCAAAATAATTTTTTTAATTAATAAATTACTTTAGAGCTTAATTTTGAAACACTCTTAGATGTCTCATTCAAATTTATTTTTTTTGCAAAATTTTAAATAGTTTTAACGATTTTTATATATTAAGATAAAATTTAATAATTAATTTAATTTAGGCTTAATGAACATAAAATTAGGTAGTTTTCTATAATTCATTTAAAAATAAATTTAACCAAATAAACTATAAAATAAATATAACCATACTAATGATCTACTAATGTTATAAAAAATAAATCATTGGGTCACTGAGTTGGTTGAATGCATGAATCAATATATAATTTTATATTAAAATTTAATTAAACTCTTAGTCTCTAAATTATTTTAAATTTTAACTTTTAGTCTTTTAAACAAAATTTTAACATTGTTATTTCTACACAAAATTCTTTGAAATGGTTTTCTGAGGTATAGCTCCAAAAACCTACACTTCTTTTTTGCCTATTAGAAACCATCTATACCATCTAGCAGACTGTTTTTCTACACAATTGAGATTATTATCAAAATCAATATAGATAAGCCCCCATTTGTCAGAAAAGCCCTGGTGAAATTCAAAGGAATCAAAGGCTGACCATACGAAGTATCCTTGGATATTCACATATCTTAATAATAGTTACACATGTATTATGCATAATTAATGATTAAGCATAATAGTTACCCATGGGGTGAAGTATATGCAAAACAAACAAAACAAAAAAATGAACGTGCGTGGCATGTAAATTACTAACATGTATTATGCATAATTAATAATTAAGCACTTTTTTTGTATGTAATAGTTTTCATTTATGCATAACATTTGTTACACATCTTATGGTGCTACTACCACAATGTATGTAACACGTGTCAAGAATAATGTTAAATAAGTAATTGATTTTCATTATTATTTTTTGATAAGTTATTTTAAATCCTATACATAGTTTGTCATGTTTGGACCACTTTGTAAAAATATTTTTACGTCGACAGTTATTCAAAATTAAGCAGCAAATATTTTGAAACAAACTCGAGATAACCTACTTTGAATGTTCTCTATAATGCTTCACTACGTTAGCATGGCTAAGGATGAAGTTATGCATCACAGTAGTGTATCCTTCTCTCTGCATTCTTTGGTAATTTGGCATGGTTCAGCGGTAGGATGGTCAAAAAGCCGTGCATGTAATTATACATTGCAGTGATTTCTGGCTCGTTGATTGTAGTCCAATATATGCTTAACTCGATCTCCGTAAGTGTTGAATAGAAGATCACTATGATCCTTGAAATGATTTCTGAATTTGATTGTTAAAAAAAAAAAAGCACATTGAGAATAATGTAAATACGTATAATTAATTTTGATTCATCTAACTTTTCAGGTAAAATATATTTCATAAAATATCTAAATGAGATAATATAATATTAATGATTCCTTACACGATAGAGCGATTCAGAAAGCCACCCAATTCTAGGAGGGGGAGCAATCTTAACGTACATTTAATTTAAAAAATAATAATATTTTCCTTTCACTGTTTTTACCCTTAAAGGGGTAAATTATACGTGAAAAATTAAAAATCGTACATTTATAAGCAATATTAACTAGGGTTGTCTACTTTTTTTTTAACTGCAAACAACAAATATTATTAGTAAGAACCACAAGAGTACAAGGTGTACCCTTGGATCAAAAGCATACATGGAAGAAAAATGTTCAATGCACACACACCACATATCTACCCAAACTCATAGAAATTACATTCGACAATATCGCAAACATGCAAAAAAAAACCTTGTTCCATGTATGATCCCACATTATGCATTCCTCCTTCATGTATCTTGGACGTTTTACCTCATAAACACCAATCATTTATTTGCACCAACCACAACCACATCATTCAATTTATGATTGAAACTGACATATTATACATTTCTCTTGTATCTAATTTTCTACGTATTGTTATACTCTTTGATCTGGTATCCACAACAATAGCTCTTGGACATATCAATTCGTGTTGTTGCCTTCATGCACTCCTGTAACAATACCTTTACATCATTACCTCCAATACCCATTCACCTTTTACGCCCAACACCCTTGTTATCACCCACTAAAACCCCTATCATTTTTTAACACATCCTCGTTAAGTTATGTTTCCTAAGCAAGTCATAGGGTCTATGAACCAAGAACAATTGGATAATCAATCCCTCCCTTTATCCACAACAATAGCTCTTTGGATTTTATTTTGATTATAAAATATTGTGTTTCTATGCATGTTATTTATATTATTTGGATTTAAACGTTATTCTCACTTGCTTTTTTTTTTATCATATCAATTAAATAATTAAGTTCTCTATCTTTTTCATGTTTTTGTTCTAATAAGAAATAATGTAATAGACACCCTCCACCACCGGACAGCGAAACAAAACAAAGAAAAAAAAAATATACAGAATTACATCAATACTGGAAGTAGTGACCTTCATTTTCCCTCAACTAGGAATAAAAGATGCAGAATTTATGTAATAGACACCCTCCACCCACCCCGGCAAACAAAACAAAGAAAAAAAATATATACAGAATTCTGGAAGAGGTGACCTTCATTTTCCCTCAACTGGAACTAAAAGATGCAGAATTTCAACAGAAGGTCCCTATATATATAGGGGTGCAAGGATAGTTGTTATTTTCTATTATTTTTTGAATGTGAACTTTGACATTGTACCGAAATTCTTAGACTTTTTTTTTAGACATAGTTGGATCTAAAATAGAAGAACACGGCTAGAGTTAGGTTATATAGCTAGAGTGAGTTTTGCAAAAGTCATAACCAATGCAACACTACTTTTTTATCTTTTATTTTTAGAGTAACAGTAGTTCCCTTTCCTTGAAACATAACATAGGTATGGACAACTTGTTGGAGTATTTTGTATTGTATTAAAAAATATAAAAGCTTTATAGATTAAAAAAAACATAAGAAAATAAATAAAATACATAAAAATATTATCTAACATCTTGTAGGACAAATATGTCATATCATGCTTTCAAACATGAAAGAAACAAAGTTATTCTCTAAGTAATAGTATCATATCTTTTGTATATCCTTTTAATTATTTTAAATCATATATATCATTACTTTATACTATTAAGGCCATGCTTGGCTTGGAAAACAGGTAAAAGACTTTCTTTTTTTTTTTAGCAAAAAAGATTATTAAAATAACTCGTTGAATTGAAAAAATTGATAAAATCAGCTGTAAAACTAGCTAATAGATATGATGAATTTTAAACGGTTCAAATTTTGTCTGATTTATGGATATAAACCAATCCAATTATAATTAAATTAACTTGGATCATCGGATTTATTATCATAATAATAAAAAAAATGATTTTTTGGAAAACAAAATAGGAAAATGATTCTAATAGTATGCAATTTAATACATTTAATTAAAAAGTTATTTCTTAACTACTGGTCTAATATAAAACATGATCCTTAAAAACTAAATCATATCTTGAGAATATTCTAGCATTTTTAATGATATTGAGAATATTTTTATAGTATTAATTTATAAGATATGAACTGGTAAGATAAATTAAATTATTCTTTTAACCATATTTTCAATTTATAACCTTGTGTAAAAGCCGATTCTAGGATCAACCATGAAAGTAATGGAGGCAACATGACCTTTTTTCACTTCATTATAATTTAATAACTTTTAACGATAATTTTTTTTTAAAAATAAATAAAATATAAAATCGTTCCACTTTTTGTCTAAAGAAATTACACTTATATAACTTTTCCTACGACAAAATTTGAGAAAACTTATAAATTTTCTTCTACAAAAATATTACAAATTATTTTGCCCCCCTCAAATAAATCTAGATCCCCACATATATAGTCAATCTTTCATTTTTAATCAGACCGTTAAAACAAAATGTTATAACAAGGGAAAGCTTATCCCTGTTCTTGTTTATTTTTCAGTTGAACGTATGTCATTTTTTCCTTCCATGTTTGTATTGGAGGATGTTTAATCAAGAGGTGGAAAAAAAAAATGTATGGACCACACATTTGAATTCACACCTCATATACCTTATTTTAATTCAAAAATTTACCTTTCATTTCTATCTTTTCTACTTTCATCCCCTAATCCAAACACACAGAAGTGAGAAAACTTCGTGAAAAGTTAATACAACGGCAAACCCCACACACACTGAAAGTGCCATTTTGATGGCCACAATATGAATAAATCTCTTCATACATAAAATAACTTCAAATGGATAACATATTCCAACTAGTTAAATATGATTCAATGCGTAACACTGCGTAAGAAATACTTGAATAACTCAATGTAATCAAAAATAGCAAAACCATAGTTTATCATAACAACAGCCGTCATAATATAGCAAACAAAAACTACATATGATGATTAAACTTCACCATATCTCTCTATCGAAAGCAGCTTATACAGCTGCTGCCTTAGCAGCACTGGAAAGCTTGGATCTCCTCTTGGCCAAACTCTCACTGCGGCGGTCTCTCTGCTCCTTCAACCTGGAGGCAAGGAGTTTCTGGTACTCTGCTGCCTCAGATTTTGCCTTGGCAATCCTCTTCTTCTTATCAGCAATTCTTGCCCGCTTTCTTTGGAGCGTAAGAGGAGTGACCAGTCTTTGTATCTTGGGAGCTTTGCTCACCTTTTTCCCTGTAACCAAATATCCAACACTATTCAGAATACAATCCATCACAAACAGGAACCATAATCTAATCATGCCTAAAATGACTCTTCTTTACATCCAAAATTAATATTCACCCTATAAGGTTCAGATTTGCAGAAGGGTCTGGGATATTGTACAATCATGCATCAGCTTAGTATCTCCTTATAAAAAATACAGTAAGAAAGCGGAGGAGACTAAGTATATCATTTTCAATATCAACTCTAAAAAAGAAAGTCAAGAAACACCAAATTGACCCTATACGTGTATTTTCAGAGGAGCAAGTCAAGAAACACCACAAGCATCATCAAATGAAGGATAAGTCACATGAAACAAACAAAACCATTAGGATCTATCAAAAACCATAATTTCAAGACAAATTACTTTTTGCAACACAATTTAGGAAAACATCTTCTGAACAATAGCATAAGTCAACAATATTACTCATGCATGAACTAAATCTGTTCATCATACACGCATGCACCAAAATTAACAAACAAAACAAATGAGGGTACTGTATCAACATCAACAATATATAACAGATAAAACAAAGAAAAGGTGATTTGAGTTATCAATAGATTTATAGTTATGAACAGGTTGAAGTCCAGCTAGTTTTCACATTACCATGACCCTTTGCTCTTTTTAAGACAAATTCTTTAATCAATCAGTCAATTACAAAATTAAACACAACATAAAAGCACCAGGGATTTTACCAGCTTTTGTCGTAAATGTACGACGGTAGGTGTTGACATACTTCCTAACATCATCCTCCTTAGACAGGTTGAACAGTTTACGGATTTTGGATGCTCTCTTTGGGCCTCTCATCCTTGGCTTCTCAACATCAGTCAATCCTGGTAAATCATTCTCACCTTTCTTCACAATTACCAAGTTCAAAACAGAGAGGTCTGGGCTGACAATGCACCCACGAACAGACTTTCTCCTACGCTCTCCATTACGCCTTCCATATCCACGGAAGCAAGGAGTTCCTGTTCAAGTAACAAATAAAAAGAAAATTAGTTTGTAGACAAAAGAAAATGTAGACACCTGATATAACAACAAATGCATTACACTATTAAAAATTAATAAAGTTCTTAGAAATGAAGAGCACAAAAATGGAATTGATTTAAAAAAATTAAAACATAAGGGCACAGAACTAAGCAGAAAATATAGGAAGAACAAAATAGGGCATTAAAGCTACATCATACCCCTGTGAAGCAAAAGTCTAACACGACCAGGAGTCAGCACTCCCTGCTTCATTGGAAATCCTTGTTTGTCACAACCTCCGGTAATTTTGAAGACATAGCCCTTAAATTCCTGTTGGCAACAGAGTCATGAAGGTGAATAGATAATCATTATAAATTCAGCAGAAATTCAGAGGAGACATTTAAGGTTAGCAGCTAAAGAGCATACCTCACCGAGTGCATCTCCGATGACCTCCTGTGAGATCCTCTTGTCCCAAAATGCTCGCCTAAAAATCAAAGTTAAGAAAATTTTAACAAGACTAATTCATTGCCCAAAAGAACACGTAAAATTGGCTTCTTAGGAACAAATCATTTAATCTTCATGAATATTAAAGTCAAACAAAAGTTTTAAGAATGTTGCAAGCC
This sequence comes from Glycine max, assembly GCF_000004515.6. NCBI lineage: Eukaryota > Viridiplantae > Streptophyta > Magnoliopsida > Fabales > Fabaceae > Glycine > Glycine max. The sequence continues at coordinate 45,270,837 of NC_038244.2, forward strand.
AAAGGCAGAGGAATATTGGGACAGGTGGCTCCTCCAATGCTTCTAAATCTCATATAGAAGAGAGATGGTGATTTATGAATAATTCTAAATCCCCCAAAACCAGCTTCCCACTAACTCTCCTTCTAATCATATGAAGTAGAAAATATTTAAAGCATTTTACGTTTCCAAGATATTAAATTAAATGCTATTTTTTAATACTTTTTGTACTACGTATAAGGAGAATTAATATGTTGTGCTTCCAATAATAAATTTTTATTGCTGATTAAAAACACAATAAATTTTTATCAGGTGCAGCTAGTGCTACCTCGATAACAAAAATAAAATGCCACAATGAAATAAATACGAACGAAACAAAAGTATTGAAAAGTTTCGTAAGGTCCAAGATTTGGTTTAGTACAACCTTAAGGTGGGGATTAAAAAAATATCCAAGGGTGAATGCATTACTGGTAATGCGATTCATCGTTTCACAAAATAAATCAACTTTCTTTGAAAGCACAACACACGAACACCACCAAGAACAAGTAGAAATACGAAATATTTTATAATTAAAAAAAAGAGTGAAATAATTACAGTTTCAGATCGTCGTCGATCTCGAGCTTCTTCTGGCATCCAGTGGTGGGATTCGCGATGTTGAACTGCAGAAGGCGCAAAGCGAAATGAAGCAACGAAGAATACACATAAGCGACAATAAGAAATTAAAACGACTTCGGCAACGAACGCAAAACAAAAAACGACGTAGCAGAGAGAAGATACGACAGCAATATAAAAAACTAGGGTTTGGGAAGAAGAGAACCTTCATCTTGCAATCTTCTTCTGCAACCGCCGCGACGAGCTCTCTCAGGGAGCGATCAGAATACTCAGAACTAGCGCACGGTAGAGAGAAAGTAGGGTTTTAAGTTCAGCTTTATATACCAACCTTGGCTGTGACTCTTGGGCCCCGACTGGGCTCTTCCACAAAATAAGTTGGGCCTACTTGAGCGATGTATAGCCCAATAGCAATCAATATAGTCTGGGTTCAACCCAACACTCCGGACTCTAACAATGGAAGAAATTCTTTTTTTTAGATACCAAAAATGGGAGAAATTCTGAAGTAATTGAAAATATTAGTGGTCAAATTTTAATTTTAATTTTAATTTTATATTTATTCATAATATTTAAAGTGTAAAAAATTGTATAAGTATGCATATAGTTTTATTTTAGTTTTATTGAAGTTTGATTATGTATCGTCTTCTCTTTCTAGTTTTTCTAATATGAAACATATAAGGTTAATATTTTAATAAATAATAATATTAGTATTCCAACTATTTTGAAACTATATTTTAATAAAATTATAATTTGAAAAATCTTGTTTATTAAAATTTAGATAAAGCTTTATAAATTTAAATAAAATAACGATTTTGTATTAACTAAAATTTTAGTAAAAATATAAATATTAAAAACAATGTTTATGATCATTGGTATTTTGCTTTGTCTACTCCTACATTAGTTAATAGTTTTAATAATTGTATTTGCTGTTAGTTACAAAAAACGATTTTAACTAAGCTAATATATATGTTACTGAAAAAAGATGTGAACAGCCCAGACAATCACATAGAAGACCTTAAGGCAATAATATCAGACCTTAATGCCTCAGTAGCAAAGTTAGGAGTATACATAAAAAAGATAACACCATGATCTATAGAGAGACCATTCTTAGCAAAAGGTGCCAAAACATTGCATTCCCTATAAAAATGGTTGAATGACACTTCCATGTCTGTGTCAAGTGTTAAGAATAGTCTCACATCGGGTAATTCATGAACATGATAAGTGCTTATATAGCTGGGTAGACCACCCCCTTATGAACCGGTTTTTAAGGAGACCTTTCGGATGCCTAGGCTGCACTATAAAATTTAATATGATAAGTGCTTTGTGGTAATAAGCCCTGGCTCGAGGGGGCGTGTTAAGAATAGTCCCACATCGGATAATTCATAAACATGATAAGTGCTTATATAGCTGGGCAGAGTCTTACTACACTTCCACTTTGTTATAACCCCACTCATTGTCCATCCTAGCTAAGACCATGAAGAATCGCCAATAATTCAGCATGAAGAATAGAGCTATGACCCAAGTTACAAGTCTTCGTTCTTTCTAATGACTCCCCCACACGCAGCAATAAGCATTTTTGGAGACCAAGTCCCGTCATGGTTGAGAGTCAAAATTTCTCCTACAGCAGGTTTCCACTTCCATTAATATGCACTTGAACCAATCCTCTTGGTAATACCATTTTCATCATCAATTGCTGGATTGAAGACTCTGTGATTCCTTTGTTGCCAAAGAATATTTAGTACGAAACCAAAAGTTTGAGGCCAAGACATAGGAAGAGACCAAATAATACTTATTCTTGAAGTGAAAAAAACTCATCATAATGTTTCGTCTCTAAAATAAGTAGATTACTTATTATTATTTTTTATCAAATACTTTTCAAGGGACATTCTTATTAGTCCCTAAAATGCCCTCTTTTAAACAACAGGCCTTAATCTTTGATTTGAGTCAACATGATTCTTAATCAATAAATTGACTAAGAGTGCATTCAATCTAACCAAAAGGTAGCGCATACGCCATCTGTTATTTGACAAAGTCAACAATTATGGTGACAATGCAAGTTGTTGAACAAAAATAACAGTCACCATTAATAATTGCAAAACACGACTATCTAAATTCATTACACAAAATAATGGTGTATGATTCACACAAGACAAAATTACAATCGTTGTCACACCTCGACTATTTTGTCTACTATGCCGAGTGCAATTAAAAAAAAATCTGAAAACCTTCTCTCTTTTTTCGGTTATTATCATCCAAAACCTCCATTCCTTTTGTGTTAAGAAAACTTTGTATATTGCTTAAAAAACAACTTTTTAATATATATACAGTATATGATATGATAAATACTCTATCCCTGTCATTTTTTGGCCTGGTTTGTCTGTTAAGATCCTCACTATTTTAATTTTTATATATTGTATATAGATATCGCTCATTTTGAATACGTCCAAGAACTTATCTCAATAATTCACAATGTTTTCTTAAAATTATAATAATCTTCCATACCAATTTTTATATATTATATATTAGATATCACTCATTCTGAATTGTTTAAAAACGATTACAAAAAGTGATAGTCAAACAAGCATAAAATTAACCCAAAAAAGTTGTTTTTTTACTCTTAAATTTTGAAGAGTATAAAAAGGAGGAATAAAATAAATGTTTTCACCAACTTAGTAACATAATCTGTGAGCTAGAAAAAGAGAGCAACCATTGATACCTCCATTTCTCTTTTTTTTTTTATAAAAATAATAAAATTGAATGAAATTCTTTTATTCAAGTAGTTTTTCTTACACCCAAACAGATTTTAATAATGAATAACCTCTTAAATAAAACCTAAATTGTCTTTCACTTAACATTTTTTTATATACAAATTTCTCTTCTTGCAAAGAGAAATAAGATTAAACAAAATTTTAAATTAATTAAAAATTATTAAAGTATAATTTTTAATTTATTAATATACTCTCTTAAAAATAACTCATGCAATTTTTTAATATTATTTTTAAATTCTAACTTTAATTTCTTTTCAAATAATTATGTAAAGATACGAAATGTTTTTAAGATGTTTTATATCCAACAATAATTTTCAAAAACACAATTTAATTTTGATGTATTTTTAATATTTTTTATCTATTATTAATTAAAATTTAATTTAAATTATTATTATAAAAAATTAACAATCTAATTTATGTACATAATTTATAATAATAATAATATATAATAAAATATATCTCTTTAGTATTCAAATTTTATCAACATTATTTCACTTTGTAACTGCTAGTGAAAGTCACTATTTTCTTACATTCTTTCTTATTTTCTATTTAACCTTTACTCTTTCTTTCTTTTTTATTTTATAAATTAAAAAGATGTAGAGTGACGCCAAGTGCCTTTCTTTCTCCTGCTAATTTATTAAAGGTTAAATTATTCCTCTATTTACTTAATTAGTTTAATTTAATTATTCTATTATAAAAAAGTTCATTATGTTTCTTTAACTTTTTAAATTGATGCAAGGTTGTTCTATTGTTCAAAAAACTGTTTAAATTTCTAACAAAAATATCATATGCGATGCCATTTTCTTTATCGCGTCACAGATATAAAAAGTTAACTTCATTTCTTGCCATTAAAAAAAACATTGTATTAATTTTAAAAATCATGACATCAAATTAATTTTTTAACAAAGGATCAAAATAAGTAGAAGCACTAAATTATTAATTGGTAAAATTATAAATTTAGTCTCCTGTTTATTTCAGAATTTAATTTTGGTTCCCATATAATTTAGTTCGTAGATTTAGTCTCCATAATCCTAAAATTAGAGATTGATTGCTTACCTTAACCAGCACTTTTTATTAGACGTTGATTCTCACACGTTTGTTGAATGTTAATTTTATGTACCTAATTCATGTCAATCTTCCATAAGATCGTGACGGTCGATGTACAATAAAAATGTGTTATGTAACATTCAAGTGAATTAAATTATAGGAATTAAAATCGAATTTTAAAATAAATATAAGACTAAATTTATAATTTTGCTAATTAATAATTTAGCTTTTATTGAATGATATAAAAATTATCATTACATTAAAGTTAAATTGAAAATCACATAAACCAAAAAAATTGTTACTGATAAAAATGTAACAAGATGAAAGATTTAGTAACATAAAAATGTAACTAAATTTGTTAAATTAATAACAAGATGAAACATGTAGTAAAATAAAAATAAAAAAACAAAGGCTGGCCCACAGAGCACTCAGCGGTCACCACCGAATACCAATAATTGATCATTCTCCTCCTAATCCCTTCTGTATACAAGCTGTCACCTCTCTCTCTCTCTCTCTCTTCTTCGCCAAATCCCAAACCCCATTTCAATGATCCCCCTCCCTCCAACAATGTTCCCACACCCTTAAAAAACCACAAAAACCAAAAAAAAAAAAAACACCAAACCATGTTTTCCTTCCCTCACACCATCATCTTCATCCTTGTCTTTCCAATCATTATTTCTTGCTCCTGGGCCTCGTCGTTGGGCCTGAGTAGCAATGCGACGACCATCTACGAGGTCCTGAGCGAGCACGGGCTGCCCATGGGCCTGTTCCCGCAGGGCGTGCGGGAGTTCGCGGTGGGCGAGGATGGTAGCTTCTGGGTGCGCCTCGACGAGGCCTGCAACGCCAAGTTCGAGAACGAGCTGCATTACGAGCGCAACGTCTCCGGCCACCTCAGCTACGGCATGATCGACGCCCTCTCCGGCCTCGAGGCCCAGGATCTCTTCCTCTGGTTCCAGGTCATGAGTATCCGCGTCGACGTCCCCAGCACCGGCCTCATCTACTTCGACGTCGGCGCCGCCTCCAAGCGCTTCCCCTTGTCCCTCTTCGAAACCCCGCCCGAATGCGTCGCCGTTCGCTCCCAACAACAGGACGCCCCTTCCCACCACCAGGTTTTACTCTTTCTTTCTCCTCTCTTCTTCTTGTTGGAAATCCCACTTCGACTAGTGATATGGCCAAGGCCAAGATAATGTATGTAAGTAGGAACAATCCTTAGAAGTCAGTTTCATGGGATTGACTTATAAGTAGATAAACCCAAATTCTAAAATGATATCAGAGCCTATCCTACTGAGCCTATTTGGCCAATACGTTATGGGACTATCCGTAGATGTCTAATCCAGTAAAGTACATGGTTTCTTTTTATGTGTATCAAACCCAAATTCTTAGACTTATTTTTTTGGTGTTATTGCCTGATTGCTGTAATTGTGGATTGGTTTGGTGGATGGTGATATTGTTGTTGTTAATTCTTGGAACCGTTTATTTATGGTGATTAAGTTTGTTGTGATCTTTGGTGTTGGAGACAAATGTGGCTGGTGCAGCTGTAATTGCTGTTGCGATGCGATTGAGGAGACCCGAAAACCTTGATTTTTACGACCATTGTGGACCAATCTTTGAAATCTTGAGTGTTCTTAATCATGACATTTTGTTTTTTCTTGGGAAAATTAAGGGTGTTTTTAATTTCTACTTTCAAAAATTATTTTTAGATAAAAAAAACAACAAAGAATAATGACACCCACACTAAGCTTATGCCTCACCATGTCCCACTTTCTGTTTTTTCTTTAACAATTGTTTTGAAAACAATTTTCAAAATAATAGATTTTGGAAATCAAACAGGCCCTAAGACTTCAATTTGGATTCCGTTTCTTTGTTTCTATTCAGAGTGAATTGGTTGTGATGAAGTTCTTTCATTGGTTTTTTTATGCTGTGGCATGACACTTGTGCTTATTGCTCTTTTTCTATCCCAAATGGTTAATGGCCTCTTGTGTGCCGTGCTTAATGAATGTAAATAGTTGCATACAGATTGTGAGCATGTTATATACCATGATGTTGAAATTTGAGGAATTGGGCTAAAAAATGTGTTGCATTGTTTCACTTTCATATGCAGGGTCAGGTTCAATCTGGAAGGCTTCGGTATAAGCTCAAACAGGGAACCTCTGGAAGAGATGTTCTATAGAGTATGGACCGTGCAGAAGAAGGTGAATGGAGCTTTTCTGTAGCACGATCATCGTGGATTCTCCAATCAGATTGTATGCCTACGGAGAGTATAAATTAATAGGTCCATTGTTTGGACCTGTTGTGTTGTGTGTTATCTTCCCATATAGTGCGTAGTTAGTGTTGTAGAAGCAACCTGTGTCTTGGTAATTTATTGATTCATAGATACTTATAAAAAGGGAAGCAACTGAGATGAATTTCCTGAATCCGTTTCTCATTGAGAAGATGGTGGTAATGTAGCATTTTGTTGAGATGGGTTCAGGTGAAAAGTCTGCAAAGATTTTGTTGTGTGTCAAATGTTATTTGTATTATAAAAATATATTGGGGGTGTTTAGTTGAATCAAATTTATTATATTAATTCAAAATAGATAGAATGATATACACTTTTGATATGGAAATTTATGATTAGAATTTACATAATATTGCTTCTGTGAATAAATTTTGCCCATTGCTTGTAGATTATGTTGTTGCTGAAATCGAAAATCATGAACTAGTTAAACTTTCTAAGATGAAAGATCAATAGAAGCAAAGAGGAGGAACAAACAATATCATTTGATAAAAAATTATTAAAATTACATCTGACCATCATTTTAACGAAAAAAAAGACCGATATAAAAAAAACCTGAGACAAAGAAATTGAGAGTTACAAATAATTTATAATATTCTTTAATTAATTCTTTTAAAAAAATCTTTTGAAATAAACATTAAAATTACAAATGCTACTGCCATTGCTCTTTGTCTTGAATGTTATAAACATGGGTTATGCAACATGTCTGCCCTCCCATAACTTTAAGTGGTTCGATAGCATTAATGATTGGATTTCTTAAGCAATTCTTGGAGATGCAAATTGAATACATCTTATTTTGTTTGATGTCTGTTTGGTGGTAGGCATGTGTTACTTCGAGCCTTGAGGGACTCATGTTTTAACTTCATGTGCCCATGGCAAACTTTATTTCCAAACAGAGGTGGAGTAACATGTAATTTTCTGATGTGGGGTTTTTCAGGGCTCACATTTTTGAAAAATTAATGATTTCAGGTCTATTCGGGTCTTCCTTTATACCTGAAATAATAATGCAATGACTTTTAGGTAGTAGCATATTTACCCTACTAGTGAATTCGTGCTGCTTGCTCTTCTAGATCTAGAATTGTGCTAATGCTGACCTACATTATGGTACACTTTCAGTAAATGTAAAATTTATAGCCTTTACTCAGTTTGGTATTGACTGTTGGTGAAGGTTAGTGCTAGTGCTGCTACTCGATTCCCAGCAAGTATATGTGGAAGGGGTGCTTTACACTGTTTAAGATAATGATAATGATTAATTTGGTTTTTTCCTTTTTTGAGAAAGTCTAACTTGGTCATTTGTTTATATTAATGGTAAATTGGTAATTAGTGAAAGTCATAGATCTGAATTTTGATTTTCCAACCTGAACCAAGGGAAATAGATTTGTAGCTATACATTGTAAAAATACCAAAATGGTTTCCTAATCGGATAATGCTATTCATACATTATGTAGGAAAGAGATAAAAGAATGCAGAAATAATGGATAATAATGAGTGAAATTTGATACTGATAGAGAGTGATAGAAAGAAAGAAATGGTTATACAAAGTTGTGTAAAATTTGCATTGTCTTCCTAGTATAGCTGAATTTGTTCAAAAATAATCAACTGTTAGAGAGAAATGTATGCATTAAGAAGAGTTACTGATACAAATAGTTGTTGCATATCAGAAAATGAAACCGTCCCCTCTACATATTTATGTGAATATTCAGTAAGAAAAAATTAAACAACTCTTGTCAAGTTAGATGGGTAAAGATGTTCTTATAGTACTTGATTTGCATTATGTGGACAAAAAGATAAAGGCCATAAACTGATATTTTAAAGCTGTCTTGTTCTGTCACAGTATTCTAAATCATTATTTTCGTGACTGGTGACTTCTAAAAGACCAAAAGGGTAAAATTATAATTAAACGTTATGTTGTTGGTTTGGTTGATGTCTATTATGTTACTTCAGTGTTATTATTTTTCATATTAGTGAAAAACTGGTATTATAGGAATGTTAGTTTATATCTTTTATTCAAGTTACTTTGATTGATTAGTTCAACGGTAATTTGAAAGATAAAAATTTAATTTCCATTGTGGTTTTTATGTAATATAAAGAGGTTAATAGTTGTCATAAGAGAGTACTGTAGTTTTCTTTTATTAATAGCAGTTTTCTTCTATTTTCCTTTGTTCTAACCAAAAGATATGTCAACTTTAGCTATGTAATGTTCCATAACTTTTTGCACGTTCTTTCTTTTCTCATTTTCATGATTTACATTTTTAATAACAGGACATTTTATCCGACAATTTAGTTATTTGAGTTGAAATTAGATTTATGCAACACGTGATGCAAAAGTTCCCAAGGTCAAGCCAAATAGATTGGAGGTGGACTGCACCCCTCATTTTTTAAAATTCATTAAATTTGTAAATAAAATCTTATATTTTTATATTTTATTTATATTTATATTTATATAATTGAACTTATTAATTTTATTTTTTATAATTTACATTTATTGACTTAAGATCTTGAATTCGTCACTGAGAAGGAGGTTGACTAATTTACATAATAAAGATATGTTTGGGAATTATCTTTTTACTTCACTATGATGATTATGCTAATGCACTCATTCATGAGGATAGACATGTTGAAATCAGAGACAAGAAAACATTTTTTTTCCATTCAAATTGATTCAGCTTTACTTCTTTTTTTCTTTCAATGAAGGCCCCAATTAGTGAGTTAAGGTGTTATTCAACGCATTTCAGGATTTGGAGCACTTGACCGTTGAATTGCATGTTCCAGAAAGAAACACACATGAGAAGAAAATTATTTAAGTTTTAATTTTATGAAACCTACATGTTTTACCTTTTTCTAACAACATATGCAGTTTAACTCTTGCCAAAATATGTTGGATCAAGATCGAAAAGTTGTGAATTATCAAAATATCTATTGATCTATGCGATCGATATTTTTAAAGTGGGACAGGTGTTTTGAAAGCGATAGATTTTTTTTTATTATATATCAAAGTCGAAAAGTAATGCTACATTCGGATATATCTCATCGGCTCAACCACTCAAACCAGTTACACCAAGTGCCTTATAAAGTTTTTGTTTTTTGATAAATTAGAAAATTAAGATTGAGTTCAGTGAATGAGATTAATATCTCATAACGTGGTAAATTGGTAAATTAAGGTTTAAATTTTTGTTGAGAAATTTTTTGGTAAATTAGAAAACTAATTTAGAATAAATAAAATTAAGTCTAGTGAAAATGATTAATCTTTCATAACATGGTGAATTATGATTTAAATTTTCGTTAAGATACTCACATTTAGTATTTGGTTGTGTCTCCAATAAAATTACTTCCAAAAGAAAAAAATCAGGGGAAATAAAAACAAAAACAAAATAATTCAGAATTGTTCCAATTAAACTAGTTGTGTAATATTTTAAGGAATTATTCCCTCCATCTCTAAATAATATAAGACACTCTTTTTAAAATTTGTTTGTCTTTTTTATTAGACTGTTGTCTAATTCTATCTTTCAGGGATTATTAACGGATCAAAATACCCTTATTATTTTAGTACATATTATATATTGTCTCTTTTTGAGGATTGAAAAGTGAAGACATTATTTTTAAAATCAAAATCCCACTACTAATATTCTCTTTTCATACATTAATTATTTAGGTGAAAAATAATCAAATGAAAAAAAATAGTTAATCCCAATAACTTTAAGCATAATTTTTTTAAAAAAAATATTACAGTTTTTTAATGTTATTAACTAAATTAACAAAACTCTTAATAAATATAAATTAATTATAAGTTTCTTATATTTAGGAAGAAAGGGAGTCATTGTACAATCAAGTCTGATTAAACCACTATAGTTGTTGTAGCATCTTACTATTCTACATGAGTCTAACTAGTGTGAAATACAGAAATACAATTTTAAGTGAAATTTAAAATTGGACCTAGATGTTTTAGCAAATGACTAAAAGGTAAACCTAGACTTTGGAGCCATAAGAAAATAACTTAAACTTTAAATCAAGAAAGTAAGTAACCTTCAAGGAGCAAATGAATTAAGAAAAAATATAATGGATCTAATAACTGTCATGAAAATAATGGTCAATGCAATTAAATACCCCTTGTTTTGAAAAAGAACATATAACGCATTAAATTAATAATCTTCAACATTGAATTTAATTAGAGCATGTAGGTAATATAGGCTAGTCCATTATCATCGTGGAGTGAAATCCAATCCTAAAATTTGTTCTTGATATTGATTTCCTCCAATCTTGATAACTTTTACATTCTTGTTTTCCATTCAAATACTATCTCTTCGTTTAATTCTTAATAAATCACGATAAATTTGTAATTATAAAATACAATCAATGTGGAAGAGTGATTATTTTCATTCATAGGCACCAGTTATACACCTGCGATTTTTTCATGACACTATTTTCACACAAAAATCCCCATTGGCCTAGAAATGTAGTTTGCTCAACTAGCTTAGAAAGTTGTGAAACCTCGATCATGACAGAAGGATTAGTCACATTCTCAACTTGAGAGTTACTCATATCCTCAACCAAAATGTAAGTTAAGAATTTAGCATATATGCATATATTCGACAATTGTAGTACCCTTACTAAGACGACAGAACTTATATCTCCTAACACAATCTGGTTAGTCTATCTAGCACCCAAATATGGACCTTAGAACTATCATTCTCTCCAACGAATTATAAACTTTAACTTCAATTTAGACAACACCAAACTTAAAATTCTATCTAGGGTTCAAAAGACGTTTAAGGTCAAATTTACTAGAATTTTCATTAAGAGTGTTTACAAAATCAAAAATATTTATAAAAATTATATAAATATATTGTTTTTATGTTATTTTATATTTATCAACTAGTTCAACAATTAATAATATCAAATATTTCTAATTCAATGAATTAGTTTAACATTTTTTTAACTTTTAACTAATAATTTTAATTAACAATTAAATTTTCAACTTTGAACTGACTTTTTAAACTAACTTGTCTTCTATTTTTACTAAATATAACCTTTATTGTATCTTTTTCATTGTAATGCCGTGAGATAATTACCCCTTTCTTTAACGCTTCCTTTCATGCATGTAACGATATGTCCCACGATATTTGTCCCTCTGTGAACATTATTGCATATGATCTTCATTTTTTATTATAGACTAAGTGACGTCCCAACATTTAATGTCCATAAAAATTAAATAGGAAATAATTGTAGAATATGTAATAGAAATAATTCATTTTTATTTCTTTAAATATGTATCCAACTTCTTTCTTTCCCTTTCCCTTTATTTTTCATTTAAAAAGGAGAAGTGAAAGAAATAAATAAAAAATTATATTAGGTAGACATTCCTCCTATTTAAGATTATTTTTCGTCTTTAATTCGTGAAAAATCATAATTGTGAAATTAAACATTTGTTAAACCTTCTGCAAAATGACAAATTTAGGATTCAATCTCTTGGCACAGCAAATAGGAGTGAAAATAAGTTGGTCAAATAGGATTTAAGTTACAACAAATTACACTAACACATCTAATATTTCATGTAATTACACAAATATTTCATGTTTTGTTAATCATTACTTTTATCTTCTTTGTAGGGGATGTTAGTGTAAGGTTTAGGAGAGTGTTAGTATAATTCAAACTTAAAGGAAAATTAATTTAGAAAAAGGATAAAATTATGTATAATTTAATAAAAGATAAATGTTATTATAATATGCTCTTTTACTTAAATAGGTTTAATATGTTTAAAAAAATTAATGCCCAAATTTGATATTTTATTTGTCATAACCTTTTTTATACCTGTCCTTATTTTTTAAAGTCGAACTTGAGGACGTGTTAACCTATTTACAAGCTTATTCAATATTAAATCTTTTAGATAGACCAAACCTATCCCTAAATACACTAATAGGCTAATAGAATGACGAGGAAAAACTTCATATAAAACAAATTATAAATAATGAAAATTAAAATCACTGCTACTTAATAACTTAAGGCCTCAAAGACAAAGGAAGAAATAGGTAAGCTAAGTTTTATAAAGTAAAATCAAGTCTATTTGAGATTTAATACAACTTTCTTAATAGCTTACTTAAAAACATAATTTACAACAAAATCTCTAAATAAGTAATAAACTCATCCTTTAATAAACTTATAGGCTTGACTGTTTATATAAATCAATGTACTTAATATTTAAAAAGGTGCATAAATATATAATTTTAAAACATAACAAGAATTTTAATATAGTAATAATACCAATAAAAATATATTATTTAGATTTAATTAAATAGGATAGCCTATTAGGCTTAACAACCTTTTAGAATGATATAAACTTGATATTTTAATCAAATAGACTTTTATAAAAGCCTTACTCTAATTTATTTCCTAAAAAAGTTTAGCCAACCCTTTTTTATTTCTTAAAAAAGTATAGCATAAGTGTTATATAAACTAGACCATAAGTCCCTATTAGGTCAAGCCTATCCTGTTCCCACCCTGATTGCAAGTAAAATTCACTTATGATTACAATCCACTTCCAGATTGACCAACCACTGTTATACATCTTATTTATAAATTTGAGAAATATTCTCATAATAATGATTCAAAATATTCCCTCATTATTTTTAAATATCTGTAGTTCCTTGTAAACTGCAATATAGAAAAACTTTAAACATAAAAATGAGCATTCCCTGCAAAATGAAGAAGAGTTTGGCTACTACATTCGTTTGAAGATCACAGGTTCACACAATGGAAGAAACGCAGAGAGGGACAGAGAAAACTGTTAATTGGTAAATGATCTATGACATAGTTTGAGTCTATGTACAGAAGTGTACTGATTTGCAGCTAGGTAACAAATGATAGTATCTATGCATCTATACCCCCCGTTACTATGTAACTTTTTTCTCTGGATAATGTTACAATGTTACTAATGAAACCTGTTTCTTGCTGATTTGTATGTGACTAACCTATACACTTGAATTTTTCCTATTAATCTACCTTCCCTAGCCATTTCTAATTGTTACCATTAAAAGATCAAATTTATCAAGTTTCCACCCTCCAACTGATGCTAAAAAATAAGCCTCAATGACACGCATCAGAAACAAAAAAGTTAAGTTTTAACAGCAGAATTGGTTCTGAGAGGAGGTAATGGCAACAGGTTTCTAATTACAAAGCCACTTCCCCAAAAAGAGGCAAGACAGAGACCCATTATAGCCATAGCAATGACAGAACATGCAGGAGGAACTGCCTGACTACTATCCAAAAATTGCGTTGCAAGGAGTCCTGCAAGGGTGGAACTCTGCATTCCAGTGCATAGTGAAATCGTCCTGCTCACCTGTTCTTCCTGCCTGTGACAGAATTTATTGTATCAGTCAATTTGAAATATGGCACAAAGTAAAATATTATCTTGACAAGTGTTTTACTCAATCATCTTGAGAATAAAAGTTATTGCAAGAAAATTATGTTAGATGACACATTCCAATGATAGTTCAAAGCAATAAATCTCAGTCACAAAATATAAAAGTTTCCTTTAAGAAGAAAGATCTCTTTTTATGCATCATTAGCATTTCATTTCAGATATCTGATATAACTAAAGAGGATGCTAAAACACTCAACTTCAATATGGAACAGCTTAATGAAAACAAAACAATCCGTTCAATTTAAATACAGTTAATAGATATAATCATATAACCAAGTAGAATATGTTTTCTGAAGGAATTTAACTTTAAAGCTCTTCATTATGACATATATGTGTCAATTTCAAAATACCAATTTTAATGTATTTGCCAATTTCATTTTAAATCTTTATCAAGGCATAACTATTTGTCAATTAGAAGCTTGAATGGCCTAGTCAGTAAAAATAGCAGCTATTATCACTAACTAGTTACTAAAAGAGGCCACCAGATGAACAAATATTACTATGCATTATAATTTAGGTATTTTTCTTTGGTAATCTACTTCTAAAAGTGAACATACCTCAAGGATGGAATCTTTGAGAACCAATATCCTAAAGTGAAGGCAACAACATGAAATGTTAATACTGGAAAAACCAACCGGAGACCTTCGCCTGTCAAAATTTGACTCCTGTTTAAAGCAAGAGGGCTGCCAATGCACAGTGAAGTACAAATCATGGCAACAAAGGGCATCACAGGTTGAAGAACAGATACAACTGACTTTGCATATGTATTGAGAAGAAGACCAAGGGTCACCGGAACAAGTACAACCTGTCAAATATTTATAACTAAAGCCGTCATTAAATCAAATTCGAGTAGAATATCATAGAAGCACTCAGTAGTCACTACACACCTGCAGAATTGACTTTGACATGGCAACTGCATCAACTGGCACTACTGATCCAATCAGAAGACCAGTTAACAGAGGTGTAACAATAACTGATGCAATTGTGGTATAGCTTGTGAGAAGAATGCCCAAGGCTACATCCCCTTTGCTTAAGAAGTTTGCATAGCTGGATAGTTGAGCCCCCGAAACACAAGCTGTGAGGACAAAGCCCGCGTAAAACATCCTAGACAAACCAAAAGCCTTTGCAACCAAGATTCCAAGAACAGGCTTAAGCACGTATTGCGCAATTAACCCAATGGTAAGTGGCAAAGGTCTGCATCAAAATGAAGACAATGAACATTGGAAGAAGCTCCAAGACTTCACGTGTTCAAAAATTAAGCAGCAAATAGAGAAATTAGTAATGAAAGACGTACCTTTTAAATGCAAGAGCGAAGTCATCTACGGATAGTCTTATTCCAATAGACAACATAATCCCACCAAGTGCAGGAGCATATAACTCTTTTGATACCCTGCTCAAGTTGAAACCTCAGTCAGTTCTTGAATTTCTAAACTATTCCACTGTACATGCTCTAACTGAATAACAAAATTACAAATACTAACAGGGAAAGAGAGAAAACAAAGAACAACTACAACAAAAAATAAAATAACTTTGATTCGGTAACATATTCACAGAAAAAGGCCAGCCAGAGTACCATAACAAAGGTACCTACTGCCTAATACTATCCTACAAATCATTAATCAAATACATCATAACTTGTTCTCATGTTATTAATCAATAATCCTTAATAATCTCGATTAAATTAGTATTCAATAACTAAAACTTAGGGGCACTTTCCGATATATACAATAGATGCAGTTTCTTGGGTGGTGGTGTTGTTTCTCCAATAAGAACTAGAGTTTCACCTCATTAATTCACATAATAAAATATCAACATAGATTACTGAGGTGCAATTATAATTCTGATTTCAGAAGAGTACCAAAAACACTGTAGAATGGTATATTACTAATATGCAAGTTTTGTCCATAAACTATTAGTTCCAAAAAGACGCAAGTCAATATTTTTAGAAAATAACAACCTTTCAAGCACAATTAAAAAAACGGTCTCGCTAGATTAGACGTTAGTTAAGAAACCACTTTATTATAAAATAAAACTATCAATTTTCATTTCAATAAATAATTATTTTAATACAGACAGCGAAAAATAAGAAGAGCCACAAGCAAAAAAGAAACAAGCCGTTCAGCGCAACCTCTGACAAAGGTAATTAAGTACGATCGGCTACATGTATTACACCAATGATTAAAAACAAAACAAAAGTGACAAGGTTCATAACTAAAAAAAATAAGGTCCACTACATGAATTACACGACATCATTCTACACGATTAAAAAACAAAACAAAGTGACAAGAGTCATATAAGTCATGACTAAGAAGCCTACCAAGTAAAAGTGGAGGGTTTAGCGAGAGCGGCAACGGCGGTGGCAGCAACAACAACGGGAAGCAATGCGGAGAGAAGCTGAGACAAGTCTCTTTCTCTCGCTTCGCCGCCAACGGCGCTTCCGTCGTCGTCACCGCCGAAAGAGAGCAACGAGAACTTCCCCTGTCTCCGGTGGAACCGGAACCCGAATCCGCCGCGGAACTGAGAAGTGGAGCAGGCGAAACTCGACGCGGCACCACCACCACCCATCGAACCCCTCTGCTGAACCCTCCAGAAGGACGCGCTGCGGGAGCGCGCGTGGGATTGGAATAAGGGTGAGGCTTGGAGCCTGGGGTGTGTGGAACACGCGACTGGGATTGAGGCCATTAAGAAGGGAGGGGGGGTGTCGGCGGCGATGACCGTGAAGGCGCTGCCGGTGAGGTTAGGGAGAGAGGAATGGGAACGTGTTGTGAGAAGAGAAGATGAGGTTATGGAAAGAGTTTGGCATATTATATGAAGTGAAGGTATGCGAAAGTGAAAGTTGGAGAGAGACAGTGATGGCTGTGTTTGATTGTGTAGAATCAAATACTTATTATTTGAGTGATACACGGCTGTGAATGAGTGGCTGAGTTGGTTGGGGTTGGGGTTGGGGGATTATACATACAGGTATATTGCAAGGCCAAGGTAGGATCAATGTAAGTATATATTTTAGGGCATGTTTGGGTAAGTTTCTAGAAGTATTTCTAGAAGAAGAAAAAAATAAAATGAGTTTTTTTATTAATTAAAAGTAAGTTTTCTATTAGTTAATTTGTAGATGTTATCTCATTTTTTAGAGAAGTTATATTAATGAATTTCTAAAAATTAACTCATGAAAAATTTGTTTTTGTTTATGAAAAAGTTCATCTCATTTTTTTTTTAATTTTAGAAATACTTCTAAAAAAACTTACTCAAATAGGACTTAGTCTAGTATTTAAGGTTAAGGACTTAAGGATGCTTTTTTAGATTTGAGTAATATTAAGGTTTAATATAGATTGTAAGTTTTTTTTTTCAAAATAAAATACCTTGGATATCGTGGCCACTAACAGTGTCAAGTTCAATTTAACAAAAAAGGCATGATTAAAGCATTTTTAAAAAGCTAGAGAATCTAATCGGAGTGTTTGAAAATTTAAGGACCCAATTAAAATATTTTAAATAATTCAAAAATCAATATAAAAAAAGAAACTCAGGTGAAATCTGAAAAATATAAGTTGTGAACTTTTTTTCTTTTGGTATTAAGTTGTGAAAATTTAGATTTAAAAAAAGGTTTAGTGAATGTTAACTTAACATCTATGAATGTCAATCATTTAAGAAATGTGAAAAATTGTTAATTGTCATACTTGACCCTTAATGTTACACAAGTATGAAATCACCAGCTGCATTTACTATAAATATGACAAAACTATTATATTTAAAGTTCTTAAAAAAAACTTTAAAATACAATTACCAACAAGTTTTGTGTTGTTTTTGTTCATAATAATTGTGAAATAATGACAAAATATTTTTTTTGAATAGTAAATAATGATAAAATATGTAACGCTAACTTATAAATCTTTTATACTTAATATTGTTTGGAAAGAATTTTAATATCCCTTCTGCCTATTGGTTTTCCTTCAAAATTGATAATCAAAATTATTATCACGGTTAACAAATAGTCACACACTCTATTTTAAACTATTGAGTTCTTATTTGGAAACAAAAGTCAAGAAGGAAACAACAAGACAAGAAGAAAACTTAAATGAAGTAGGCATTTTCCGTGGGATTCACAGAACTAGAGGTTGCTTTCAAGCCTGAGAAAATCCGTGTAAGGAGGGTTTGTGTGAGTGACGAGACCTTTCAGTTTTCATAAGCATTTAAGGCCATACATGGCCTTAGCCCTTATCCTATCGCCGCATTCGCTTAATAATACACAGAGAGGGAAACTTTACGTTAGTCTGAAAAATGAGAAGAATGAAATTTAAATTACTACGTATTACTGATGAGCTTTTAATTTTAAAATGAAAAACATTTGTTTATCTATCTATCTACATATGAATTTAAGGAATTTTGGAAAACTAATTAAAGTTGCAGATTTTTTTTTAAAATTATTTGCCATTTGTTGAAATTATAGCAGTATAAAGAGTTCACTTGTTTAAACTTTTCAAACAAGTAATTTTAAAAATATATAAACGAAGTATATATATCTTTTGAAGAGAAATGGCCATTGAAATTTGTTGAATAGTTACGTGTCAAATGGCCATTGATATGGTAGTCTAAACTGGAAAAAAAATGTAAAATGACACATCATTATTTATGAAATATAATCGTAGGAAACATAATGTCAATACTTTGGCACATTCCTGTACCTTCTTGAATTGAAATGTCACACAAGCAAGAGCTATCTATAACTTCATACGCGATATGATATGCCTATAATTAACTAGTACCTCAGAGTAATAAAACTTGTGTTCACTTCTTTTGAAAACACTATACAATTTAAACAAGCGCCAACTCATGCCACTGTGGCATGTTTATTACAATAATTACAATATGAGACCTTTGGTTCTCCTGTTAAGTATGGAATTTGTCTTGACTTGATTAAAAACGTGTTAATTATGAAAATTGCATCTATTTTTCCAAAAGAAAATATTTTTAACATAGCAAAGGAATTTTTGTTAAATGATTCTATTACCAAATAAATATTTAAAGATGAGATATACAATTCATTTTTCGATTATAAGTTCTTTTTGATTAAACAAGCAAGTTCATAATTTTCAATTTATCATATAATTATCTAATATTTAATGCAAAATACGATTATGATTTGGATAAACATATTCATTTTTGTTACTATAGTATAATAGTTGATATGATTATTAATAAAGAAATTTTGATAAAAGTATTTTCGATTTAATGATTAGTTTTTAATTGATTTTGATAACAATAAGAAATAGGAATTGAAAAAGTAAAGTTTTGAAAAGAAATAGAATCGAAAAGAATAAAGGATTTAAAAATGCGCAGTAAAATAAACAAACATGAATTTATAAAAGATGAGAATTAAATACATACACCATCACATGTTGAACCTTTGGTCAATTTTTTATGATAGGTGTTGTTAGTATTTGAGAAATTAAGTGATTATGTTTCAATCCGTGAAAATTGATAATCAACCGTTTTATTTATATACTTTTAATGTTAAGGGTCGAATTATATGATTTCTACACATCTACAAACATATTCATAAATACATTACTAATAAATGTATTCGCATAACTTCTCTGTAACCATGCCAGCTACTTCGATTTGTCAAAAAATACTTAGCTCGAGCACTTTCCAATCATACATGTATGAATGAAATCATCGGAGTCAACATCTCAATCAAAATTATTCACTTCAATTACATATTCATGTTTCTCGAACTTTTATCCATATTTCAATCATTTTGAAGCAATTCTCTTACTCATCTGGAGCCAAGTATATCAAAATTTGATTTACATAACTTAATTAAATTTTACACAGCAGAGGTAACAATATGTAAAATATTTTGTAAAATAATTGCTTATGATAGGTTTCAACCATGTGTTTCGGCCCATCATAGGGTCAATGAAGGCTTCTCTTAAACAATTTTTCTGCTTCTTCAGTTCTTAGCTTGCTGTAGAGCCTTATAAAATTTATGTTAAGGTTTCCATTTTTTATCATGAATCGAACAGAAAAGCTCCTTACGACAGCTACCCTTTTTCCGTGCATGTTAAAAAAATGTATCTCTACTCTCTATTTTTATTTCTTGAATCAGCCTCTTAATTCTTAAATACTGAATTTCCACTATTATGATTTCTATTGTATTTAGGCAAAAGCTAATTACCGGAGATAATGCAGTCAGGTTATTGCTGGAGAAAATGACACAATGTGCAAACAATGTTTATCATAGCATGCTAGAAACATACCTTCTCCCTTTTCCCCCTTCAATATTAAGTCTAATTATGAATTTGTTATGTTAGTTATATCACTTTTGTCAGATGAGTTGGTTTCTATTTTCCCTTTTCTGGAGACCAATTTAATATGGCAACCAGCTTTCTTATTTGATTTGTAGTTATATCACTAAATCAATTAATATTGATATATGGAGCTGTATATAATAGCTTTTGCATCTCATTGTTAATAGTGAGAGGATTTGTCACTGCTTGTTGGATTCAGATCATGCTTATTGTGGCTATAGAGACACATCCAAGCTCCCAATTGCCTTGGCATGGGTCTAGGCATGCAGAGGCAAGGATCATGCTTCTATTATTATAAGAAAGAAACCTTTATACTATAATACTAGACTATTAATTAATCATAGAGCTAGCTAGGTCCTATATTGATATGTGAGGCCTCCAAATAAACCTGAAGAATTGTGTTTGCTCTCATTTTCCTTCAAAGCAACTCTCCACTTTCTTTTTGCTTGTACATTTGGCATTAACAATTTTGTCAGTCTTCTAAAATGATGTATTGTAATGCAGAATATTTAAACTTGCTTTGATGCAATATAGAAAAATTGATGCTTGTGAGTTGTGACCTTTAAAATTTGTCTTGTCCTGTTTCTGTTTCCTTCATCAAGTTTTGGTTAATTTTGAATAGTTTTTCATTTTTTTTTCAATTGGGAATTACACAATTAAATATGGATTTGTGTAGGAATGTAGATAATCATCATGGTGAATTTTTTTATCAGAGAACAAATCTCTTCTAAGGGTAAATTAAAAACTCTTCCACCACTTGTAAAAGTCAATGATTAATATCAGAACTTGTTTTCCGCACGGTCTAAATTTCAAATTCTCTGTAGGAGAGTCTCACCCAAGACTACAAATCTAGAAGGTTAAGTATTGTTGACAACTTTACAGCGTCAAAGATGAAATACCTAAATTTTCCTAGCAAATATTGCGGGTACAATCCTAACCATAGGAAAGTATCTGTATGTTGTAAGAGAATACTGGCACATTGTTCAGGTTTTTTTGTTCACAAAATAGATTTGACTTGTCTTAAAACCCTTTCATTGGAGGGTTCTTGAAACGCTTTTCAGGTTTTGCAAGTTGTTACTTCAAAATGTAATCAATTGCTTGTTACTTTGGATTCCTCCATCAGATAATTCAACATTAATTGAGCTTGAGTGTATGAAGGCTGCGTATAACTTTGCAAGTGGTCAACTCTTGAATCTCGTTAAGGAATAGGTGGGGTTGAGTTTAAACTGAGATGAATTCTCATCTTTTCTTACTAATGCTTCTGCAATTGTTATTGTAAGAGTCCAAGTTCTGATGTTGAATTATGTCTGCATGTTTAGTTTGATTTATTGGGAAAGTTATGATCAATATAGCACTTCTTCTTGATCAGGGGTATTATCTTACAATCTAACTTCTCTCCTAGAGACATTTTTCTTCTCTTGTTTCTACATTATTTTTTAGTGACTTAGAATATTTAGCTTTATTATAAGAAGGATCTCATGGTGAATAATATTTCTTAAGAATTTCGGTAATTTAATGATATTGTATGATCTATGCAGTGAATCTTATCTAGTAAGATAAGGTTATTGTTGTTATTTTGTATTTTTAAGTGGCATACAATATTTATACAGTTAGTCACAACATTGCAGACAGCTGTTATAATTGACAATATTAGATTCTGCTACAAGCTATTGTACTAACAGAAAGTATAGCTAAGTTAACTTTGCACATGTGCTGCAACACAATAATGTCTAGGAAAAAGATGCAAGAAGAGGTTATGAAACGGCAGATTATTACCTATGTTATATATGGATGGCGACTTGGACCCCTCCATCAAATCTTACCTCAAACACAAGTACCATGTGACAGTGTCTCCAACTGGGTCAACTAATATCTTCTACAGTAATCACTAATATCGTTGTCCCATAAGACTAGTCAATGTTCAATATGTGAAATAAATCTTTGGTGATTTCAATATTTTTTGTTTAAGAATCACTAATTTATGTATGTATAAATTAGTTTCCTGAATTTTTGTTTTGTCTAGAGGAGGCTTATATAGTCAGCCTCAAGAAAGGGAGAAGGGGTGTGAGGAAAAACGGACATAGGAATCAAACTTGCCTACTCCTATTTCCATATTTTGAAGAAAAAAAATTATAGTAATAAATTTATTTTAAAAATTTGAGCGATTTCATTCTTATTAAAAAGTAATTAAGAGAAACATAACATCCCATTTTTCGTAAAATAAATAGAAAGAGTTTTATTTAAAAATTAGTAGAGTTTTTAGAAATTAAATAAATGAGAGGAAAGGATTTTGTTGGTTAAAATCAGAGTTTCATAGTATTAGAAAATAATTAGAGTAAAATGATATTTTAAAAAATAAATAGAGTAAAATGATATTTTAGAAAATAAATAGATGTTTTAATTGGTTATTTATTTAATGAAAGAGTAAAATAGAATTTCTTTTTATAAAATAAAAAAATAGAGTGAATGATAGCCTTAGAATACCCTAGCTATAAATAAAGATATGTTATGTCAATTTTTATACTTATAATACATCTCTACTATCTTTCTTCCTTCAAAATTTGTTCTCCCTCCTCATTTCCCAAAACTCTCTCTTTTTTCGTATACATCCAAATTTGTCCTAGTAAAATTATGATCCCGAACTCGTAACTGTTTGATCATTTTGAAATTTGGACATCACCTTCAAAACTCATTTTCGCACATTTCTACCGTTTGGAATTTGCAAAATAATGCTTGTAAAGAGAGAAATGTTCCTCGCACAAAGACGGTAAAATTGAGGTTTCAATCACTTCTTATTCTCTCTAACGCTTGAAAACCCTAGCAGAGTAATCAGAGAAAAAGTTTGAGGAATCTTAGGGAACAACTAGAGACACCACTATCGTTGCCAAACTACGCACATGAGCTAGCGTAAAGGTAAAGGGTAAGTTTATCACAACTGAGATTAGAATGAACATGTTTATGAATCCTTAGAGAATCAAAATATTTTTTGGGTTGGACCTAAATCGGGAGGAAGAGACCCTAACAAGCTCTTCGGAATCTAGGCCTTGGGGGTAAATACACCTATTTTGAGTGCTCTTTTAAGTTTGTGTCGATCCCACGTGGTTAGAGCATTCTCACAAAACAACGTGATCTTGACTAGTATCCCTATGATTTTACCTAGTGAGAGTAACCTAACTTACCAGTGTGTGGTCTGTCTTATCATGCACTCTTAGGTGCTCGATGAGGTTTTTCACTTACATGGTATCACATTGCATATAGGATTGAGTCTTAATGTATTTGTTGCATAACGTATGTGTAATGATCATTGTGACTTGTTATGCGATGGTGGATAACGAATTTTATGAGTATGAGATATTAGGTTGTACTTGAGATGTGTTGTTTTGAACACATGATTAATGTGAAGGTGTGGAATGTGATTTTGTGATTAAATCCTTGGGACAGATGATGTTATGTAGTGAGTGGTAAAATGATTAGGGTATGAGTTTTTGTATTAATTGCATGAAGTTCTGGACATGTAGTTTTTATCATTTTTGTTTCACATATTGAGTCTTTAGTTCATTCTTTAGGGTTTTCGATGATCTTGTTTTGAGTCGAAAATGTTTTCATACCCTTAATTAATAAGTTTTTAATCTATTGATTAACATAAATGTGAATCTTTTATCCACGTGAACTTTATTATGTTTATTGAATAAAATCATTTTATGTAATTTTACATTTCCACGTATTTTATTATATAAATGTGTATATCGAGATAGAGGGTGTTACATTTTTTCATCACAAGATCGAGGGTTTATAATATAATGTTATATTTATATTTGTGTCTAACTAAAATTTATTTTTATTATACATAATTTACTGGAATAAAAAATAATTTAACTTTTCTTATCACTTTAAATGTTTTAATTCCCAAAGTTTAAAATGATGTAAATAATTAAAGAGTATATATAGTTGCTGAGATTTCTTTAAATTTATAGTCCAATAGTTCTATTTTTCAATATTTTTTTTGTTTTAATGATTGTAGTTTCTTTCTTTCTAATTTTTCTAAAGGTTTTTCTTTTTTTAATTTTTTTTCCTAAGTCATAGACATCTTTTAATGTATTGGATAATAGACTAATTTTGTTCATAGTGATTGTCATTGATTTAAGAAAATCTTGTAAATAATAAAAATCGAACATAATAAATTATTTTCACTTATATAAAAATAGGAAAACTCTACACCATTGCATTAACTCTCTAGGGTTTTCTTTCTTTTTAATTGAAATCGTTACCAAATTTAAAATGTTTTAGAGTAATTAATTAATCAAATTTGAAATAACTCATTCATACCTGACAATTGTGATGTGTTCGATGTCATATGGTTGGATTAGAGAACATCCAACGAAATTATATTTGATGATTGATACAAATGCCTATAAAAACTTACACAGACGGTATCACGCTTGCGTGTTTTTTTTTTCGAAGCAGTAAGCCCAAAGGTTAGTGTTTCCCTTTTGCTCAGCAGCTTCTATTCGATTTTTGCCAACCTACCAGTGTATTTAGTATTTATATTTACATAACAAACAGGTACTTTTATTGATGTCTAATTGAAGTACTAAGTACATAATAAACCAAAATCTCTTTTAAGACTGACCAAATGCACATTACAAAGATGGAAAATACAATGGACCACATAAAGAAACGAGAGAAAAAAAGAAGGAAAAAGTCTTGTCCGTCAGCTAATAACCAATAGTTGGCATGCACTGAGCAGGATACATGACAGCAAAAGCCTATTATGAGATAAAAATGAAACTTTAATTAAGTTAAGCATAAAACATGTATTTTATTCCCCCAAATAATTAAGTTTAAAATGTCAAATGTTTTTTAAAATAAGATTGGTTGAAAAAAAATCTAATTCAATTAGTTAAATAGAATAAGGAAATTATTATAAGTTTCCTATTATCTGTGATTCTTATGAGATTTTTGTTTTGTTTTGGATCATCCGTTTAAGATTAAAAACTATCAACAAGTGACACCAAAAGAAGAAATTAGCAATGAGTAGCTAAATAGTATTTATCTAAAGAATATTACTTGGAGTAAATTAAGCAAATAAACGATGATCATTATGTCGCTTAATATTTCAAATTCTTACGTTAGAGAGTAAGCAAAGCATCCAAATGTACAAGCACCGAAAAAGAAATCCACATGTACGACATATATAAAAGCTAAGAGTGAGGCAAGTTATCACAAGCCTTGAGTAAATTTTATAAGTGAATCTTTATAATTTGATATTAGGCCTTCATTTAGCCCAAATTTTTTCTGATTAAACCTTTTTTGAAATAAAATTGGGTCCACCACCAATTTTCAATTGTTTTTCTTATTTTAGATTGATTTGGTCAGCTTCTACTATTTCTTTGTTTAGCTAATTTTGAGGATTAAATAGACCAAACACTTTTTAAAAAAAAAAAGAAAATATACCAAACACTTATTCACTTCTTAAACTTTTTTTTCTTAAGTGATAGATTTCAAGTGTTCTCTAACCTATTAACTCAGAAACTAATCTCACCTACAGTATGTGATTATTATTAGTTCAAATCTTTTTTGCATACGAACAAAATTAAATACAATTTCTCTCATTAAATGAAATGTTCATCCACATGTAAATACACTAAAATCTTATACCATTGTATCAATCTTAGAGTTTATTAACTTTTTGTTTGTATTGGTCAAATATAATTTTTTTAAAAATAATGATAACTTTTGGTGGTGTTGAACTCATCTATGCAATAAAATAATCATAAAACATAGTCTGGTGTAATTTTTATTTTTTTTATAAAAAAATAGACTTCCCATCTTTTGCCAAAATGGGCCAGTTCAGTTTTTAGTGGGTATATTAAAAACCTATAGAAATTATACATTTCATTTATAATTGCCATAAATTTTGAGGTTTATATTCCAAGCAATTGCTTGCCCCCGCAAAGTTTTAGCCCATTATCTTCTGGAATATGGTCTATGGATCGGACTCTCCATTTTAGTCTTTCAGGCAAATTCCTAAACCACATTACACTTTACACCTTATGACTAAGAAGAATAGTAATGCAAAAGCCCTAACCTCATCTTTAACGATACACAGGAAACCCAATGGCCCTCAAAATCAGCATACAATGATGAAGCTTGCATTGTCCAGTTAGCAATACGGGAAAACCACGTGTGGGATGGCTCCATTCTGATACGTAGGGCAATGAAAACCTCTTTGCTACATTACATGCAATATTATCAGGGTATACTCAAGCAATGTGGACCTTAGTAATAATTCATTGTGCTGTGAGCAGTAGAAGAAAAAAAAGAAAAAAGACTTATACTATTCCTTCCATAATTTATCACTAAAATGGCTACCTTTTATTCCTCTCTCTTGTATTTATTGCCTTTTTAGGCAAAGCAAGAAAGATTTGTGAACTAACTAATGTTAATTATTTTTGAGCCATTGAGCCACACCTTCGGTGTGGTTAATAAAGTTGATTTTAATGAAATTATTTTTTAGTCGTTACTCATTAAATATGATGAAGATGTTATCTAAAATAATCTGAAAGATATATGTATATTAAAAAAATGCTTGAATTTTTTTTAAGAAAAAAAAAAACAAACAGGGAGTTAGTGTTGACTGTTGACTACTCCACATTTTGACATTGGGTTTGGCCCACCCAGTATTGGTGGTGGTGGCTCTCATGTGTTTTACAAATTTAGTTACCTCAAGGTAGTCCTTTAGAAGTTTTCTTCTATTGTGATGAGACCATCTTTGCCTTTTGCTTGTGGTGTGATTGCTACTCCAATTATAAAAAGTTGAGTAGCCCACGTGAGAAGTCTTTTCAATTTAGTGCTCCACAACTGTACCTTTGTGGTTAATGAGTTATTTTCAGTATATAAACAATTATTATGGGCACAGGTTCA
The DNA here is from genome assembly GCF_000004515.6 of Glycine max. NCBI lineage: Eukaryota > Viridiplantae > Streptophyta > Magnoliopsida > Fabales > Fabaceae > Glycine > Glycine max. The sequence goes on from NC_038244.2 coordinate 45,298,158, forward strand.
ATTGAAGATGACGATAAAACATGCAATCCCAAGATTTGAGAGGCAGAAAAGTTAATCTTGTTGAAAGAAGAGAACTAGAATGAATGGAAATAATGAGTAAAAATAGGATTATAAAATATAAATTAAAGGTGCTTGTTCGAAAAACAAAATAGAAAAAAAATGAGAAGAGAAATAGAAAGATAAAAATAAGTAAAACTATATAAGAAATAATAAAATAAATCTCATCTCTCTTCCTCCTTCCAATTTACCCTCCACCAAACAGAAGATTGCATGAGTATTAAGAGGGAGCCAGTGGGATTTATTTCAATCACAAAGATACCACTCACTCATTTATTCACCTTGATTATGGGAGCTAAAATCAATTATGCTTGATATAAAAAATGCACTTAGTAAAATTACAAATTCCTTCTTAAAAGCAAGTAGTGTACTGAAAACTGTTTTTTTTTTTTTTTAATGTATTACTGAAAAAACTGTTTGAATACAGGATCAGGACATATAATTTGCCAAAGAACATCAATGTAAAGTATCTATCAAATCTCTGCTTTAGAGGTAACAGGTCAATTTTTCAGGCCACATTGATATCAAATCACTGACAGCTAAAAAAGTTCATCATAATTAAATGCTAACTATGACAATAATCTAAACGTTAATCCCTCCAAAACAATTTGAAGTTACAAAGATATGTGAAAGTCATCTTTGTGGATAGCAGCTATTATTAGAAAATAACAATTTTATTTTTTGAATAGTTTTGTAAGCGGGCATAGACTATTTAATTATGGAGTGTAAATCCTCTGCAGTAGATTAGAATAATATTTGGAGTAATAAAACCTTTATTAATTAATCTTAACCTTAAATCATATATATAATCATATTAGTTTTATTTTTTATAATATCCATAAATGTACTGATGTAGTATTTTAATAATAAATTTTTATATAAAATGAATCTCATGCGATTAGGTGTTTGATTTAAGATTAAAATTGACTAATAAAGATTCTACTACTCTTAATTATGTTATAGCATAATTTTAATTTGTGTTTTGTTACATTCCCGATATTTTTCTCAAGTGTCGCTATGCTCGTGGGATACAATTATACAAAGGCTCCCTTTGCAATTATAGTTTGAGCTGGTTGGTTGGCACTCTTCTCTTCCAAGTTTAATGGACTTCATTGTTTTCATGAGGTACGATCACATGATGAGCTTAAAGTAATTAAGGTGGCATATATCAGTTGGGATAGCCCAATTACATGAATTATTACAAAAAAAATTTTATATCTATTCTTGATTTTTAAGTATAAAAAAAGGTAAGATGACAAATGTATATTCACTTGCACTTAACTTTTTTAATTTATCCTATTAATTTACTAATCTATTTAGTGATGTTACTATAAAAGGCCCCAGAAAACCAGCTAAGAAACCAAATGGAGAAAAAAAAAGTGTCTCGTATAATTGAAGCTGTATGAAATCGGTCCTAAATTCAATATCATCATGTTTCACACAGTCAAGTTTGTAGTCGTGATCTAATGGTTTTTTTTTCTATTCTCATATGTTATTAATTTTATACAAAATGATAAATAAAATTAAGGATTGAGACTTAATTTTCCTTCCCTCTCTAATTATAGAGAATCCTCACCCGAATCTTTCATTAAAAAATGTCATAACATTAATTTACCAAAAAATACTTTAAAAAAATGTTATACAAGACTGCGACTCTTCGTGAATTATAGAGTGAGGAGTACTTCATCTAAAATGTAACTTTTTTTATAGTTAGAGAAATGCAACTCGTATTTGAACTCAGAAATAAAAAAGAAAGGTCTATAACTACATAGCAACAAAATCATTAATGTATTTATGCAAGGAAAAAAATTCTCTTCTCAAAAGCAAACAGAGCATTACGGATTAACCAAGGAAAAAAAAAACAATTAGAGGATTGTAAGATTCAAATTGCACCGGAAGTAGTTAACTCCTGAGAATCTGTATTCATACAAAAAAGGAGACATTAAAAAAACATTGAAATGTCTTTCTTTATGCTTTTTTTTTTGTCAAAAAGTAACAAGGATGTTATTTTAATTTTCATCTAATGCTTAATGATATTGGGAAGAAGAAGTTTCATATTTCCTTTTGAGAAATACTTTCAGTGAGACAGTATGCATACATTAAAAATTATTATGTTAAACATTGCTTATTTTAATGAGCCTATTTATAAGGACAAAAGTTAGATTAAATTTCTTATATTATTATTATCAAGTTATTAATTAAATAATGCCATCTGAATACTTTTTAAAAAAAATAATTGTTCAGCATATTCTCAATCAAGACATTTTAATATATTTAAAAAAATAATGTTATTATTTAATCAAAAAAATTAATTATAAAAATATAAAAGTTGTATTTTATTTATAATTTTTTAAGGAATTTTATTTAAAATCTAAAACGTATTTATCCTCACTATAATTTAAGCTATAACAAAATTTAAACTCGTTAAATTTTAAAAAAAACTGCAGACATCTAAACTTTCTTTTCTTTTTTACTGCTGCAGACATCTAAAGTTAGTTACATTAAAATACCTTCACTTTTAAAACAGTTATTACCTTTACCAAGAATAGAATTTAAAACTAACACGTTCCCATCATGAAGTAAGTCCACTTTGTTTTGAAAGAAACTATTTTGAGAATCAAGATTATAATATCATAAATATTATGAAGATATAACTTGGAAGCATGTATTTAAATTGATGTTGCCGTTGCATTGTGATGAATTTTTTATTTTTTATTTTGCATTGCTGATAATTATAGAAAAATGTGACTGTAAGTATAGTCGTAATACAGTTATAAAGTGTCAAAAATTATTAACTTGCGATCACAAATGCAATTATAGATGGCTATTTAAAATCAAGCTTCTCGAAGGAAAACTTTATCTAAACTCAAATTAATTACATGTCTAATAAAATGATTCTATGGTACTAAATCCTAAAATAATATAAAGATGCTGATGAAAAGTTTTGAAAATTTTTCTTTTAACGGCAACATAGGGGCCCCATTCAAAGCTTTGAGGAACTATGGACTTCGACAATGACATTCATTTTTTTGTGTAATAATTTGAATTCTCTCTCTCTCTTTCTCTCCCACCAGAGCAACTTTGAACTGTGACAGCTCTTCCCTGTCCCAAAGTGTTGGCCTAAGGCCTTCTTCTAACTCCTTCTGTGACACTCTCCTACCCCTTTCTTTCTTTCCACTTTTTATAAACTCAAGAGAGAGAGTGTGTGAGAAAGCAACTTGTTAGAGAAAACCAGAAACACAAGCTTTGTTTCTCTCTCTTCTCACTTCTGCATTTGGTGCAAGAACCTGACTTGAACAATATTAATATCTTATAGATATGTCTGGTCACTGGGGCATTCTTGTGTCAGATCCATGGCTTCAGAACCAGTTCACTCAGGTGGAGCTTCGCAGCTTGAAATCCCAAGTAAGTTCATCATGGCTCATTTGGTCTGCAAGGATGGAACTTTTTGAATATTCAATGTTTTTTCCCTGAAAGATTGGAATTTGATGTTGTTATTGCAATTGGGGTGGTGGGTTGAGATTGCTTTTTTTTAATGGTTGGTGCAGTTTGTGAGCATGAGGAGGGAGAGTGGAAGGCTTACGGTTGGAGACTTGGCTTCCAAGATGGCAAGGTTGAAGGTTGTGGGAGAGAATCTGAGTGAAGAAGAGAGAGGCTCTTATATTCAGGATTTGTATCAGAACACAGGTGAAGAGGTCGATTTTGAATTGTTTCTCAAGGTGAGCTTTATAATCTGGTCCTTTCAAGCAATCACTTTTTTAGAATTCTGGATCCTTTTACTTGTTAGATATCACCTTTTTATTTTTCTAGTGATTTCTTTTCTTGATCTATTCTAATCTCCATATCTATTCAATTTCAATATCTATGAAATGGGAAGAAGAGAAATAGAATTAGTGTTAACTGGTGTTTTTCTTCTCTTTAGAACCAAAAGTCCAACATAGTATAATTTGAGCTGCTTGATGGAATTACACACATACACACACTCACACACACATATTAAAGTACAAGAGGAATCAAAGAAAGGAAAGTAAGGGGATGACTATATAGATTTTCCATTTTTCCTATCGTTTGAACCCTTGATCCGTATATATAATTTTTTTGGACAGAAGGAAAAAGAGGACTAATTAGAAAAGAACATTTAATCTGAATTTTGCAGAAACATGGAGAATTTATTTTCTTTCATTTTGCTGCTGCACATTTTGAACTGTAACCATTTTTCGGGAGCATTTCAGTTGCTTTAGTTACTAAACACCATAAGGGGAATTTAATTTGGAACTGATTCACCGTTTACAAGAGTGAAACAATTTCAGTAGTTGAGGCAAAGTCAAAGTTTAATTTGAGTGATAACAAATAGTGGTGCTATAATCATGACAGGTTTACTTGAAACTTCAAACTTTTGCAAGTTCTAGGACAGGGAGTAATGCAAAAAACTCCTCAGCATTCCTCAAGGCTGCCACTACCACATTGCTTCACACCATAAGTGAATCCGAGAAGGCAGCTTATGTTGCACATATAAATAACTATCTTGCAGGAGATGAATTCCTCAAGAAATGCCTTCCTATTGATCCTTCAACCAACGACTTATTTGAAATTGCAAAAGATGGTGTTCTTCTTTGGTACTATACATTTACTGTTTATCTTCTTATGTTGCTGTTTATGACCTTTTTTTTTCTTCTCATTTTTTAAATATGAATTACATTTGTTGCAGTAAGCTTATTAATGTGGCAGTTCCAAGGACCATTGATGAACGGGCGATCAATACAAAAAGATTACTTAATCCATGGGAAAGGAATGAAAACCACACACTTTGCCTCAACTCTGCTAAAGCAATTGGATGTACAGTAGTCAACATTGGAACTCAAGACTTCATTGAAGGAAGGGTATGTTTGAGTGCCTTACTAAATTTTGCACATAAAAGAGTCATTTTCAATGGCATTGGCATGTATTATATTTTCATAACATGCTATATGGTGTTTACATAAAGCCTTTCTATTCCTCAGTAAGTATGACACATGTAAACCTTTCTATTTACATTTGTTTTATTATGATAATTAAGATCAAGTCTCAAAGAAGACTGAGACCAACTGTAGATCCATGTTCTGCCTTTCTATGTCTTGCCTAGGTTCATATAAAAAACTTCTCAAAATCATGAGCACTAAGGTGGAATATAGTTTCTTTTAGAGTTAGGTCCTTTTCAATGATTTCTCTTAACATTGTTATCGGACTTGCTAGCCCATTTTTATCAGAATATCTTTCATTCCATCCACTTTTCTCATTTAGGCATACATTGATCATGTAGAAATAAACCCTCCATCTTTCTGTACTATTTAGATTTTTTTTTCTTCCATTTTATGGGTTGGTATCTCATTTGTTTTGTTTTAATTTCAGCGTCATCTGGTGCTTGGATTGATTTCACAGATTATTAAGGTAAATGATAATTGATTTGATGATGAGAATCGTTTGATTTGGATATGTAAATTTATTATCATAATGAATAAATCAGCAATTTTTTTTATCTAATTATGCATTTTTGTTTTGGTATCAATGGAATTAAATTTTACAAGGCAAAACTTTTGACATTCTTAATGGTGGTTGCTAAATTAGATACAATTATTGGCGGATCTGAACCTGAAGAAAACTCCACAGCTTTTGGAGTTGATCAATGATAGCGAGGTAAATACTTGCTTCCTTTATCTTTTCATACTTTTCATCTTTGTTGTATTTGTTACCTTTCCGAAATAACAGGGTATGGAAGAGTTGATGAGTCTGGCACCAGAAAAGATCTTGTTGAGGTGGATGAATTTCCATTTGAAGAAAACATGTTACAAGAAGATAGTCACGAACTTCTCCTCGGATGTTAGGGTAATTGAGTTTTTTAAAACATAAATGTACCTATGCTATCCTTTGCTTGGGATGATTGGAACAGTTCTTTTCCCCTTACAAGCACTGTTTGATGTTAAAGTGTGCTTTATTCATATGGCCAGCCTCTGGAATAATAGTTTGTTAATTAGATTGACAGTTGGAAGTTGGAACTTTTAGTGTTAGTATTAGTACTAATGAGCTGCATGGGGTTTGAAATCTTATTCATCTGATAGTAAATAGGAGTAAGTAACTTTAATGTTGAGGATTAATAAAGTGAATTATGTCATGTGGAATTTTTTTAGTAGGACACATTTCTTCATGATTTTGTGCAGTTTTTTACTTTTCTTTTATGCCTTATCAAGTTGGAAAATGTAGGCAACTTAAATGTTGGAAATACAGAAAATCATTAGTCAGTATTTTGAGCTATTAAATATTAATCATAATTGAAGCTTTTGCAAAACATTTCCTGTAAATAGCCTCTCTCTTTTTTTTAACATATATGGTCCTGACACTGCAGGATGCAGAGGCTTATGCTCACCTTCTAAATGTTCTTGCACCCGAATACACTAATCCATCCACATTGGCTGTCAAAAATCCTTACGAACGAGCAAAATTAGTTCTTGAGCATGCTGATAAGATGGGCTGCAAGCGATACATAACTGCAAGAGATATAGTGGAAGGTTCCCCAAATCTTAACCTTGCTTTTGTTGCACATATTTTCCAACACAGGTGATAATAATCCTTTCTATTGAGCACATGTTATTTTTTCAAAATGTTTCATTTTCGAGTTGGTGATAGATAAGCCATAAAATAGAACTTAATTTTAGGCTTTGATTAAGAGTTGATTTGTAGATCTAGTTTATTAATATCAGTGAGGTACTTTTTATTCTTGATTTTTGTTTGAGGCCCTTACTGTAGACTTCAGAAACAGTTTGTCAACCTTGAGTAAAACTAACAACCCTGTGAATATAATCTTCGTAGTTAAATATGTTCATTCTTTACCAACATGGTATGATATAACCATGCCCCTTAAGCATGTGGTCAGGGGTTGAATCCCCAGGCATGTATGTATGAAAGAGCATTTGTTAAGAGAGGTCAATTTCTTAAATAGATCTTAATACCTCAAAAGATTAGTCATTGACTTTAGACGAAGGGATACCTAGATTTACCCAAAAAATTATTTTCATTCTTTTCATCATTGAATATGTGTAGAAACCTCATCACTATTACTATATTTCTGGGGCCTACGGTATTAACCACCTTTGCATTCTTCTGATGGTTGCATTTTAATTTTATTAGATGCTCTTCCAGCTAGAAATTGCCTGATTGTTTATTCTCTAATGTATAACGGCTATTTAAGTATTCAGTTAATACTCTAAATATTAATGTGTTGATTTTAATTATTTGTGACACAATAGCCACACGTTGACATTTAATGTGTTTACTGAAGATTTTCCAATTCAAAAGTTTGTCAACTAGGTGTGCTTTTTTAAAGACCTTGTCACCACTATTCATATGGTTCTTTAGTTTCCTATATTGGTTTTAAATATGATTTTATTACCGCACGCGTGCTATTGTTTCTCCACCTTATAGGTTTATTAAAAATTTGAAATATGCTAATATATTTCTGGGGGTTTGAGAAATATATGCAAGCTAACTCAATTTCCCTCTTACAGGAATGGACTGTCAACCCAAGCAAAACAGAGTTCTCTCCTTGAAAACTTGCTAGATGACACCCAAGACTCTAGAGAAGAGAGAGCATTTCGCCTCTGGATTAATAGCCTTGGAAATTCAATATACATCAACAATGTCTTTGAGGATGTCAGAAATGGGTAGAGTATCATGCTTTCACTACATCTCTTATAGATTTTAAATATAAACTGGTCTTGTTACTGTCTATAATCTATATAATTAAAAACTATTTGATTGATTCAATTTTTTTTCTTTCAAATTTCTACCCACTTAAGAATGTTATTATTACTCAAAGAATATCAGTCTATGTTTAAACTCTAAATAATTCTGGTATTTAGGAATGGCGTGACATGATTTTTGATTTGAAGATAGTTTACTTTATTTTCCTTTTGAGATTTTTATCTTTTAAGTGGGGTGATTTACTTTTTTACAGGTGGGTACTTTTGGAGACTTTGGACAAGGTTTCACCAGGAATTGTTAATTGGAAGATTGCTAACAAGCCACCTATTAAGTTGCCATTTAAAAAAGTAGAGAATTGCAACCAAGTTGTGAAAATAGGGAAACAGCTTAAATTTTCCCTTGTAAATGTTGCTGGGAATGACATTGTGCAGGGTTATAAAAAATTAATCCTAGGTATGTTGACCTGCAAATTATGTACTGTAACTTGGTAGTGAATCAATTGATCTATTGAACATATGCCAATCAATTCATTGTTCTTGTATACCTTCTATGAAACCTTTCAGAATTTGTATTTCCTCAGATGCTAGAGGATGCTTACACCATCTAATCCTAATATGGTTGATTTTATCTTAACTCTTCAGCATATTTGTGGCAATTGATGCGATACAACATCCTTCAACTTCTAAAGAACCTGAGATTTCACTCTCATGGGAAGGAAATAATTGATGCTGATATTCTGCGATGGGCGAACAGCAAAGTCAGCAGTTTGGGAAGTCAAAGCCGAATGGATAGTTTCAAGGTATTTTGAATGTATATATAAAAAAAAAAAAATCATCTATCTGCTGCAGAGGATTGACTATCATGTTCTTTGGTTTACTTTGCCCTGATCTTGTTCATTATTAATTATTATTTATTAGAAATACTAACATTTTGTTTGTAATAATAGTAAGATTTTTATTAGTTTTATGCCTATTGCTTGCTGGATACAGAGCTACTGTACTTTTGTATGAAAAACAGTTAATTTTGTATTCTTTTCTTTTACAACAGTACAGTATACATTATACACCTGCTCTTGGTACTATGCTTGTTAACCAAGAAAACATCCCAATTTATTTTATTTTACTAGGACTATCACGTAAATTAGAAGTTAGAATGCATGTGCAATTATGCATGCTATTAAGGGGGATTATTGTAATTTGGAACATTCAAAAGTTGGTGTAAGACGAAAATTCTTATCCTGTTATGTTTTTTGGTACGAAAATCTACCCTAAATTTGTGGTTAAAAGCTCCTTTATAGCCATAAAAAAGATACCTTTTTTTCTTGTTCTTGTACAGAATGAGTTTTGGAGGGACAGTACTCTCAGGGTTCTGACCAAGAAATTTTGGTCAGGTATCCTATTCAAACTTGGGTCACAGTATCCTGTTCTTGTAACACAAATATTGAAGTTTTGGAATTTGTAGGACTGGCAAACTGTTATGTGATGCCTCACAATAATCTAGCAATGTGTTTAGAATAACTTTCCTTAACTAATTTATTTCTTTTCTCAATAATCTTTTAGGTATATATAGTTTGTGTTGCATTTTGCTCTTTGGACCGATAGTATTCAGAGATTAAACGATCCTACAGAATTAGTTAGGTTCACTAATTGTTTAATTATTTCAAAGTGCAGGATAAAAGTTTATCAGATGGAATTTTTTTCCTTGAACTTCTTAGTTCTGTGCAACCTAGAGCTGTAAATTGGGGTCTTGTAACAAAAGGGGTAACCGGTATGTTTTCTTTACTCTTTAAATGTTCCTTATACGGGTCACATGATTTGCAGACTGAAATAAAATTTTCCATCTAGAATTTTGGATTCTTTATGGGCATTAATCCCTTTTCTTGAAATCTGTAACATTACTTATATTGCATTGGAATTTTTTATTCTAATTAGATTATTAAATTAGTCATAGTTTTGCATTATTCCTGTCTTATTTTGGTTGTGGTTTGTAAGAAAACCATGTCTTGTGTCATTTATAATCAATAACCTCTGACAACTGGCAGATTCAATAAACCATCTGCTGCTTTGATTGCAGTTTGTATTTATTATGTCTTTATATATTTTATATGATCTTATTGTAAATTATCATGAAATTCTCTAAAGATGAAGTTCTCTCATTCTGCCACAAGAAGTGAGCAACAAAATTATGTTCTTCACATGCATAATGGTGTTGCTTGATATGAACACAAATGCTTCATGGTTGGTTTTTGAATTATGCAGATCAGGAGAAAATGATGAATGCCACCTACATTATCAGTATTGCAAGAAAGCTTGGATGTTCAATATTCTTGCTTCCCGAAGATATCACTGAGGTAGTTGGAATCAATACTGTATCATTTCTATCACCTATTCCCTTTTTAAGCTTCATATTGAGCTTTGTTATTGACTTAAAAAACATTTAATGAACATTCACTTTTTACTTACAATTGCTGAAACATTAGTCTTAGTGCATGTTTGGAAATACCTATTTTAAGGTAAATGATTAAGGTTTAAATAACAGTCACAATTTTACCGTGACCCTTGATATTGTAGAAAATTGTGGACAAATATAGTTAATGCGACTGCAATTGTAATCGCAATGGGTCAAAAGCCCTGAAAACTTTTATGTTGCAGTTGCAATTGTAGTTGTAATCTGTTTTTTAAAGATAATCATTTTTCTTTTTGTCAAACTATCATGTAACTGTCAAAAAAGTGTTTTTTGGCCCAAACTAAACTTTATGTTTTGCTTACTTCTTGGGGATTTCTTCTATATATATAAATAAATTATCGACTAGGTTGTAATTTTATGTGAACTTATCATTGCTTTTTTATATGTCTACTTGGTGGTTTTTATGTGAACTTATCAATGCTATTTTCATATTGCAGGTGAATCAAAAGATGATCCTTACACTAACAGCTAGTATAATGTATTGGTTCTTAAAGCACCCTCTGGAGGAAAGAACAGTAGCAAATTCAGACAGTGAGAGTGGGAGTCAATTGGAGACTACATCAAATTCAACACTGGATGACTCTGCTTCTGATTCATCAACAGAGGAGAATGGGAGCATGTAAATATGACTTGCGAACACGTTTTTGTTATGATCTATATAAATATAATAATTGAACTCACTCATTATAGATGATCAAAAGATCAATTTATGACACGAGGTAAATTAATGGTTCCAAAGCAAATTTTGGTCAAGAAACTCATGCAAATAGTCATTCTAAGGAAGCAAACATTTAAAAAGCTTTGTAAAGCAAATTCGCTGTCTGGAAATTGAACCCACGACCACATGGTTAAAAACCATGTGCTCTACCAGCTGAGCTAAGATAGCTACCTAATGCCTCAACTCTCAAGTATTCTATAAAACATTTTTAAAAAGACATAATATTCATGTAAAACATGGAATAAAATATTATTTTGATCATTTATATTTTTGTGTTTTTCTATTATTGTCGTATGTATTTCAAAAGACTAATTTTAATCTTTTATATTTTTTAAAAGTTTCACTTTTGTCTGTGCATTAGTTTTATGTTAATATTGTTAGTGTTTTAAATTTTGAAATAATCAATTTAAAATAATAACAACTAAAAATCGTTAATATGTGTAATAATATTTTAAAAATTATAAATCAACATTAAGAACAATCCCAATGGGAAAAAATAAGCTCAAGTTGGATCACAAAATGGGAAAATCAAAATCTAAATTACAATTCCAAATTTAAATCAAAATCTTAAACTAGATTTCAAATCAAAACCACAAATCAATCAAACCCCCTAAATCACAATCATAGATCAAAATCAAAATCACAAAGAAGATAGATAGATTAAAGGTTTGTGGACACATGTGACACACGTAGTGGAGGTGGAGGCTGCAAAAGTCATAGGGATGTTGAGTTGCAACTCTAGACTTGGATTTCATACTTGATTGTGTCAATGACACAAGAAAGGGAGTGCATGGTGAGGGGGCGTGATGCATAAAATGTGAACTCACAAAAGATAAGTATATCCTACACAATAGTATAGTGGACTTGAAAGTCTGGATATCTTACCCTAGTCATGTTCCTAAATAATCTAAATCACATCAATTTAATAATTTATAGTTTTTATCTTGAGTTTTGGAATTATTTGTGTTCAAGTTTAAGAAAATAAAACTAAAGACATGGAACAGTTTCACATAAGAATCATATGTATGAATAGAAATAACTTGGATTATGATTTCAAATGTACCATTTTTCCCCTAATTCCTATTTTAATTAAGAACTCTTAGTTACCAATTAATCTTGTATTGATCATTTGAGATTAAATCTAAGATTAAGGACGAATTACAAAGAGGTTTGTAAAAAAGAAGTTCATGCCACTAGTTTGATCATATCAGTTTTATGAACCCTATCATTGCAGAGGTTATGAGAAGATGATCACTAACATGTAATTAACTAATGATTAGAGTAACCAATTCCAGCGTAGAAGTTAAAGCAGTAGAAAAATACAATCAATTGAATAAAATAAAAGAAATAGAATAAAAGACACTAAAAGGAACCAATTATCTTTTAATCTTATCAATTAATTAGGATTTACATCAAGTGATGCAGGAGAACCTCGCGTACAAAATTACCAGCCATATAAAAGTATGTGGTTGTACAAAATTACCACAAATTGTGGTCTTCTAATTGACTCCAAAAATTCAAGATATTTAACTTTTTTCCACATAAAATCTCTTAAGAAGCAATACCAAACCTTGGTTTTCTAATTTTGTCTTTCACAAACTTATACTAAATCATGAGTTTTGTTATATAAAATATATCAAAATGCATGTGATTCGAAGAAAGTCGATATAACCTCTATAATAATTGTCAAGTCTGTATTGTTTTTGTTAAGTCATGTGGACTTAAAAAGTTAAAAGGAGAATGTAACTACTACTTAGTGCTTTGTTATTCTAGTGTTAGAAATTAATTGAAATGATATAATAAAATCAAACTAAGGCCTAATAAATTACTAAAACCACCAAGCAACTCATGTTTTATAAGAAGGAAATAAATAAGATTTGCTTCTTAAAAAATAAAAAATTCTTTATTTTAAGTAAAAATAATTCAAACAAATATTTCATAAAACAAAATCTGTTTATATTATTAAAAATATTTTTAAAAAAAAACTTAAATAAAATAATCCATTATTAATACTCTTCCCTTTAACAAACACACGTGACTTTTTTATGAACATCTGAGACATTTTTTTCTTTATAAATACTAATAGTAAACATTATTTTATTTTTTTGTTTGTGGACCTAAAACTTAAGTTTTAATTGCTTTATCGTTGCGTGGTCATTTAGTTACTTTAATTATGTTAGACCTTTTTATAAATAATGTGAATTTTTTATCAACATATGAAACCTTTTTTTTTCTTTATAAATACTAATAACAAAGTTTTAGTTGTTTTAACCTTTGCTGAATCTTCATGTACAATACTTTTATTGAATATTCTCAACAGCATATAAAATCAAGTTAATAGAAAGTTATAAAATACTAGTAAAAAAAGAGATAAGTAGTTATTTTAATCCTAAGGATTGGTTAAATAAAAGCATGACAATCAAGAGGTGATATAATTGCATTTTCATTATTTTTCACAACAATTTTTATTATTTTTTTAAAAAAAACTAAGGTCATTATAATCCTAAGGGTTGGTAAATTTTTATAAATATTATTGAAATTTAAAGTCTTTATATTTTCTGTTTGAATTATTGTTTCCTCTCTTTAATTTTTTTCCCCCACCAAATTCTTTGCACAAATGGGAGAATGAATTAATAGCCTTTCAGTTTAGAGTATGCTTGTTTTAAAATTGTGTAAAATTACTTATAACAAAATTAATTTTAAATTATTAAGATATGTTTGGGAGTATCATTTTATATCGTTTCGTCTGTAGCCCGAAATTTATGATACATTATGCTTTCAAGATAGTTTTATATTGTTGTCATACATTATTTGAATTAGGTGGCAAACTTATTTTTTTGGACATAATTTGGTGGTGTACTTTAACATATTCATTTGTTTCATATTCGAGTTTGAGTTAGCATCTATTTATTTTATAGCTAAAAAAAATTAATTCTCAAACTCTTTTAATAGCTTATTTTTAAAAAAATTTGCAAATTTTACTCTTAACATAATTATACCTTTTATTCTTAACTTTGTTTTTTTATACAAATTTTGTATCCAATTTTTTTATTTTTTGGCAAATTTTATCCCTATTATTTTTTGACAAATTTTACCTCTAATTATTGTGTTTATTAATGGACAAATAATGAAGAATTAAATTCACAAATTTTTAAAAAATAGGGAATAAATGCACCAAATTAATTTGTAAGGATGGAATTAGCCAAAAAAAATATTATCAATTAATAAAAAATCATTTTAAATTTGATGTTCAAAACTGGTATTATAAAAGTTAGTAGTTTTATATATTCTCATTAATTAAATTCATATAATAAAATTGAACAGAATGAAATAGAGTAAAACAAAATGCAACAAAACCATCATTCTATTATTTAAATGTTCTTACAACAATACATATGTTTCGTCTTATTTTTCAAGACAAGAAAAAGATATTCTATTTAGTTTCATCTTATTTTTTAATTTTAGTCTTTTTAAAATAATATAAACAGGGAATCCAATATTCTTTTTTTATAACTGATTTCATTCTTTGTCGTACACAAGCATAGTCAATTAGTTCTGATCGTGTGAGGTTGAATTTCTTCCGAGTTGATACTTAATTTAATTAAAAATTAAAAATTAAAAATTAAAAATCATTTAAAAATCAATCGCATTGCTGAGAATCAAAACGGCGCGTGTGCTTGCCCTTCGTTTAGTTGCGCGTGGTCTCACAAGTGACAAAGATGTCACCCGAAAAGACCGTTAGGCTCATAACATAATGGCGTGGCTTCGTAAATTAAACCCATAACCAGGGCTAATCTAAGCTTCCCCTTTATCCAAAACCCAAATCCTTCTTTTTTATTTTATATATTGCTACAAATTGGTAAAGTAACGCACTGAACTCATATTTTCCAACAATCCCCAGTTTGCCCCCAAGCGTTTCCGCTCCCCCGCCTCTATATAAACACTGTCCCACCACCTCTTCTTCCTTCACGCTCAATTCATTTTCTTCTCCTCTCTCTCTCTCCTAGGGTTAGGGTTTTCTCTCTTCATCACTCTCTGTGTCGCTCCGTTTCAATGGCTCAGCAAGACGCTCAAAACGGCGGGTCGGAGAATGCCGCTGCTGCTGCTACGGTGTCGTTTGTCGCTGTGAAGCCGCAGCTCCTCGTCGAAGCTCCCAAAGCCAACGACGCCATTCTGTTCTTCAAGGCTGCGTTTGGCGCTGAGGAAGTTGGCCGTACGCTCAACCCTAAGCGCAAAGCTGAGCACGAGCTCCCTCTCATACTCTCCGCAGAACTCAAAATCGCTGGCTCCACCATTCTCGTCGCCGACCTCGTTGATGACACTTCTTCGCCGTTAGTTTTCTCTCATATTCACGTTCATATTCTCTAGATCTTGAATATTAACACTGCTCCTATTTTGTTTCTACTATTTTTTAAGAATTTACTCATTCTCTCTGTTATTCGGTTGTTTAGGTTTTTTGTTTTTGTTTATTTTTTTTATTTAATTAGTTTATGCTATTTCATGTAATATTTTCTGTATATTTTGTTTTATATGCACCCGATCTGTGATTGATAGAAAATACAAATGATTTTTCTTCTGAGAATCGTGGTTTCCTTTTTGTCTTTATTACTCTTCCATAGTTCTTGCTCTTACTTTTCTACTCTGTCGTTTCTATTTTGTTTTAATAGCTCAAATTCCACGGTTTCGGTGTTTGTTTTCTCTGTAGCTTTCCGTTTTTTATAGACGTTTTTTCCACTTTTTTATATGTTTAGTGTGTCGTTTTGTTTTGTATGTCAGAGCGAAAACGGGGGGAAACGGTGTCGTTTTGTGCTTGGAGACGGAGGACGTGGATGGGGCAGTAGCTAAGGCGGTGAGCGCTGGTGCAGTTGCGGAGGGCGAAGTAGCGGAAGGTGAAGTCGCGTGCTGCGGCGGGCGCGTGGGGAAGGTTAAGGACCCGTATGGCTTCGTTTGGCTCTTCTGCACTCCAGGGAAGAAGTGTGCTGACGTGGAGGCTTAATGGCCTTTGATGTTGTTCTGAGTCTAATTGTTTGGATTATCAGTTTTAGTTGTAGAATTGATTAGGGAAAGGTCGTACGTGTCTAGTTAAGACATTTCTCTTCTTCAGTCTTTCAGTCTTTTATATCTAAGTGGGATTAGTATTAATCTAATGGTTACGCGTGTATTTCTATTTTGAATATTTTGAAGTGCTTCTCGTTTGTCATTAGACTCATTATGAATGACATTAGTTGTTGACACATTAAAATAGTCAAATTTATCTTCTCTTTTGAATGCTCGCTTTTATAGGGAATTCTCATTTCTCTACCTGTAGTAGCTACTAATTTCTGTTTTAATATGTGATTATTTATTCTGCATTTGTCTTGTTTCATTATCGCACGCTTTTTGTTAATTGTGGTTTTTGAACTACTAAAACTAACCATATAATAAATGGTGTTTAGGGTTGTTATCACTGAAGGCGTGCCTGAATATGGGATGTATTCATATTTTCCATGGATAATGTTTTTTAAGTTGGGATTGAATTGTTTATTTCAATGCTGGTTTTGATTACGAAGATTGACAACGAAACAATGTTATTTTCATTAATCATGTAAAATTACGAAGTTATTATAAAAAAGGATTTGACGTAAAATACTATAATTTTGATTAGTTTTTGATTAAATAAAAATCTCTTTGAAAAAATATATTAGAAAGATTAGTTAGTGTAGACTAATTTTCTAGATTTGTTGATATATGTAAACATTTTTTACTTGAAATTGGTAATGCAGATTAATGTTTAATTTCTTGGCTCTCTTTAAATTAAATATAGATATTAATATTAAATTTCTTCTGTAAAATGAAACAGTGGGTAGCGAAAAGAAGAAAAGTAGAATCTAAGGAAATTGTGAACTTGTATCATTAGTAAATTTACCAAAGTAAATTTTAATTAATGGGTTTGCAAATAATTTGATTTTAATGTGATTTTCCAATCAACGAGGATTACATAAAAGTAAATTTTATTTAATAGGGTTTAATAGCTAACTTGTTATGAAGATAAATAGTTAACTTCACTTTGTATAATATGCATGAGATATTAGATGATATTTTTGGATTTTTTTGTAAAACAAATTTTTGTTTTTATTAATGAAATTATCTGATTTAAAGTTATTGGATGGTGCATACTTATAATTTGTTCTCTCAATTTCAAAATAAAATATTGAATTCTCAAGAATATTATTACTAGAAACATTTAAAAATCATTAAAATAATTAGAAATGAAAGTTACATTTTTTTTCACACTTTCTCATGAGAATGAGCAATACTTAGAATATTTTTAGAGACTCCAAACAAATATGGGAATGCTATAGTTTTAAGTTCATATTTTTGAGAACTAGTTTTTAATTCATGAAACAGACACATTTTTAGAGTAATATCTGACAGTATCTTAAATATGATTACTTTTGAAAAACTGATTACTGTGGGAAAATGAAATCAAGATAATGGAATTATTAGCAAAATGACGTGGAAGAATTTATAATTATTGATTGTATTAACATCTAACATAGTAACGTCTCGTTTTGAATCCAATTTATATAGAGTCTTCTGCCCATGCTTTAATGTTGTGCTGTGTACTTGTCCTTCCCAGTTGTGGATATAGGGAAGCGTGAGAAGGCAATTAAGAGTATATTAAGGGTATAACTATAGTATTTTTTTTTTTCTTCAATGGAAAAAGGGTATAACTATATATTCAGGCATTTCATATTTTGTAGTACGAAGGAAATGTCTTGGTTTATACTTTAGTGTGGTCCCCCTCTCGTTTATTAGAGACTTTATGCTTAGGTCTTGTTATGGGTCTTCTTAAAAAAAAAGTTAAGAAAATAAAAAAATTAAATATTTAATACGAAAATGGGAGGAAATTACAAAAAAATAATGGATAACATGATTTGATGTATTTTAATAAAAATATTTTATTTTTATTTTTAGTTTCTTAACAGTTGGTTAGCATTTGACTTATGTTTAATTTTTGTGAGTATAGGTTGTGTACGATGGCATTTTTTGGAAAATATCAAAGGAAAATAGAATCATTGTTATGGTTGATTGTGTTAGATAAAAAAGAAAAAGAATAAAAAAAAGTTTCTTCAGTTAAAAACAAAGATAAACATCATTAGTTAAGTAGAATTATATTTAATTTCTTTAAATAAGATATTTGAACTGAGTCTTTTGTACTGAAATAAAAATAATATTTAGTTATCATTGGGGGACCTCACTTAAGGTAAAAATAACCCTATATTGTAATTTAAATATATTTATTTATTATGCATTTTAATTAGAATATAAATTATATATTTTAAATATTTATTTATTATGAATTTTAATTACAAAAACATTTATATTTTGGGATACACATTAAAATGCTAATTATAAAAAAAAGTAATGTAAAAAGAGATATTAGGCGTATTTTTGTAAAATTTCAAGGAGTATATCAATTAGACATTTTTAATTTTGATATTTTTAATTTTCAATTTAAGTTTTATTTTATTTACGCATTTTTTATATTTTATTTAAATTTGAAAACACCTTCTAAAACGTTGGTCTTTACAATAAAAAACGAATTCAAACTAAAATTATACTCTATAATTTTTATAAGCAAAAAATTAAACAAGTCACTCTCCCAATTATCTTTTTTCGATCATTAAATATTTTCATGTCTATCCATTTTCAATTCAAATCAAAGTCTAAATTGTGAGATGCAGGTTCGTACTGTGATTTTTGGGTCCCACCAAATAATTTTGTTCATTGACACTCCCATGAAATGGTGTGGGCCTGTGGGGTCGGGCCAGATCAATGCCCAGCTTTTGGCTCAAAATAAGATATTTTAAGGAGTTTAATTTTTATATATTATTATTAATGTATTTTTTTACGTATTTAAATAATTAATTCTAAGATAATTATCATAAAATTAATAAATTTCCATACTTGTATATACAAAAACTTGTACACTATAAAAACACGTAATGATAAGTAAAAATAAATAAAAACATAAACATGTAATGCAGTAAAAGAAAACACATGTAATGTTATTATCTATTTCAGGATGCTGTGTAATGATGGTACGTTTATTTTATATCTCGAGAATAGACACGAAATGGAGCTCTAAAAGTTGTCACCATAATAAATGTTTTTGTTTAACTTTCCTCATATTTGAGGACATATATTGATTTTGATTTCTAAAATCAACCTTTCTTTAAAAAAAAAGTCGATAAAATAGAATCAAGTCTGACTTACTTTTATGATATATATCGTTATAATATATTTCTTTTGCTTATATTATTTTTTTATCTAAAATTATAGACTTAAATGTAATTTTAATTCTTTTATTTTTATATTTGTATAATTTTAGTTTTTATATTTTTAATTGGAAAATTTAGTATCTAAAATTTATCAAATATTAAAATCGGACCCTTATGTTGTTATGTTAATTTGACATCCAAATTCCAAAGTTTAACCAAATTTCTTGATATTAGGAGTGTAAGAATATGTTGAGATTGATTCAAGAATTCGATAAATCTAACTCAATTTAATTATATTTTAGTAGGTTAAATTGGGTAATCAAGTTATGTTAAGTTTATTTTGACTAATCCAATTAAAATTGAATTGAGTATTAGATTAGTGAGTTTCTAACGTAATCTACACATTATATTGATAATAAAATAATTGTGAGTATCCTTTGTGACATGGATTATGACATTTGGAACGTGTATTTTCCGGTGTTAATGTTTGAATTTGACAATTGGACTTTTTTTAAAAGTAGATAATTAGACTTATATTTAGCCAAATTGTTGTTTTCTGATAATTATGGAACAGGTAATACCTGGTGTTTTTTATTTTTTGATGTCATTAGTTATCTCTTAATTGTCAGACTGGTGTCTAATCAATGATATGAAAAACATTACACATATTATATATTTTTTTTAAATAATACGGAATTCTAATATGTTAAAACACATAAATTCTTACCTAAAAAAACAAATTCTATTGTGGATTTTTTATTTTTATTTTTTAGTTACTTGCCAACCTATCAATTAAGAGGTGATTAATGTCAACAAATTTCATCAAATGTTAGATACCAAACTAACATAAGGACATAATTTTAGCATTAGATAAATTTCAGGGATTAAAAATATGAGCTCAAAATTGTAAAACTATAAAATAAAGTGATAAAATTGCATTTAAGTCAAAATTATATTACACTCTTATTATTATTTTTATTTTATTTTATTTTGTTTTATTCAAAAAGGTAATCTTTAAAATTATTTTTTCAAACTTCTTTTAAAATACAAATAATTTTAATAACTAATTCTATTGATATTAATTCTTTTAAAATTATATTAACTTTGAATCAAAATAAAATAAATGTGTGGAAAAAGTATTTTAAGTTCAAGAGTGACATATATTAGGTTATCGTTGGATTCCAAGTCAATATTAGCATAACATATATGTGACATGTGAGTTTTGATCCATAAGCGATTATTATTTATTAGAGAAAAATACAATTAATTAATGAAATAAAATAAATATGTTTTTAGTTTATGAGATGATATACTAATTTGTATTTTTTTTTTGTCATTTTTACCTTCAGGGGTTAAAAATGAGTATGGTTAGATGTTTTTTTAAAATTGTATTCCTGAGAATTATATTCTTAGGAATATTATGCTTAAGAATCTTATTTCATGAATATGTTTGATTGTCATCAGGGACTTTAGAGAAAAATTAAAAATGTTAAAAATGAAAGTGAAATAAAATATGTGAATAAAGAAGTAAGAATAAATAGTTATTATAGAAAATAATTTCAATTCCCATGAGAAAGCAAGATAACTTTCAGCATATGAATAAAAAATAATGTAAACATGTGTATTTTATATTCTAGAAAATCAATTATTTCGAGTTTTTTTACAAAACTTGTACTATTAAACATAAGAATATGATGTTTTCAAATTTATATTTCTGAAAATCTTTCTTCACACCTTGAAACAAATGCCTTTAGAAGGTGAAATTGCAGCAATAAAAAGATAAACGTCCAGATATGATTATGATGGATGCGGTGGATTCATGTGAAAATGGAGGAAATTGTATGGGCTCAGAAAATAGAAGAATGGACCTTTAGTTAATAACAAAGGCCCAATGTCGAAACCAAATTAGTTGGCGTGGGCTTGGAAGTGAAGTTGGTACTAGGGGATTTTATATATTTCCTTTTTATTTTTTTCCTAGATAGAAACATGTGCAAAAAACTGTGGTAATATTATTTTATAATAATGCTAAATAGAATTAAAAAAATTCAACTAAAATATATTAAAAAAATTAATAAAAAATAAAATTTATTTTTAAAATAATATATAATAATAATAAATTTTAGTTGATAGATTTTATATTATGACAATAGATTAAAAAAAATAAAAAACCTTCAAACCCAACTAAATCTAATCAAACTACAACAAATTATTTTGGTTTGCTTGGGATTTGATATTATATTATCATTTAATTATAAATGATTATTTGAATCACTACATAATTATTTTAAAAATCAGCAAATGTACTATACATACTAGGTGGTGATTTTGGTTCATCCATTTCTAAATAAAGACATTTAATCCTCTATTTTCATAAAAATAAAAAGTGTGTTAATAAAAATTGAACTCATAACTCTTTATTATTTATACACAAAGCAATAAACCACAAATACACTTGCCTTAATTAGTTGATTATGTTAAAATTATTCTCTATGTATCATTAATGCAACAAAGCAAGGTCAAAATGAATTTCATGCTATTCTAGCCAGATGTGTGACTATTAAATTCATCCCAAAACTCTTGTGTGAATTTAGTTAAGAGGCAAACTAATATTGTTGTTCACAAGCTTGCTAGATCATCAATATTCCTCAAAATATATTCTCTGATATCCTTAATGAAATGCCATAAATTTATTTGCCAAAAAAAATATTATCTCATGTCACGCCACGCCATTTTGTTTTGGTAAAGTGGCATTTTACATATTGGAATTTGAATTTAATTAAAAGAATTCAAATAAAAAATATATCAATTCATAATTCAATGATAAAAATTTTACAATTACGTTGTAGTAAATTAAATTTTACTAATATAAAATAATATCTATACCAAAATGCATGCATGGTCATGTACCTTGATCCATCGTTCCATGACTAACAAAGACTGGCTTCTTGTAACAAACTGGCTCGTGATGGGCAATTACTCTCGTCCACAAATATAAAGATCAAAATATTCACTTGGAATAAAAAGTCTACATCACTCAAGTCCACACAACATAATAGAAACAAGAAACAAATGCCTACGATTCTACTTCGGATCCCAAAAAATGTTTTTGCTAGTTCCCAGACATGCATGATTAGATGCCTCTTAAATCCAAAGGATGTGGATATATATAGTTCATGTCTGGAACTGCAATGGATAATTTTAAGATTTTTTTTGTTTGTTAATTAGTGTATTTAGAATATTAATTAAGAAACTAAAAAAAAAGTATTTATTATAAAAATTACATAAGAATATAAAAAAAATTATAAATAACATAATTTTACATATCTCAATAAAAATATTTTTTCTTTTAATTTTTTAACCAATATTTTAAAAATACTAGTTAACATTTTCCTAATTTTAAATGAGTAACATACGCACTTTCTTCAACTCACTCTTTATTATTGACTTATTAGAAATGACAAAGTTTATCATTTCTAATAGATTTCGATTAATAATAAAAAATTTCAATGAAATATGTTAAAATATATGTTTTTTACTAACATATATACAAAAGTTATCCAGTGTTAAGATTACTTTTATTAGTATAACTTAATTTATCTATAAAAATTAAAGTGTTATATAAACATTAGGGCCAACATTAACAGTTTGTTGTATTATATTAACAAATAATTGTATTGATATAAAATATTAATATATATTATCAAAAACATATGCTAGTGTAGACTCTAAATGTTTATACTTATAAGTATTAATACTTTTACTTTTATTAAGATAAAGTCTATAATAACGATGACAATTCTACACACGAAATTTTTTCCTTAATAAGAGAATCTTTCAAGTGTAATTTAACCTTTGAAGAAGAAATAGCAATTTGGCTTTTGATTCCCTCAATTATTGCTTCTGAATTATGACTCTATATCGAAACTTGAAATTTCATTGAAAAAAATTTTGACCCCACATAAAATTCCACAACCGATGTATGATTATAAATCCTACGTACTATAATATAGCAATAATCAAAATGGCACAAGAATTGTACCCGTGACTCCACATGCTGCCAATTCTTGTTCACGGGTCCATAACATGTGGTCAATTTTAGAGTTCCTCCCTTATTTATAATTAAGCTACAAAATCATAGATCCACAAATGGGCAACACACCCACAAGTCATCAAACTTCAATTGAGTTTCAAAGAGATCAGTGGTAGCTAGTGTGGTGCAATTGTGTTGATCAAGGATGGAACAAAAGAAGTTTGTGGCACTATTAATGGTGGTTGTGGTAATGGCTTCTTCTATGTGGAAAGGGTCCAAAGGTCTTAGTCTCTGTAACATGGATGAAGGTGGATTGGAGGCTTGCAAGCCCTCAGTGACTCAGCCAAACCCAGTTGATCCATCCCCTGATTGCTGCAAGGCTTTGGCTGGTGCTGACTTGAAATGCCTTTGCTCTTACAAGAACTCATCAGAGTTGCCTTTTCTTGGAATTGATCGAACTCTTGCTACTTCACTTCCTGCAAAGTGCAATCTCACTCCCCCAGATAATTGCTCATAATTAAGCTTCTCTGAACTATTATTTGTGCTCTCTTTGTGTGTTGTAATCTTTTTTCTGCAGATAGATGACCTATTGAGAAAAAAGGAAATAATCGTACTCTAATTTCTATATCTCTTTTTTTTGTGTGCTAATATGTTTTCTTCTTCTTGGTTGTATACATTATTATAAGTCTATGTATTTAAACGTTTGAGACTGATGGACTGTTTGAATTTGTTAGTATGAGTAGTACTTTTGGTCAAAAAGCTCAATAATCATTGGAAAATTAAGTATGACCTCCAATATATTTAATGTAAAGAACCATGACGTTAGAAGCAAATATAATCTTTCATATATAATCTGTTTTGCTTTCATATACGACAGTCTCTGTTTGTGTATAAAAGATCAGCACAACTAACTAATTAAAATGTAATATTGTTTCTTCCATATTTTTTTATATGATAGATTACATATAACATAGTTTTAGATTCGCCACTAACATACTTAGTTGTACACTACCCATGTATTTAGTTGGATGATAGAGGTCCTTGGCGTGTGTCAATTTCAAAGCATATAATACTTGCTTTTCCATTATTTCACAATTAATTTTGATGTAAATTTACTCGAAATATAGATCCCAGACGGGACATCAAACCAAAGAAACACATATGATGTAGAACAAAACACGCTAGAATCTGACATAAAGCATTGGTTTTGGGCTCAAGGCCACTTTGATCAAATTGTAATTTTCATAAACTGTAAAAATAAACTTGTTTAGTGGTAGCTAGGTTGCTACAGTAGCTTGCTATCAATCATCAATCATAAGTGGCTTCTACTGAGTATGACCTTCAAAAGTCCTGCACACTGAGAAAGCTTTTTGAGCCATGCGATTAAAATGAAGGGTAAGATATGTGAGAGTGCATCAAATGAGGGGAGATGTACACCATTGAATTATCACCAAGAAAATTTAACATCGCACTTTAACTTTAAAAGTCCTGCATATTGAAAAAGCTTTTTGAGCCATGCGATTAAAATGAAGGGTCAGATATGTGAGGGTGCACCAAATGAGAAGAGATGTATACCATTGAGTCATAAACAACTATAAGAAAATTTGACAAACACTTTAACTTAAAATTTTAAATTAAGGTTTATAGATCTTTTCTTCATATTTAATTTTTTTACTTCTCGACGTGAGATTTAACATTCTGAGCCACCCCTCTTACGAGGAAAGAGAAGAGGAGAGAGAAACCACAAAAATTTGATTCGGTATAGACAGTTCACAATAATCTTTAAAAAAACATCATATTTAACGGTCAGCCAGTGTTTGTTTCTCACGATGCAGGCAGGACCTATGAAGGTCACGCAAAATAAAAGCCACCTCAATCATATAGATCAAAACCAAACATTACTTTTAATGCTATAAATCAACGGATCTTAATGCAAAAAATACTGAAGCATTGAAGAAGTTTCCTGTGGAATCTGGGTTGTTAGTTTAGTTGTGTTGTTGACCTCTGCAATTTTTAACTTATTGTTGGACCAACGTGTCTAGCAGAGTACTAGCAAGGAGTCACGAGCATTCACACACGCACCGAATGAGCATGCATTTGCACAAAGCACCAAGTTCACTGAGGCTACGCGTGTGAGGAAATAAAGCTAAAACCATCTCTGGCAAGGGGAGCCTTTGGAGTGCCACAAAAAGACGCAATTTACACCTCCTGCTCCTTTCCTCGTGCTTTGTTTCACAAAGCAAATGACTAATATAGTGCACTAGCAGGATATTCATACTTTCCCATGTTCAAAAAGTTACATTTAAATTGTGTTTATTTATCTTTGAATTATACAAAATATCATTATCAATTATTTATTAGTTTTTTTAGCCACTAGTATCCTATTCAAACTTGTAAGATAGTTATGACTCATAAATTTTTTCATTAAATATTTAATGATTTAAATTTAAAATTTCGAATTATACTGAAATAATCTCAGATGAATTGATCCATGGATCGAAGATAACTCTTTATTAATTATAACTTATAAGTATATTAAAATGTAAACTGAATATATACAGTTATGATGGCCAGAGGCCACTCAGTAATCTTTAACTATAGGAGATCCATTTAAAAAAAAAAAATGAAGTGCAAAGGATGTGAGTTTTATAATGGTAGTGTAAAAAAGTAAATATTATAAAATTTAAAAGTCATTTTGAAGATAACATTTTAGTACGAGGCAGAAACTGACAGACTGGTTACGTCCTCTGGTCATATTCCCCATCACACATGTATATACAGACAAAAAGAAAAAAATAAAATCATAGTTTATTCTTGCAAAATTACATGTATCAGAATCTTTAAAATATTAGTATTAAATTAATCATTCTAATATTTTATCAGAAAGGTTTAAGTTGTCTTTATATTGTTTGAATGTCAGTTAGGAAAATTGGAAAGCATTTTTATTCTTAATACAAGAACATGTTTAAATATCCATTAGGTCACCTCTCATTTTCTTTCATCCTATTAAACTTAATTTGGTATTTGGTTGTCCCTCAAAGTACTCTTTTACTTAAGGTTGTTATTAAAGCGAGTTTCAACTCAAATTCATATCAAGGATTTTTTTTCTTTAAAAAAATGTTTTTCGTTAGCACTTTTGATTTGTATTTTTGCATTAACTACATAAAAGCAAAAGTACTTTTAATTAATATTATTTAAATAAATTTTATTTCATCAACATACCTTTAAACACAAAATATTCAAATATAAATCATAATATAATAAATTTATTTATTTCTTTTTATCAAATTTAAGTTTAGAACATACTTTTTGATTTAAACTTGTATTTATAAAATTTAATTTAAACATGTAGAATTAAAAAAAAATCTAAACATGCACGCATTCTTTTTTCTTCGTCCAATTTTTAATCTTGAAACTTGAGAATTTGTTTTGAAAGTTTCAAAAGCACTTTCTCAACTTTCACAACTATGTTTGGATAAATGTTTGAAATGTGATTTTAAAAATTTCAATGCATATATTTCCAAATTCTAAAGCATAAAATAAAGGAGTATATGATTAATTTAGTCTTTAAATTTATCTTTATTGTTATTTTAAACTTAAACAAATCCTTGAAATCAAAATTTTCTCTCATTTTGGTCCCCATATGAAGACTTAAGTAATAATAATAATAATAATAATAATAATAATAATAATAATAATAATAATAATAATAATAATATAAGTTTAGGGATCAAAATATAAAAAAAAGATTAATTCAGGGAATAAAATGAAATCCTAAAAACATTTAGGAATTTGTTGAAGTTTTTCTTAATTTCAGAGACTAAAATAATAACAAGATACAAATTTAAGGACTAAATGCATGTTTGAACGTTTTCAAATTAACTTATGTATGATTGCAAATTGATTTTACAAAAGCAATCCAAATTTTACTTTTATTACAAAAATGAATTTCAAGCAAAATTTTAATGTGCAAACATACTTTAGAGGATAATCAAATATGTCACAAAACTAAATTTACTCTTCAATAAGGAAAAATCAAACATTTTCTGTTTGAAGCACCCCAAACAAAAAAAGAAATCATACATAGCCTATATTGGCCGTTTAATAAGGAAAAAAAAGAATTTGTTGCTTGGGGAAGAAGAAGTACTATTAAGCTCTACTAACATCCAAACATGCGTGTCATATGTAAACATAACCTTAGGCTTTTGTAAAAATGGACACAGTGAGATTTTTATTCTCTAAGAAATTAATTTATTTATACAACTTCTAAATTACCAAAATGCTCTTGAACTAAATATTTGAAATGCTAATTATAACAACTATCACGGTGAAAAGTATATACCAACCACCTAAATAAAAAGGTTGAAGAACTTGACCTCAAAAAAGAAAGTTGAAGAACTTGTCAAAAAACATAAAAGCTGAAGATCGAATTTAAAATGAATCATAACAAAAGCAACCTACCATGCCCTCTCATTTTCACTTTCTCGACCTCTCCTCCTCACCTTGCATCTTACCTCTATGTCCCTGTGTCTGAAACTGTGAAACTTCGTTTTCTGGTTTCTTTCCAATTAAAATTACTTTATTAATTTTGCTTTAGATCCCATACCTCATACCCCATCACCCCAAACTTTTACCCTCTCTCTCTCTCTCTCTCTCTCTCTCTCTCTCTCTCTCTCTCTCTACTTCACATACTGTCACAACCCACATGCAGTATTCTCTTTTTAAAGCACAGCCAAACACACACTCACACACACAACAAAGATCATCATCCCATTTCCAAACCATTCTTTGAAACTCAGGCTTCACTACTCCCTTAGTTCAGTTGCAATGGAAGTAAGTCTTTTTCTCATGTCTTCAACTTAATTAACTCATCTTCTTAATTGCTATATGCTTTGTTATGGTTTTTTTATCGGTCAATCTTAGTTGTTAGCTTTATGTTAGAATATTAATGAGAGCTTGGAACCCACAACTTCTCCTTCCTTCTCCCATCAATCCTTAAACCCTTTTCTTCAACCACAAAATAAATCTTATAACTCTGGTTGATCATGCAAACTATATTGGTTCCTCTATGGTTTCTAATTATTTTTCTTTTTTCTTTTGTGTGTATGTTTGTGTAATAGGAATGGTACTACAAGAAGAGCCAAGTGCCAGCATTTGGGAGTTGGGATTGGAACGATAACCTACCTTTCACACAGTGCTTCGAGTCAGCGAGGCAAGCTGGTTTGCTACGATGTAGTAATTACTCTGAGTCTGAGGAACGTGACCTTTATGTTACAGGGGATTTGTACGAGAATAATGTTGTCACACCCGCCATGATCGTTGTTCCTCGCAGAAGGGTATGCATATATCTATGTGTCACTAAACCTCCTCTTCTTATATTTTAATTTTGGATAAAGAAAACAAAATGCTATGCTCGACAACAACTCCCATCCATTTCTAATTACCTAACTAATTTTGTTTATTGTGTATTTTGTTGTTGTTAAAAAGCAAAAGAAAAAGTCATTTTACAAAATTAAGAGCTAAAATATCCATAGGGTTAATATCAAGATTCAAGAATTAAGTATGAAGATGGAGGCCGGGTATGCCATGCTAATTAGACTTTAATATCTTAGTATATGATTTTTATTTAGTTATTGTAAAAATCTAAAATATTATCCTATATATATAATACTTTATGATTAGGTGTAAAGACTATAATTTAATATATATAATTTCCTCTTGATTATTTTAAGAAAAAATATAATAATTTATCCGTGTTGTTTTTTTTATCTCGTTTTAATTCTATTTTCTTTGTTCTTTTTCCTTTTCACTCCTATCCATCCTATTTTAGGATGCACAATCACTAGTGTTATTTTAATTTCATATTTTTTTAAAAAAGAAGTGAAGGGCCTGAAAAGAACATGAAATTATCAAAGTACGTGGTCAGGAAACGAAATTCAACATCATAATCATACCTGTCGTGGGGTTAGACCGTGAGTGTTAAAGCAATTTTGCCTTTATCTCTGATTCCTCCATGGATGGTTGGTCCCACTCTATAATGGGGCCTCCTGAGTTCTAATTATTAAATGACCTCCATGATCCACGCGTCACAGAGCGTGTGAAATTATTAACACGGGCGCTCGCTGGTAATAACAAGTTCTTTTTTTCATGTGCACTAAAGACTGATGCAACATTAGACAAACCAAAGTATTGAAATTTTTATTAAATGAAGTAACTTTGTTATATGAGAATTCATGGGTAGAGAGACACGTAGCCTCAAATAGGACTTTATGTAAAGCAAGAAAATAATTGTTTTGGTTCTTAAATTGATGTGTTTTTGACATTTCAGGCAAATGTGGTTGACCAGCATGAAAAAGAAACGAAATTAAAGAATTGGATCAGTGATGATGTGGATAGTGAATCACCCAGCCCAACTCCACTGCCAAGGCCAACTTCAAAACCCGTTGATGAGGACTTGTACAAGATCTCACCGGGGCTTGTTTATGCCAAAGCTAAAAAGGTCCAACCCTACACACACACCCTTTTACTTCTTTAACCTACAACTAAGATTTTAATTTGTAATTGGTCTAATTTTGCTTACTTTCCTTTTCCAAGTTTTCAACTCTTTGCATCTTTTGATAAAGTTTTGATCACTTTCTAATTTTGTGTTTTTTTCTCATTTTATTGGGTGCAGAAGAGAGGGTTGTGCTTCTTTTCTAGTTGCTTGTTACCAACTTGCATCGCTTGAAAATCAGAGAATGTGTTGATGCCAATGTACATATACCTGAAATAGAGGAATAGATACTTCAATTGGATGATGCTCAAGTAAAAGCAGCATATTTTGAGTCCAAGAAGACTATTATTATAGTCATGACATTGGAATGGTCTTCTTGCCAACTTAGAGGGTTCTTTTTTGTTTCACTTTTTCCTTTTAGTCTTTCATGTACTATGGGCTGAGTTATTGTTATGACTAGAAACTGTGTTTGAAAAGGTGTGTAAAGAATGAAAAAGAAACGGGGTAGTGAAAAAGTTTATCAGTCCATATCAGCTAATTCTTTTGCATATTCCCTATATCTTGACAGAACGATTGCTGAATGGAATGAATCCTAAAACTATCGAAAATTAGTTGCGGTTACAGTTACTTTTAAATTTAGATGAAGTTAAAAAAAATATACATAAGTTAATTGAGATAAATTAAATTAAAATTATAAAAAAATATATAATTAATTATAACGGTTTTTGAATTTAAAATAAGAAAAGCTAAGAACATGTCATTTTCAAGAAAAAAAATAATGTTGGGGGAGAAGATTCAGATCCTTGTTATACGTGAGGATACAAAGTTTTTTCACTCGTTGGTAGTTTTTCCGTAATAATGAATTTAGTTTTAGATAACAGTAATGAAAAGATAGAGTAGTAATCGTTCAAGTCATTCTCCTATGATTTTTCGAGCAGATGTATCACCTTGAGAATCCAAAAGTACAACATTAGTTGTTCGATCAAGTCATTCTCCTATGATTCCAGTTATAGTTTCATCTAGCACTACCAAAGTTAATAGGTTAATCCTATAAAGGCCCAATGAATCAACCTCTAAATCAATCAAACTCTTATGAAGGATTTCGCACATGAAGAAGATAATGTGAGATGAGTTGACCGTTTGAGATACAGTTGAAAATGACCCATTAATACCTACGTATGAGATAGATGGTGAAAGAAAAGAAAAACACTCGAGTGACTGGACTGAGGATGAAAAGAAAAAAGGCAGAATATAGTATCAAAGCTAAGACCATAATAACATTTGCATTGAGTTTTGATGAGTTCTCTAGCTAGTGTATCTCAATGCAAAATAGCTGAGATGTGGGACAATCTACTAGTAGCTCGTGAGGATACAACTAATGTTAAGAAAGCATACATTAGTGCAGGAGTATGAAACGTTGAGAATGAAGAACGGGGAAGCCATTTTGAAGGTTTGAAAGAGATTCACTCATAGTAAATCATTTCATAGGTTTGGTGGTAGGAACACAAAATTCTTTCACACCCAGACTCTCATTAATTAGGCACAAGAGAAATAAGATTCATGGTCTATTCTTGGAGGACAGGTCTTGGTGCCATGTACTGGTCCTGATACATTACGAGCTGAGACTTTGAGGTATTACGAGAACTTATTTGTTTCTCATGAGTCAGTTGCTACTAACCCATTACAGGTAGATTTTATGCCTTCTTTGAATCATTTAAAGACACTTTTAGCAATGAATCGCAACTAATCCAAGACTTTTAGAGACTCTTATTACTCTTATTCCAAAAGTGGATCATCCTACAACTTCGAAGGAATTTTGCCCCATTAGCCTATATAAGGTGATCTATTGGTGACCATAATTAAACTGCTCCTCCATGATCTTATTGGGTCTTTCCAATGTAGCTTCATTCTAGGGAGGGGGACGAAAGATAATTCTATTTGATCCATGTCTCACAACGTTGATCCATACTGTTGGTTACGGGTGTGAACTATATCTCACAGTTCTGATACTGCTCATGACATCTACAATCTCCAGTGATCCATCTCAAATTCCCCAAATGGCTCTCTAAGTTGTAAAAAGTGTCCTCCAACTCTAAAATTGGTACCTAAAAACACAACACCTAAAGCACAACCAATTCCACCAAAGATAAAAAAAAATAGAAAAAATTAACTAAAACTAATTCCTATATGCCACAATAGTGGACAAGTAAAACTAAATGAAATGCAATGCATCACTATTCTTGCCCATTAAATTTTGCATCATATTCATAGGATGAGAGGCAAAGAAGGCTAGACAGCTATTAAAGTGAACATGGAGAAAGCCTGAGACAATTAGGATTTCCTTTAGTGGACTCTACTTGATTTTGGTTTCCAAGGACAAAGTGTTAGTCGTCTTTTTTTATGTGGGGTTCGTGGTGCTAGTCAGTATCACTATATTCTTTGGAATGGGTCTAAATACCAGCTAGTATGACCACTTCTTTTGTCATACATTCTTTGTTGTTTTGTAGGGCCAATCAATCACAAATGCAAGTGGTATCCGCCACTCTTAATTGTTTTTGTGTAGTATGATGCCTTAAAGTGAATTTAGCTAAGTCACAAATTACTTGCTTTAAATAAGTCAATGGGTGAGAAGGGATAACTTGGTTGAAGTCCTAGGTATTTGACCTACTACTAATATTGACACCTATCTTGGTTATCGTCTTTTAACGGACTGTGTAACAAAGAGAGATTTTTAGCATGTGATAGTGATAATTGTTTTTTACACCTTATTTTGTGAGCAATTATCTTAATTTTTGTAGAATTTTTGTTCATAATTGTGATCTTTTGTTAATAAATTGTATAAACTAGTTTTAGAAACTTAAAAAGATAGTTTTTTTTAATGTTTTTTGTGTAAATTTTGATGTTACAAGAGGATATTTTGATCATCAAAGATTTAAGAGTTACAGAGATGATCTCGCCACAACAAGATTTGTTTTTGCCATAGCAAAATAGGACCCTTGATCAGCTGGAAATGACGAAGAAGATTTGTTATAGTGAAGTTGAATCTCACCACAACGATTATGCAAAGCTAAAGAACTTGAAGTCAACAAAAACTTGTCCCAACAAGTTAACCTTTTGCCTCGACGAACAAGATACAAAAGCATGTAGATCAAGTGTTGAGTCCTTAGTTCATTAGTATAATTTTGCTGCAGGGAAAACTCTTTAATGCATAAAAAATAATGTGATCTTAGTTTTTTTAAAGAGCTTGTAACATCATTGTAAAAGACTTTTGATTCATTTGTCATTTCTCTGAAATAGAATTTTGAACTCTCTTTCTCTTTTCTACCTTCTCTCTCATCCTCCATTGTTGCTCTTTGAGGATCTATTTGGATCATTCATAAATGAGCTAAAGTTCATAGTTGCTAAGTGATTGAAATAGAATTTAAGTATGTAATCCTTGTTTTTCTTATCAATTATGGTAGTTAATGTGACCTTATTTTAGTTCTATGCTTAAATGCATGTTAGGAGTGATCAATCTAGCTTTTAGGGATTTGGATTACGTGAAAGCAAGTTCAAATCCAATATATGAATTGAAATTGTGCAACGCTTTGATGTCAGGTTTGGATCAAATACTTGTACGTATTTGTAGAGATTCAGTGATCTTATTCTAAATTTTTTGGTTGCATTGAATTAGAAGATTGATTATGAATGAGTTTTATATGAAGAATTCTATGAATTTCATCTCAACAATAATTTTCTTTGTTTGATTTTATTTTTGCTCCAAAATTTGTGTTTGAAAACCAAAATCAATTTAGTTTCTCCATAATGAATTGACATCACGCTACAACGAAACTTTCATTTTAGAAAAATTGAAACTCATTGAAAAATAGCGTATACTATTTTCATTGAAAAAAATATAACTTTACAAAATACATAATCTCATAATAAGAAATCCATAATTATTTAACATGTTTTAAGTTTTAAAAAAATACTTTGCGTGGCGATTACTCCAACTCTTATTAATGTGGACCCGTTACTATAGCTTTTTTTTTCTTTCTAATAACTTTATTTAAATATCATTTTCCTTATGTCCGTTTCTACCCTTTGTCTTTAATGTTTTCTCACTATTAAATCTTTTCCCCTTCCCAATGTCTGACAATGTTCTTCATTTCCCTTTATTTTTCCTTTGACTGTTTGGCTCTTTTTCTTCGACAACGCTCTTCCTCTGTGACGCTAGCTATTCTTTGGCAAAGCAGCAAGTATGCCTCTCTTTCTCTCTTCCCATTCTCCATTTTCTTATTTTGTTCTTTTTGTGGTAGTTTGTTCGATACACATATTAATTATTTTACTTGCACATTTGTATTTTTACTTTTTTTATCATATTGTTATTGGCCTGAGAAAATTTGCAATTGAAGATGTGTGTATGATTGGATTTGTAGTGATCCCAAATTTCATTAAAGTTCTATTGTTTATTGCCAGAGTACCAATTTCATTTCTTATTGAAATGGGGGAATTGAATTGACATATATCATCACAATTATATGACTTAATTAATAAATATTGACAATAATTACACTTCTAAGTCAACTTTTGAATTTGCTTTTTTTGGGGTAGGGGGTCGTCATGATTAATCTTCACCAGAAACCTGACTAACCACCTTTAATTGGGTCTCTCAATCACATCTTATCTATCCAAACAACTTATACAAAAATCTTGTTTGAGATATTTGAACCCAGATCCACTCAAATCATCGATCAACACCAATGTAATTTCCCCAATGGTGGTAGCTCTGTACCTTAAGTCGGTTGGCATTGTTAGGGTTATTGCATTTAAGGTATTGTTTGCTTTGGCACTTGGTGGGTCATCACGATTTTATCCTTGAATGATACCTCGGTGGGTTAAGGGAGGAAAGTGTTTATAAACTACTTTTATCCTCAGCTCGTAAGTGATGTGAGATTTTTTGGTGTATCAAATCAAGTATTTTTTTGAGGTTGTTTATTCAAATCCATTTATGTTTGTTTTGACAATCTTAATTGACAATAATAACTTTTAATGCATCTAATTTTATAACACATATAAGGTTAGTTACCAAAATTCATATATGATATTAAAATACACTCCAAATAAGATAGCTTGTTGAAATTTGTCTCTCTCTTCTTCTTTTTTCAAAATATACATATATAGCAACATTTTAATTTTGGTACAAATAAATTAACATTTGAAAAAAAGAGAAAGAGAAAAAAAAGTTATTTTAGTACAACGATAAATCCTTACAAAAACACACAATGATATGAAAAAATTCAAAATTTTATATATTCATGTAATTATAAAATTGACTTAATTAAATATTACTTTCTCCATTCCATTATTTACTTTTTTTTTCATTCTATTCTCTCTCTATATATAATTATTTTAGTTATTTTCAATTTCTCCGTCATGAAGATGGTCCTCTACTAACATTTTTTTCTCTCATTAGTGGCTTTAGTAGGTGAACAAAAGCATTCACTCATGGTGAAGAAAGGTCCATGTTCGCATTGTGGAGTTACTCGTAAGTCCTCTCATTCTATGGTTGTTGAAAATTTTGTTAGATTTTATTTCATATTTGGTTTTAAAATATTTTCTTAATTGAAAAATGATGCATGTATGGGCACTACTATGCTATTAGACATCTAGAGAGAATACTCTAAATATGACAGGTGATATAATATAATAAAAACAGAGACATGAAGAAAAAATAAGTGTCAAAGAAGTATATATAGTATAAACTATGCAAGTGTTAATGTATCACAACTTTTCTCAATTAAATCAAGTGCATTGGCTCAATAAATTGCTCCATTTTTTTTTAAAAAAAATGAAAATTAAAGAGAGTAAAAAAAATGTTATTAAATATCAGAAGTGAGTATTCTATCCTAAAATTATATTTATAAAAAAATATTAATAAAAAAATCAGAATTTGCTCAACATAATTTTTTAGATTTTACAAAGAAAACTTAATGACATAATATCTAAAAGACTTCTAATAAATTAAATATTAAAAGTATTTAATATTTTGGCCTTAAATGTTACGATATCATTTATTGTTATTTATGACATATAATTAATTTTACTATTATTTAATAGCATGTCCAAAAGTTTCCTTTTACTTGATATAAAAAAGTTTTCTTTTGCTTTGAGATTTTTTGTGAGATTTTAAATGTTAGATTTAATTTTGTTAGTTTTACACATTAGTTTTTTTTTTTTTTTTAAAATCTCAATTTATTTATATTCTTGAATTACTTTTCATTTTCAAAATATTTCTTTTACGCTTATTTCAGTTTACTTATATACTTCTTTTTTATTTGAATTAATAATGTCCATTTTTATTTACTTTTAAATACTTTAATTAATTTATATGTTATAAAAGTTTGAAGTTACTGTGAAATTATGTGGACCTATTTCTTCCTTGTTCCTATGATATATAATTTGAACAGATACTCCACTTTGGCATGATGGACCAACTGAGAAACCAGTGTTGTGTAGCGATTGTGGATCACAATACAAGTTAAAAGGAAATTTAGACAATTATTTTCCCAAGAATCCCGTTGTTCAGTCATTCCACAATAAGTTTACAAATGTAAATGGTGGAAAACATCTCAATGTTGATGTGGACCAACTTTCAAACTATGTTCCACCAACTGATGAAGACAACAATATGTCAACCCCAAATGTCCATTGCATATCCGCGCAAGGTACCCAATCATTTTATTGATTGTTATTCCATACACATGCAATGCTACTAGAAAATAAAATTCTCTTTCATATATGCTACTTTCGTGTTTGATGTAAGCAACAAATAGTATTTTCTTTTATCCTAATTATAAATAATAATGATTAATTTTTAAATTTATTCAGAATTAAATATTTTTTAATTTTTAATTTATTACTAACTCTATTTACTAGATATTAACTCATTAGATTATATAAATATTAATACTAAATGAGACAGTCACTTACTAGATATTCTTAAAATAAAATTTAAATTTATAATAATATTAAATGTGATCATTATTTTTTTTTATGATTTGTACCGTGTTACTATGTTATTTATATATATAGGATGACTAGTATCATTTAATGCTTTTTCCTTAAATGTTATTATATCATTTATTGTTATTTATGACATATAAATAATTTTATTATTATTTAACACATTATTAATTATTTTGAGAGTTTTCTTTTGCTTTGAGATTATTTTTTAAATGTCAGATTTAATTTTTTGTTTTATATATTAAATGGAACAGCTACTCCACTTTGGCGTAACGGACTAGTTGATAAATCGGTGTTGCACAAAGCTTGTGAATTATCCCCCCAAGAAACTCCAGCTTCAGCCATTAATGCCCCCAAGAAACTCCAGCTTCAGCCATTAATCCACAAGAACTTTATAAATGTAAATGGTGGAAGCAGTCTCAATGTTGAGGATGAGGACCAACTTTCAAACCATATTACACCTGCAAGTGATGGAGACAACAATAAATCAACCCCAAATGTCCAACACATATCACCACAAGGTATGTAGCCATTAACGATGAATATTAATGATGAAAAAAATAGTCTCAAATTTTGTTGTCTTTAATTAACATTTAGAGTCAGATGTAACTTTTTTTCATCTATAACATGTTATGGATAAATAGACATTTATAAACGAAACTAGAGAATTAGGACATATGAGGCATCTTTAATTAAGACTCTCTTTATAGAACTTTCAGTAAAATCAACAATATATTACCTTGATATTGAGGTGTACTTAATTAGTTAAGGGTTTTTTATTTGTAATTTAATTATATGGGATTGGATTATGTTTTGTTCTGGTCCAAAACTTTAAACATATTTCTAAATCCAATTTTAATTGGATTCATTAAATTAAAATCAGGGCATAAAAATATAATTAGATTGAGTTGGATGGGATAAATTTGCAAATGGGGTTCAAATTACTTATATCCCTAGAAATTTATAGGGTAAAATACAATTATGGTCCCTCTATCTTTTAAAATATATGGTTTTAATTTCACTATTTTTTAATTGAGATATCGTGTCCTTTACTTTTAAAAAATCTATAATTTTAGTCATTTTATTTTTTAATTTAGACATTTTATTCTTTACTTTTTAAAAAATATGTGATTTTAGTTTTTTATTTTTATTTTCAGACTTGATTATGTATTTTTTTTAATTTTTTTTAATAAATTAAGTTTGTTAGCAATTAAATAATTTTTAAAAAAATATGTGTCATGTGGATAATAAATAGATGTGTCACACAATGTTTACAAATACATCGATGAGGTTTGGAATTGATCACAATGATCAAAATTACATATTTTTCAAAAGTAAAAAATAAAAGACTAAAGTTATAAACTTTTTAAAAGTGATAGATGAAATGTTTCTATTAAAAAAAATAAGAGATTAAAATGATAAATTTAAAAAAAAATAAAAAAATAAAATTTACATTTTAACCAAATTTATAAGCTACAACCATTATCTATGGTGAATAATAGTATTTATTAATTAATCACGTTACTGGAGGTAACTAGTTCGTTATATATCTCTAATGATAAGAAGCTTAAATTAATTTCCTTCAGATTTTGGGAGCAAAATCCCTTCAAGGAAACGGTCACGGGTGGTATACCTGACACCATTGAAGGAGTGTATGGAGGAGCTTTGGAAATTACATAGAAATTATGGAAGGCATGCAGAAGAGCGTATATTGGAGGATAATGTGAACAACTTCATACCCGAAAATGAGATAGCAGGACTTGGAGCCATTCTTCTTAAGACGGATCATGATGTTGCAGCTTCTGCAGATACATGTGAATCATCCACAGATGATTGAGGTTTTTGTATCTAACATGTGTTTTGCACACATTCGACTTAATTGCACAATTAATATTTGGATTTGATTATGAATTAGACTTAATTAGCTTGCAAAAGCTACAAACTGCAAAGTAAGATGCATGTCTTTCGGTAAATGTTATGATTATGAAATGCGAAAATAATATTTAGTACTTATTATGGACCAACAACGTACTGTTATACATATATATGTGTGTTGGTGTTAAATGCGCAGATATAAATTGTTGTGATAATTATATATATTCCCTTACAAAGTTACTACTAGTGTTTGAAAAGTTATCCGCTATATATATATATATATGGATATCATTTCTCAACTAGTATACGACATGAATATAGTATTGCATTACAGAACGTATATATATATAAGTTGTTTCTAAAATTGACAAATTTTTCTTCTTGTAATAATCACTTGATGCTTACAATGTTCTAATTGATAAACAGATTGATCAGTGACAAAAAAAAAAGAAGCATGCATAAAAAATATAAATTAACATCTTTGCATCGGTTTGAAATGATTTTTAGTTGAGTTTTAAAAACTAATATATACAAAAACATAAAACCAAAAACTAATATATGCACAAACATACATATTCTTCTATTATTTATAGAAACATATAATTTTTAAAATAAATAAAAATATGTATGCTTGTGTATATATTAATTTTTTGTTGTATGTTTGTGTAAAAATTTCTAATCCCTTCTGTCATTTTTGGGGGAGTAGACAAGCTATCCCATCAGGACTAACTTGTTTTGTCATTTCTATTGTAAATTTCTATAAATTCTTATTGTTCTACTTATATCCTAAAGTGGAAGAAAAAAGAGCTTGAATTAGTTTCTTGTTTGAGAACAGAGTTGTTGTTGGAAGATGATTAAAATATCTATGTAGACAAGAATTTATGACAGTTTTACATTTTCAGAAAATTTAAAGTCTTTCAAGTCATTTTTAACTACCACAGAAAGATTTTACATATTGGGAAATACCCAAGTTTCACATCGGCTACCTCAATCCTTGGAGTGCAGCTTATATATCTGTTGGGCAACTTCACTTAATGCTGATTGGTTTTAAGGTGAAATCTAACATGATATCAGGTTCTAACCCTGGGATCTCTCATTCGCTTCCGCTGCGACAAGCACCCACCATTTGTGGTTCACGCATCAAGCCCAACAAGTACGGGGCGTGAAGGGGGTGTATTGGGAAATACCCAAGTCCCACATCGGCTGCCTCAATTCTTGGAGTGCAGCTTATATACCTGAGCACCCACCATTTGTGGTTCACACACCAAGCCCAATAAGTGCTGGGCGTGAAGGGGGTGTATTGGAAAATACCCAAGTCTAACATTACATATGTTCTTTGTCATGGAATTCTCACACCAACCAAGTTGTACTTGTGGCAAGTGGCATAACAGCTAATTTAACAGCAGATCATCACAAATGGACTAAATCATAAATAGATTTTTTTTTAGAAATTATGACCGGTCAATTTTTTTTGAAGGGCCAAACATGGAAACTGACATAAAATGAAGGAAAAAAACTTAATTAACTGTATTATTAATATTTTCTTGGCATTCAAATTAAATAATATTTTATTGGGTGAAATTAACATGAGCAAAGGTAAAACTAGGCTTGGTATGTAATCTATATCATATACGTACGATATATTGGGTGAAATTTTAACATGTTCTACTTTTTTTTTCTCTTTGACTGCACAACATTACTTGTTTTCCAGATCTTAACATCACCAAGATACTGCCATATTTAGTCAATCGCAATATTGGAGAACCTTATATTAGCAACCAATAACTTGGAATATATACGATGATGATCGATTCTCAATAATTGAGTCCAAGAATTCTCAATTACATGTTCCTTCATTTGTCATACAACAAAACAGGCCTCTATAAGAGAAAGAGAAAGAATCCCAAAATCCCCAATTTTAGATCGAATGGATTAAAGTTTCTATCATTACGAGGCAACATAATATGTGTATATGTCTCCTTCATTAGATCAAGTGAAACAAGCAGATAGTGATTCTTGTCCCCAGAGGAATGAAATGTCAACCAATTAAGTGTATCCTCAAATATAAACCATCAAATTGGTTCTAGAGAAAGATGGGGAAAATCGGCAAATGTTGAATGTTTCTCCAACAATCGTTACCAATGTTGAATGTATCCTCAACTGCTCATGAAGTATCATTATAATCATTATTGAAAATGACTGTTACTACCTTGTAAGTGTCCGATAAGCTATCATAGTTAGGTCTGATAAAAAAATCCAATTATATAAAATTAATCCATAATCATTCACATCCAAATTACTTTAAATCCATTTCAATAGATTTGTTTTATATCCAAATCCAGCTTTTGGATTATAAGTCTATCCGTTGTCTAGTTTTTTTTTTCTCTTTTCTCATCTATCAGTTAGAACTTCTCTTTTCTATAAAAAAAGAAGAGAGAGAAACGTGAGAAAAAAGATAGAAATGATTTTTTTTAAGTTAAATGATAAATTACAATAATATCTTTAAATTAATTAAATTTTAATAATTAAACAAAAGAATTAATAAATTTCTACTCTAAATTTTTGGTGTTAAGTTCTAATGTGCACCAACTAACGTAGATATTTGTATTTTCCTATAAATTATATTATAATTAAAAATTATTATAAATAATTATTTTTTAAAAAAAAAATTGCTGAAGTACTTTCAAACTTATAAATTATATTTTACTTTTGTGATAAATAAGTGAAATTGTCATTATATTAATTATAAATAATTTTATTTTAAATATTCAAATTCAATTTAAAAATTAAGATAGATTTGAGAGGTTAAGTCGCTAAACATGTTCTGTTAAAAAACTAAAATATTTTCGTTCAAGATAATTAATGTCTATGAAGAGAATAGATACAAAAATATCAATCGTTAAATAGAAGTATGTATCATGTATCGAAGCAATTTTCATATAAGATTTAGAAAATTAAAACATCAATAATTTTAGGATAATGACATTTATTCATCTCAATTTTTTTTTATTCACGTGTATTTCATATATATATATATATATATATATATATTTATCTCTTTTTACTTTTTTTCATCATATCACATGCCATATTTATTATTTCTTTTTCACTATCTCTCAAGAGTTGCCATTATTCATAATTTTAGAGTAAAGAAATTATATTTAAATATATTTTTAATCTCTAATAATTAATAAATTTTATTTTAATTCTAACTAATAACAATGCAAATGAAATTTTTAAAAAATATATATATAATTTATTAATTTAGCAGGACTAAAAGTTAAAAAAAAATATTTATTAAAATAAAAACATATTTAAAAAAAAAACCTAACATATGAATAGTTTTAGTCTCGACTCTCGAGAGAGTATTAATTAGTTGTACATAGAATTCATAATGCTGGCACAACCCTCAATAATTTCCTCAAGTCCAAGTGTCGAGTTCCTACGTTATGTGTGAGAAAACGTGTAACCCTCTCAAGAGCTTTCAAAGATTCGTTCTGTTCATATAAATCTTTTTCTTTTTCTTTTTCACGAACACACCCATCACAGTGACGAAACCTCCTCCTTCTGTTTTCTGCAGAGTATCTCTTAATCTGAAATTGCTACACACAACTTCTATTCTTCTAAACTTTTTCTGAGTTCTTCCATTCCCACGTGCGAATTGGTGCTGTGATCAACAATGGCTGCACAAGTGAAGAGCTTTCACCTTAACTCCCACTCCAAGAAACCCTCTCTACCGTATGTTACACTTCTTAGCTCCCTTATTTGTATGTTCTTTGAATTTGATGTACTGTGTGTAGTTCTTGAATTCCCAAAATTAAGTGCTGCATTGTTGTTCTGTTTCTGATTCGTGAAGCAAGATTGAAATCAGAACTTGGTTTTCTTTTTGCTGTGTAAAATTTTAAGAATTTTTCATATTTGTTTGCTTCGAGTAATATGGTGCGCCTGTGTTGACTAATGAAAACAGAAAACTTAGTTTCAATCCTCAAATATTCACCTTTATGTAATTTCTTTGATTTTTGACATGGATCTTGAAAGTTAAGTTGTGGGGTTGGTTAATTAAATTCAAAATCACATGGATTAAGCATAAACACCTATTTTTGATGGATCCTGGGTTACCTCATTTTTACAAGAACCGGATAATCTAATGTTATGTGTAAAATCAGTGCTTCCCTTCAGATGCAGTTCCTTCCCAAGAAAATGTTTGTTTTTCTACATCATAATAGTTTGAGACTCCAACCACCCTAGTAATGGAAATAGGTAAAGATGATGGAAGCATATTCTCCCTTTGGTTACCATTGACCCATTTCTTCTCTTTCGGCTACCATCTACTGAAGTGTAGAAATCACTTTATAGTTTATGTAAATGATTTTTAAAGTAATTATTGTAAAATTTAATAATTTGTTAAAAGTAATTATTACAAAATTCAATAATTTTTTTGGTAACTTGCAACTTCTATCAACAATTCATGATCGCATGATAGGGTATATAAATAATATTTCTTTTGCCGTGATATTAAGTAACTCGCAACTTCTATCAAGACCAGAACCAGCAAAATGCAGAACATGTCAAGTGCAAGAGGAGAAGAATTGATGAAGGGGGTGTTCAGAAAGAGGGCTATTGACAAGGGGAATAATGTGATAGAAAGCAACCAAATAAATGACTCCAAGAAAAAGTCCAATGTTTCTGGTCATCACAATCAGCAGAATCAAGGTGGAAACGAGTTGATGAATGTGGTAAGGAAAGGGACAGAGAAGTTGAGCATAAAAGAAAACAAATGCAAATCAGGTCCACATTCAAAGGTGTGCTACTGTGCACCAACCACTCATGAAGGTTCATTCAGGTGCCGTCTCCACCGCAAGAAGTCAGCCACAGATGATAATAATAAGAGCAATCTGAGGTTGAATTCCCAGTATGGGATGGTGGAGTTTCAGCCTCAGATGCCAAGGTATGGTAGGGTTTCCTGTGATCAAGTTGGAACACGTGATAGCCTAATCAAACTCTCTAGGATGGATTCTGTTTAAGGACTGATCTACGTTTCATTTTCAGCTTATAGACTAAGACTATGTATTTGGGTCTATATGTGAGATATGAAAAAAATGTTAACAGCTTTAGTAGGCTTTGCTTATGATTTTTACTTTTTAGGTGTTGCGGTGTACATGTCACAAAGCTTTCCATGAAACCCCTGCAATTTTAGAAGGGATTAGGAAGAATTTCCATTTCCAATTCCACTATCAAAGATACATTTTCTTCACCGTTTATGTTTTAGTACAATGTTCCAGTACAATTAAGTAATTACTGTGAACTTGCTGCCAACTCTCACAATCAAGAAGGTTCAGGTTTTTGGTGACTGAAGGTTCAACTTCTAGAGCCTGTTCATATTAAAATATTACTTTAGGTGATTTTAGGTAAACATTCCCTCGTGGTTGATTGCATGTTTAAATATGATTAACTTTACAAAACAAGTTAATAGTAAATGAACCTGATAAATAGCATGTGGTTAACTGTGTCATGAGATTATTAAGATGTCTAAAAGTTGTTAAATTTACTTTATAAGTGACTAATAGTATTTGTAAATAGGCTTAATTACAATTTTTTTTCATCAACTTTTTAATTTTTCACAATTTTTATTCTAACAAATTAGTTTAGCGTATTTCACGCCAAACTTAATCTGGGAATTTTATCTTTAGTTATTTTACACCTAAGAAAATTAAAATTTATATTCCAATTTTATTTTTTTTGTGCAAATTTTGTATTCAATTTTACTTATTTTTTTTTAATCAAATTTACCCTT
The DNA here is from genome assembly GCF_000004515.6 of Glycine max. Taxonomy (NCBI): domain Eukaryota; kingdom Viridiplantae; phylum Streptophyta; class Magnoliopsida; order Fabales; family Fabaceae; genus Glycine; species Glycine max. The sequence continues at coordinate 45,342,594 of NC_038244.2, forward strand.
ATTTTTTTGTTTTTCTTTTTGATAATTTTTCCCCAAACTTTTGTGCTTATTATTGGATATATGATGGGTTCGCAAGTTTTTTTTTAAAAAAAATGTGTCAAACTAAAAAGTTAGAGTTAAAAAATTTATCAAAAATTAAAAATTTTTAAAGGGATAAAAATATAATTAAGTCTCATAAATAAAGATGTTATCTTTTAATTCATCTTATAATTTAAACACAAATGTTGTCTAATTTTAGGTTTTAGGTTTAGTTTAAATTAGCGTAGTTTATCTAATTTTTATAATTTAAATTAAGTTAGGATATATCTTTTTTTTAGTTGTTACAGTTTAAATTAAATGAAAATAGATCTTATCTTTATTCAGTCATTCTAGCTTAGATTAGACTAGACTTATATTGTATCATTTCACCTCTTATCTATAAGTTATACATGGACTCTATAAATATATCCCTCAATAATTTCTAAACACAATTTCAATTCATTTAAATTTCTTCTGAGTTCTTTCTTTCCGATGTGCAAATTAGTGCTGTGATCATCAATGGCTGGACAAATGAAGAGCTTTCACCTGAAATCTCACTACAAGAAAACCTCTCACCTGTATGTTATACTTCTTAGCTCCCTCATTTAATTTGTATGTTCTTTCAATTTCAATTGATGTGCTGTGTGTAGTTCTTGAATTCCCAAAACTATGTGTTGCTTAATATTTGCTGTTCCGTTTCTAATGTGTGAGCAAGATTGAAAAAGAGAGTACTTCGGAACTTGATTTTCTTTTTATTGTGTTATTTTAAGAAGTTTGCATGTCTACTAACGAAGACAGAATTCTCAAATGTTAATCTTCATATATATTCTTTTTCATGACTTAAAATATGTTTTTTGAGTTGACAAAAAAAAAAGCATGTTAATTGTTTATGAAATATAGTCGTATTTTGGTTCATGTATTTTTTTTTATTATTTTGTTTTAATCCTTTTATTATAGTTATTTTTTCATTTTAATTCATACGTAAATTATTTTCTTTTAGTCTCTATCAAATATTTTTTAAATTAACTAATTGAACAAAATTTTATAAGCATTGAAACAAAACAAATATATATTGAAAGACTAAAATAAAATAATATCACCAAACATCTCAAAAAATGAGAAATTATTATATAATACTTAACTTTTTCACTTTTATATAGAGATTATCTCACACTTACTCCAACAAGCTGGTTAATTAATTCAAAATCACATATATAGATTAAACGTAAATAGTTACTTTTAACAGATCTGAGTCACCTCATTTTCACAAGAACTTGATAATCTCATGTTACATGTGTAAAATCGGTTGTTCCCTGCAGGAGCAGTGCTGGTTCCTTCCTAGAAAATGTCTTTCTTTTATATCATATATTGACCTTTTCAATCACCCGAGTACTAGTAATTGGTAATCACTTTTAATCTTTTATAATCACATGACATACTGTAAATTAGTTTTCAATTGTGCAACACTTTATGATCGCATGATAGTGCAATTAAATAAAAAATACTGTATGATCTTTTTGCCTGTTATAATGAAGTAATTTGCCACTGACTCTGTGTGTGCCAGCTCCAGCAAAAAGTGAAAAAGTACAACAGAACAAGAATTGATGAATGCAGTGGTCAGAACCAGGACTATTTACATAGAAAGCAGCAAACAGGGGAATGATGACTCCAAGAAAGCAGCAACCACTAATGAAGTTTCATGCAAGTATTCCAGCCTCTACAGCAAGTCATCAGCCACAAAAAATAAGAGCAACCTGAAGTTGAATTCCAAGTCCACACATGGGATAGTGGAGAATCAGCCTCATTTGCCAAGGTTTAGTAGGATTCGTGCTCAACTTGAAAGACATAAACATGATAGCCGAATGAAAGTGAAACTATCTAGAGTGGATTCTCTTTAAGGACTAATCAGCTTAGTTTTCATGTTTAACTTATATTTATGGACTATGTGTGTGTGTTTGAATGGGTTTTAGTAAAACTGATTTTTAATGAAATTGATTTTGGTTAAAATTGATTTTGAAGAAATGTGATTTATTTTTGAATATTTTATTATAAAATTAACTTAAGAGTAAAATTCAAAATTTACTCAAGGTTGTTTTAACCTAAAATCAATTCTAGATTCAGAATTAATTCTGAATTCTTTTTCAACGTGAAACCAAAAATATAAAAATATATTTAAAATCAATTTTGGATTCAGAATTAATTTTCTTGCCCCAAACCAAACATGCACTATGTTGATAGTTAGCAGGCTTTGCTCTTAGTTTTTACTTTTTTTCAGGTGTTGCTACGTACGTCACAAAGCTTTACATGAAACCCCTGCAATTTTAGAAGGAAGGGGTTAGCGAGAACTTCAAATTCCACTAATAAAGATACATTTTTTATACATTTTTTTTTTTTGCATATATGTAAAATAATACTGTGTGCACTTGCTGGCAACTATCCTTTAAGAGAAAGGTAACGTATTTTGGAGACCAAGAATATAATCAACTTGGATACATGTTTACAATAGCAACATTTTCTGTAATAAACTTATCGCAACTGCTCTACCTAACAAGCTAAATCCTCTACGAGCATAGTATGTACGTTTACAGTCTACTATATAACTAAGTTTATTTGTCAGAGTCAATTGTTTAATTGAAGTTAAGCAACCACTCTCAGCTTCAAATTCAACAGTTCTTAACATTCCCAAGGCTAGCAATCAGTATATAAGCAAGGTGTGCATCTAGTTCGTATCAGTACAAAAGGAATCAGATGCACCCTATTATAAAAGTAGAAAAATTTCGGTAAAGATACAACAAATCCACCAGCTGGATCAAGAAATTTCGGAAGACAAACAAAAGTTGGAAAAAAAATAGCCAGTGGGATATTCACAAGAAAAAGTAATAATTAGTTTCAAATTTAATAATTTTCAATTATATACTAATTTATAATGGCATGATAGTATAAATTAATTTTCAATTATATAATAATAATTTATGATAGCATGATAGTGTAAAATAAATAATTTTTAATTATGAGTGTATTCTAATAAATTCTATACTTGTTGCTGTGTTATAAAGTAATTTGGCACTTACTCTGTGTGCCAGAATCAGAAAAGAAAAATTCAAATGATGTCAGGTGCAAAAGGAGAAGAATTGCCAAAGTCATTGTTGAGAAAGGAGACTACTGACAAGGGAAAAAATGTGGAAGAAAGCAAAGAAGTAAAAGACTCTGAGAAGGAATTGGTGAAGCTGGTAACGAAAGGAACAGAGAATTTGAACATAAAAGAAAGCAAAGGCAAATCAGGTGCAAAGCCTAAGATGTGCGTGTGTGCACCAACCACTCATGAAGATTCATTCAAGTGTCGTCTCCACCGCAAGGAGTCAGCCACACATAAGAGCAAATGACCTTATTTTCATGTTCAACTTTTACACTATGTATTAATTAAGGAAAATGTTTGTGGACACTTCATGGAAAAAAATATGAAAAGAATAGAAAGATAAAAAGAAATGAGAAGTGTTGATGAAATGTTTACAAAAAAAATTGTGCATCGTTAGTCTTGTATTAATTTAGGATAATGATATTTGAACATTCCATTATTTTGAATATCCTTTCAACAATTCTCATCATATCACCTATTATATTTATATTTTTACTCTCTTTAGTTGTCGACTAGCATATTAAGTGTCCATATATACTTTTCTATTAATTTTGGTCTATATATATAGAGAATAAAAATATGTATTAACTTTTTGTTGGCCAATAGATGCTAAGGCCCCAAATGAAATTTATTTTAGGCGTTGATAGTAGTAATAATTTTGACTTTTTAGGATCTAAATTGAACTAGTACATGCCAAAGCTTTCCATAACCCTTGCAAAACATACATTTTTTTCGTATATATTTGATGTAATCCGAACTCAAGAATATAAGAATTCGAGGTCTGATGTGGTGGTGTGATCTCCGATATGGAGGTATGATGTGGAAGTTAGGAATAAGTTCCTGCTAGAATCACAATTGGATGGATTAGTTATCTCAAAATGAGTGAACTCTATTTTCTTAAAGTTTTTCTCTAGGGCTTTGATCTTAGCGTGAAACTCTCCATTGACTTGGTTCACTATTAGATGTGAATCAATGAAAAAATTCAGAATTTTAACTCCTAAGTGAATTGCCATGAGTAGGTCAGAGATGCATGCTTCTTACTCCGCTTGATTGTTTGACATTTTGAAATTAAATGTAATTGCTTGCTCAACTATAATTTCCTTCTCACACTTGAGGGCTAGTTCCAGTTTACGGAGGATTCTCTTGATGGGTAAGTTGGTTCTTACCACGATCTTAGGTGCCCAAAAATAATGGTTCAAGCGCCTTGATGTCCAAACAAGTGCATATGCAACTTTCTCCACTTTGGGTCATCTTAACTCAACTCCCTGCAAAGCTCTACTTGTAAAGTATACTGGCTTTTGACCCTTAGTTGTAACATCCCAAAAAAAATTCTAACTCAATAAGTAAGTACACGAGTAATTTGATTAGAATTTAACTGAAATTTATTCATTTCTTTTTAATATAAAAAAAGATGTGGGTCGAATAATTAAATATAGTTAGTAATTAATTGAGTAATTAAGAAAAATAAAAGAAAGTAAATAAAATGAATATCTCTTAATTATGGATAAATAGAAGAACTTACTAAAAGAAATCATATAGATAAAATTCTCTATAATTAAATTCTTGTACTGATGGCCTATAATTAAATTCTTTGTGATGAATTGTCAGTGGTATTTTATTTAAATATTTATTACAGTGTTCTAATTAATTAAATTGTCTGTAATGTTGTTTCTATTTATGTTTAATTCTAACTTTTGCCTATTCTGACAAAGTTTTGCCTATAAAGAGTTTCTTTACATATGAAATTTTAATTGATCAACAAGGATAAATTTAATTCATGACTCACTCACTCTAGCCTCATTTTTCTTTCATTGTTCTCTGAAATGAACACAAAAAAAGTTATTTTGTTAGCTATTGTTTTTTTTTATAATTTTATATATATTATTTTATTATATAATATTAATATTAATGGTGACCCTTTTAGTGTGATCGAACCAATAAACATAGATATATTTTTTTCTTATCATGATATTTATATGAAATAACCTCAGTTGGAAGCGATAACCAATCTTCTCTCAGGTTGTGAGCACAAATGGATATTTCTCTCACCATTATCATTTACACCAATTGTTGTTGTTGGTAATAAACATGGATATTGATATGACGATTTACTTGCCTTGATGAACCAATAAGAGCATGTTTGGTTCTCGAGTGGGGAAGGCCAAACTTATGGTAGGAATCCCAAACTCAGTTTGGGTACATGTTTAGGAACCAAAAAAAGTAGTTTCTTCACCTACATTCAGTTGAATTTGATATCCTTTTCAGTAATTATACAAGTAATTATAGTGTTTTTCATTATTATTATCCAACAAGTTTCATTTCATTAAGCAAACTTTTAAACATAAAAGCATCCAAACATAAATTCAATTGCAAAAACTCTTTTTTTTTTTTTATCAAATTTAAGTTTTAAACATATAAACATACTTTAAATTTAAATCTAAGTTCACGAACTGTAATTCAAACACGTACAAAGTCCTTTAACTTTTTGGGTTTTATTTTCCGGTTTGGTCAGGCCCGAGACACTCCTCTGTAGCATTTTCTTGAAGAAAGGAAAGGAAACGGCATCAGTTCAGAGAGATCAGAGATGTGTGGGAGAGCACGTTGTACTCTGAGAGCGGATGATGTCCCAAGGGCTTGTCACCGCAGCACTTCCCCTACTCGCACTCTTCATATCGACCGGTAAACCATCTTCATCAAAAACAAACACTTTCTGGCTTCCCAATGTTTTTCCATTTTATTTTTTCACGTTGCGTCAAAACAGTTTTTTATTTGGTAGTTCAAAGCAGAGACAGCGAGAGAAGCTTTTTTTTTTTTTTTTTTTTGCGACTTTTTAATACTTATTTTTGCATGACTGTTAATTGACTATGTGGAAGAAAAGTGAAACTTACGTGGGCCTGAAATGATTTTTTTTAGGGAACGAATAGCAATGTGGAAGAAAAATGGAACATTTTTATTTTTATTTAAACTTGTTATTTTTTGGGGTTTCTTCAAATCGGTCTAAAATGGTTGTTGTAGGAAAATATGATGGGGGCACGAACGAATTAATGAAACAAGATATTGCTTTTATTTTTCGAAAGGATATAAAAATGGCTGTTGTGGAATTTGTTTTTCACAGTTGAACTTGACTGTGTGCTTAGGTATAGGCCAGCGTATAATGTGTCACCGGGATTCGACGTGCCAGTGGTTCGTAGAGATGACGCGTCTGGCGGTGAAGGCTATGTTCTTCAATGCATGAAATGGGGTTTAATCCCCAGTTTTACAAAGAAGACAGAGAAGCCTGATCACTACAGGATGGTATAGTTTATGGATTCCAATTTCTTTTTGACTGGGTGGGTGGGGAGCTTGAAGATCAGTGATGAACTTAGCTAAATTTTTTATGGAACTTTAATTTAGATCAAGACATCAGGTAATTAAAATATGTTGTGGTATGTATTGGCAGACTTGATTGCATTAAATGATGACAACTGATGCAATTAAATTTAAATTAGTCTTTTCTATGGTGATTGGAAGAGAGTTGCTGCGCATAGCTTGGAAAAATTTAGGGGAAGGGGAGAGGGGTGGGGGAAGCTGCCCTCCTCTGCCCCTCTTATGCTTCGTTTGGTAGAGGTGAAAGGGTGGAAAATGAGTGAAATGAACAGTAAAATTCCGTGAGACCCACACTTTTATTGTCTACTTTAATTCAAAACTTTCATCTCATTTCTTTTTACTCTACTTTAAGGTCTGCCACTTCTGAAGACAGATTCTTCCCTGTATTATTGAGTTATTTTGATTCTGAGGGTTTGTTATATAATAATTGTAACTTCAGATTCAGTTGAATCACATGAATCGTTTTGATTAACTATTTTAGCAACAGTTAAGTATAGAGGGGAATTTAGAGAGAGACAGAGAGAGAATAGCGTCTTTTTGAGAGAATTTAGGGAATGAAGAGCTTTTTATTATTGTAGAATGCGTTGCCTAGGTTCTGCTTATCATCTATATATAGATTCTTGATAGACATAGTGGAGGAGACTATTTCCTATGATTGTAATAAGTGATGCAACTTAGTAGAAACTGATGAACATTAAACACATTTTAACATGTGGACGTGATACATGAACCAACACACTTTTTACAGCAACTCAAGTTTCAATTTAAATTGAACTGTTCTCTGGGCTGTTCATTTGAGGTTTTAGCTCGAGCTCTTTGCTCACATTGTATACAATCTATTTATTTTTGGTACTTGTTAGAACTAATACGTCTTTTGTATTTTGTATATTTACTTTTATATCATTTTATGCTTGTATTGTCCTTTCTAGTCTTTTCTTTTCTCTGCTGTAGCTGTTTGTGCGGAGGGGGTAGTCTGCACCCCTTTCTTCTCTTGTACTCTATGACTTTGTGTCAATATATATAAAAGTCTTTTGGCTGAGTGTTATGCACTCAAGCTTTACCAAAATAGAGTTCTAAAGTCTCAAGTTGGTATCAAAGTGGGAACGGTCCCACTATGAAATCTCATCGTCGCTCGTCGTTGTCCGCCGCTGTTGACCGCCATTGTTGAGCCCGACTCAGCCCAAGTGGTTTCTCTCATGCGCCGTTACAGCCAGCGCTCCTGTTGGGTGCATGAATCTCACATGCCGCCGTCCTGTCATCTGAATGCCGTCGCACCCAGACGATTTTCGTTGTCGGCTCCTTCTGGACCCACTACAGTCCTTGTTTGGGTCTAGTTCTCACATTCGAAAAGTGGGTCTACAATCCACCCCCTTGTTGTTTGGTTTTTGCTTGCTGGTAATTTTGCTGTGCTCGAAAAAATGACATCTACAGGGTCTTTTGCAACTACTTCCTCCACTGGTTCTATTTCTCCCTTCTATGCAACTCCCACTATCACAACTGAGAAACTCTATTGAAAAACTATCAGTCCTGGTCTGATTCAATTGAGATGTGGTTCCTTGGTCAAGGATACCATGATCATCTGGAGATGGATGTAAATGAAATTCCTATTGAGAATAGAGCTCAGTGGTGGCAGAAACTTGACTGCCAGCTATGTATTGTTCTATGGCAATCTGTAGATCCTAAGTTGCTAGAGATACTTAGGTCATTCAAGACCCGTTATTCTTTTTGGAGGAATGCCCAAGATGTTTTTGCTAATGACATTCAACGTCTGTTTGATTCAACTCAAAAGGTTGTTTCCCTCCAATAGACTAACCATGATACGGTTTCACTCATGGCTAAAGATAGAGTTGCAGTTGAAGAATTGAAAGTATTCCTTGTATGATTCTGCAGATGAAATGAAGAAGAGACTTGATAAACTGTTTATGGTTTTGATCTTGCGGAGCTTGCATTCAGATTATGATCATGTGCGTATTCAAATTTTGTCTGTTGACCAGATTCCTTCAATAAATAGCTTAGTCACTAGATTTCTCTGTGTTCCTACTTTGGTGAAAGGTGAAAATGCAGTTGTAGCTGTAGAGGCTTCAGCCATGGTTGCCTCTCATGGTAGGGGTAAAGGGAGCTGTGGTAATAGAGGAGGAGGGCGTGGTGGTGGAGGTGGTCGTGGTAAGTTGTGGTGTTCTTATTGTGGAAAAGAAAACCATACTCAAAATAAGTGTTATGACCTACATGGTTGGCCTGATAAGACAACAAATGTCTTTACATCTGAAAAGGCTGAATCTCGATTTTCTGATGAAGAATATCAGGAGTACCTAATGCTGAAATCTAGCAGCCAGACTCAATCCACTTCAGTACCAAGTGTTTCAACAGCCTGCATTTCTCAATCTGTGGAAGGTCAAGGTCCATTGATAGTTGATCCAGGTGCTTCTGATCACATTTATGGTAATTATTCTTTGTTTTCCTCTATCTCTTCACCCAAATTTCCTCACCTTATTACATTAGCCTATGGGTCCAAAATTGCATCTCAAGGAATTGGTCAAGTTCCTCTTTTTCTCTCCTTGAATTTAAATTTTGTTTTCTATATTCCAAATTGTCCTTATAACCTAATTTCTCTAGGTCAGTTGACTCGTTCCTTCAATTGCTTAGTAACATTTGATGTTGATTCCTTTGTTATCCAGGACCGTGGTATGGGTCGGCTGATTGGCGTAGGACATGAATCACGAGGCCTTTACTACTTGGAAACCAACCCTTTTGTGTCCTGTTTTGCTTCTTCTTCTTCAAAGTTTTTGCATGAACATCTAGGTCACCTAGGTCTTGCAAAATTAAAGATAATGATTCCAAGTCTTAGCAAGTTACAAATACTAGATTGTGAATCTTGTCAATTAGGAAAATATGTTAGATCATCCTTTCCAAAGCAAGTTGAAAAAAGATGTAACTAAGTTTTTTCTACCATTCATTTAGATATTTGGGGACCCAGCAGTGTAACATCTTTTGGTTTTAGATATTTTGTTACCTTTATTGATGAATATTCTCAATGTACTTGGGTTTATTTAAGGAAAGATAGATCTGATTTTTTGTCTATTTTGATGTTTTTTTCCATGAGATTAAAAATCAATTTGGGAAGATCATTGAAGTTCTTACAGGGAATCCTACACCAGTCCACATGCCCACACACACCACAACAAAATGGAATAGTAGAAAGAAAAAATAGACGTATAGTTGAGACCGCACGAACCCTGTTGCTTGATGCAAATGTCCTTGTTCACACCATTGGGGTGATGCAGTCTTCACTACCTGTTTTTTAGTAAATATGATGCCATCCTCATCTCTTGATAATAAAATTTCTCACTCAATTATCTTTCCTAATGAACCCTTGTATCATGCTTCTCCCAAAGTCTTTGGTTGTACTTCATTATGTTTCTCCAAGTCTTGATAAGCTCTCAACCAGAGCTATCAAATGTGTTCCTTGGTTATTCACGCCTTCAAAAGGGATACAAATGTTACTCTCCAACCACCAGGAGGTACTACATGTCAGTTGATGTTATCTTCTTTGAAGGAACCATGTTCTTCTCCAAACACGAGTCCAACTCTATAGAACAAGTTTTTCCTATTCCTTATCTCAGTCCAGTGGTACCTCCTACTCATACAACATCCAATCAAAGAGAAATTCAGCCCATCTCTCTAGTCAACCATCAAGCTGAATTATCTCCATCTTCTATTTCTACATTGCAGAGCATGACACAAAGAGCTAGTTCCACAATGCAAGAAGGTTCTCTTGACTCAAGCCCTTTCTCCTCAATTGATCCTACAACGGATCCTTCTCCATCATCTCCTTCTCTTGATGTAGACTCAGGTTGGCCTATAGCCCTTCGAAAAGGTATTTGGTCTACTCAAAACCCTTATCCTATTTATTTGAGTTACCATCGTTTGTCTCCTTCATACTTCTCTATTGTTTCCTCTTTGTCTTTTGTTACTGTTCCCAAAAATGTTTATGAAGCACATGCTCACCTTGGATGGCGATAAGCCATGATTGTTGAGATGCAGGCTCTTGAACATAGTGGTACATGGGAGTTAGTTCCTCTTCATCTAGGGAAGAAAGTAGTTGGTTGTCGGTGGGTATATATGTTGTCAAGGTTGATCCTAATGGTGAAATTGATCGTCTTAAGGCTCAGTTGGTAGCCAAAGGTTACACTCAGATATATGGTATTGATTTTGGTGATACTTTTTCTCCTGATGCCAAAATCACTGTCGTTCGCCTTTTTCTTGCTGTAGCTGCCATTCTCCATTGGCCTCTTCACGAGTTAGACATTAAAAATGTTTTTGTTCATGGTGAGTTGGAGGAGGAGATTTATATGGAGTAATCTCCTGAATTTGTTGCTCAGGGGGAGTCTGGTTTGGTTTGCAAACTTCATTGGTCTCTTTATGGGCTTAAACAGTCTCCAAGAGCTTGGTTTGAAAAATTTAGTCATGTTGTACAAAGTTTTGGGATGAAATAGAGTGAAGGCAGATCACTCTATTTTTTATTGTCACACTTCCCCTGGTAAATGTGTTTTACTTGGTTGTTTATGTTGATGATATAGTGATTATAGGGAATGATGATTCTAAAATCTCCCAATTGAAACAACATTTGTTTAGTCACTTTCAGACTAGGATCTTGGCCGTCTAAAGTACTTCCTTGGTATAGAGGTATCTCAATCCATGGAAGGTACTATTATCTCACAGTGGAATGATTAACTGTAGACCCATGGATCCAAATCAAAAGTTAATGGCGGATCAAGGTGAACCATATTCAAATCTGGAGAGATATAGAAGATTAGTTGGGAATTGTTAGTCAGTTTATGCAAGCTCCATATGTTGATCATTGGAATGTTGTTCTTCGTATTCTCAGGTATGTCTAGAAGACTCCAGGACAGGGACTGTTATATGATGATAAAGGAGACACTCAAATTTCAGGATATTGTGATGCTGATTGGGCAGGGTCTCCTATAGATAGGCGCTCTACTACAGGATATTGTGTATCTATTGGAGGAAATGTTGTCTCTTGGAAGAACAAGAAGCAGAATAATGTTGCTAGATCAAGTGCAAAAGCGGAATACAGGGCTATGGCTTCAGTCACTTGTGAATTAGTGTGGATCAAACAACTTATTCAAGAGCTAAATTTCTGTGAAGTTCAGCCCATGAAGTTGTATTGTGATAATCAGGCAGCCCTACATATTGTCTCTAATCCAGTGTTTCCTGAGAGAACCAAACATATAGAGATTGACTGTCATTTTGTGAGAGAGAAGTTGCTGTCCAAGGAGATTGCTACAGAGTTTGTCAGCTCAGATAATCAACTTGCAGATATTTTGACTAAATCCTTAAGGGGGCCTCCAATTGATTTGATATGTTCCAAGCTTGGAGCATACAATTTATATGCTCCAGCTTGAGGGGGTGTGTTAGAACTAATTTGTCTTCTGTATTTTGCATATGTACTTTTATATCACTTTATGCTTGTACTGCCCTTTCTAGTTTTTTGACTTTTTTCTTTTTTCAGCTGTAGCTGTTTGTGCAGAGGGTGCTTTTCTTCTCTTGTACTCTATGACTGTGTCAATATATATAAAAGTCTTTTGGCTGAGTGTTATGCACCAAGCTTTACCAAAATAGAGTTCTAAAGTCTCAAGTGTACTAACTACTGTACTAAGTAGGGCCTAGGCCCATTATATAGAATTTATGATTAAACAATGCTAAGAATTGTAGTGGGTGTGTGGTGTACCTGTGCAAACTGTTAGTTATCTACTTCTTGTATATGCATTTTAGCTAACATTAATTATGAAATTTCTTGGTGTGTTTACTGTTTTTACAATTATTATTGGAGTTTGTCGCTTACAATACTACTACTTTAAAGTATAATAATCCATTAAACAAAGTACCCAATCTGATGTGAAGTATGCTCTGTACTGCAGTTTAATGCTCGATCTGAATCTATAGATGAAAAGGCATCATTTCGCCGTCTGCTTCCTAAAAGCAGGTGCCTTGTGGCAGTAGAAGGGTATGTATTGCATTACTTGTTTAATTATATTTTAACTCATCTCTTCTTAGTTTTGGCTTTAACATGACTTGGGAGTGCTTCCTGTTGCTGGAACTTTTTATCCTCTTGTTTCCTTTAATATTGTAGTATTAGAATGCATTTCAATAATATATTATACCTCCTCTTTACTAATTACATCAAATGGATATTCGATATTGAATTCTAAGTGAAAAAATGCTTGCATGTACTGTTGAAATTTGTCTAGTTCTATTCTATTTAAGACCTGTTTTGTCATGTTTCCTAAAAATTTCTTAGCTGATTCAAAACGAATTCTGCTTGATGGGTAGACAATGCACTCCCAGTGTGTTTATCTTGCTGTTACACACAGTAATATTTGAGAGTTGGGATGGATTGTTCATTGAGGACGTGGTAAATTCCATCCGGACAACCATTATTCTAAGTATATACCCCTTTTTCCTATTATATTTTTAGTCTTTTATTCTTATGTATTTTTTGTCATATTGCTGTCATATTCTTATTTACAAAATTTTAGTTCAATATATTTCTTTTAACAAGAGATTTCCTTCTTTTATAGTTTATCTAAGTTTTACAAAGTTATGTGGATTACATCCATTCTTTTCTTATTTGTGGTTTTATGTTCAGTTCTTTCAATTTATTTTTTTATTATATGATTAAGATTTTATGAGTGGAAAAAGGATGGTTCAAAGAAACAGCCTTACTATATTCACTTCAAAGATGGACGACCACTTGTCTTTGCTGCTCTTTATGACTCATGGCAAAATTCTGAAGGTAAAAATATCTGCAGAATGATGTAAGGAAATGACTTCTTTCAATATGAAAGACCGTGTTTATTTTACTTTATACACTTATAATGTTGATTTAATATTGTTCACTGCAGGTGAAACACTATATACATTCACTATTGTTACAACCTCTTCATCTTCAGCACTTCAGTGGCTTCATGGTGAGTTGTGCACTCTCAATGTTGGCATACCAACAAAGTTTCAGGCATGCCAGCACCTTTATGTGGATTTCTCCATTACTCCATATTAGCAACCTATTGAAATTTTTGTCCTACTCCTAGTAGAATTCCTAACTAGGTATGCCTCCTTTTCCTTTCGTAAATGGAAAAGATCTTCATAGAACATAAGTTTTATCAAGTGACACACCATATGGAAAACGGAAACATAAATGGTTCTAAACCATTTGGTTTTGATGAGTTTGGGTTGCAGATGCACAAGATTCTCAGGATATATTAGACCATAAACCTTCCCCTTTTTGCCTTTTACCAGTTGAGGATGATTGCTAAAATATTTATCATATTTGAATGGCCGAAGTATTATATTGGTGAAATACTTATATCTGTACTTTAAATGTATCTCTTTAGACAGGATGCCTGTTATTTTGGGCAGCAAGGAATCAACTGATATTTGGCTAAGCAGTTCTGCTTCCAGTTTTAAGAGTGTGATGAAGCCATATGAAGAATCTGATTTGGTATGAGCTTTACAAAAGATTGAGGCTATGATTCCTATTTTCTTCATTAATACCAGTTATTTTGTTAAGATTTGCAGGCTTAGTATCATTGCATTCAACATTGTTAGTTTCCCCATTTTTTTCATCTCCAGGTGTGGTACCCAGTGACATCTGCTATGGGCAAGGCATCATTTGATGGACCTGAGTGCATAAAGGAGGTATGGCAATTAAACATTCATTGATGTTTCTCGTCATTTAGCTTTTCTCTGTTTGAACATCTTAAATATGTCTTGGTGTATTGAGTTGAACATGCAATTCAATCAACTAATTACATGACTTTTATCTGAACCTGCAATTGTATCTGCCTAGATCTTTATTCTCACTTGTTCTTTGATGCATAAATGTTCAAAAAGGCAAAATTTATGGCTGTACTTTGTTTAGTACTGCTCATTTAAAATATCTCAATGACAATGGTTTCAATTTTAGTTTTTAGTTTTTGGGTTCTAGGGAGGTCCTATTAAACCTAAAGAGGAGAGTGGGAATGTGATGTTGAGGGATCCAATCCCCATCACAGACCAGGGGATACATCAGTTGTGCAATGTTCATTCAGCTGGTGTTCAACTTGTATTCTCTTCAAATATAACAAACAAATATGCAAGAACTCTCAGTAGTCATGTTATTGTGCCCGTGTTTGTTGAAGGGGACCCACTATTTATATATCTACGTGTTTACAGTTTACACCAACATGTCTACATGATTTTAAAATGTTGTTGGGCAGACTTTTATCATATTATTGAAATTTGAAAACCTTTTAGTTAGCATCATCCCGTGTTTGGCAGATTCAAGTAAAAGCACAAGGGAACACTTCAATCTCTATGTTCTTTTCAAAAAAAGGAGATGAAAGTAAAGACACAAAGCCAGAACAGAAAGCATCATGTCCTGAAGTTGTCAAAACTGAACATACAGAAGACCTGACTGAAAGTAAAGACACAAAGCCAGAGCAGAAAACATCAAGTCATGAATTTGTCAAGACTGAACCTACAGAAGACTTGAGAGAAAGAGCTAAAACTGAGGAGGGAGGCAATGACTTAAAATTCCATGGTTCTTCCCATTCTCAAAATGTTTCTATGCTCCCAATTAAGCGTGAGTATGAGACATTTTCGGCTGCTGATTCAAAGCCAGCATTGGCAAATCATGATCAGATAAGTCCAAACCCTGCAAAGAAAAAGGAAAAAGCAAAGACTGCTAATGATAAACAACCAACCCTGTTTTCATACTTTGGAAAAAGTAACCACTAAACTAACTGGTTTTGGTTTTGCATTAACATGAGGATTGCTATGTTTGTATTGGTGTAAATTACACATGCATTTTCTTTTAGCTTGTGTATTTCCATGTAGGCCTTGTTTTATATGCACATTTTCAATCTCTACTCTTGTTGGAAGGTCTTTCTTTAGTCCATGGTTCATGTTCAAGAGGAGCTTTATAATTAAATAGCAAGGCTTTTTGTATTATTTTGGTTTTGCTGGTTACAAAATGTGGTCTCAGCTTTTGCCTGTTACAATGCTTCTTTTTTGGGTCATTATCGCTACAGTTGCATAGTATGAGTGCAAAAGCATTGGACATTCTTGCAACGAAATGCAAAATTGCCAGTCAGTCATGTCCTACGGTTCTTGTTGATCGGTTTGGACTAGATTTAACTTTTAAGAAAACTAAAGTTAAGCCTTTCAAAAATACAAATTCAACGTGATTGAGTTTCTGATTATCCAAGTAATTTGGTACAAAATGTGAATCCGATGAAATCGAATCAATTTAGTTTGTATTGGTTCTTTTATAACTTTTTAATACTACATGAACTCAATTTATTAAAACACCAAAAAATAGATACGGATTCTAGATATAAGTCTAAATTAATGGTCAATTTATGATCCAACAGAAAAGCTTAGTTTGCTAATATAAACAGGTTCCTAAAAAAACAAGCATGAATCATTGAACATTTTATTTAAAATAGTACTTTTCAACATTGTAAAATTTTGGTTTGGTTGAAATTGTATTAATTTTTTTATTTAGATTTAAAAGGTAATTCAACTTAATTAGTTTTCGTTTCTTTTTTCAGTATTTTGGTTTCTATAGTTTATGCTCAGTTTTAATTAGATCTATTCAAGTATAAGTCTCCCTAACTCTTTCTCAGGTGATAGTGTGTGGACTCTGCCAATATTTTCCCAAGTAATGCAAGATCAAAATATTTGTCGCAAATGACGTGAAAGTTTTCCATGAATACTCTTCTTTTCTTGACTTAATTAATTCAGATATGTTTGAATAATTATTTTAAAGTTATTTTTGGATCATTCAGAAACCAAGTGGTGTTAAACAACCCTCTTCTATTTAGGATTTCGATGTTTTGAACCTTAACATGGTCTTACTTATTGATGATAAAAACATCCCAAACGTGCATAATCCCAACATATAAACCAATAACTTCAGTAAAAACATTATCAAGTGCACATTCAACATGCAATAAAAAAAACACGAAAATAGATCATTACACTAAAGTAAAACGACTAATCAGTCGTTTTGACATTTTACATGAAGGTTTCCAAAATATAATGTATATACTGGATTCTTTCCCCAAGATCAGTACAACTTCTTGTGACAAGATATTTTCCCTTACGTACCAAGACTTGTAGAATCATTCTTTTTAGTTCTGCACTTTTACTTTTCACATTTTTGACGGAGAGGAGAGAGGAAAAAGAAATGAGAGGAGATGAAATCCATTACTTGTGGTTAACAAAGGGGGAATAGTTGTGGGCGTAAAAGAGGTAGAGACCAACAATAAGCCTCTAACCAATGCCCCTTTGGTGTAATTTCCATGATGATCTTCTTTAACATCCTAAGAGGAGCCATGACACCCCATTGCACCACTGGACGTGATCCAAGGCAGAACCCTCTTCTCCTGTTCCCTAGCCGGATGCTGCTGCCTCTCCGCCGCCGGAGCCGCCGCCGCTGAGGACGGCACAACCCTACCAACATTGTAGAATTTGACAACATTGAAATTGTTACACCACCTCTCTTGAGCATATTACCTAGCAATGTATTTTAATTTCTCAGCTGTTTTTTTTGTTGTGTAACATGGCATGACACTAAACTCTTATATAGTATGTGCAAAAGGTACGTCATTCATCATCATCATAGTGGTCATAATGGCAGCAATTATAACAATCCTAATGCTATAGGAATAATTCTAGTGTGCAAATAAAATAATGCTTGACATGAATTCCTTTATTCTTCTTTAGTTGTTTAGGGTTGTGGTTGCCATCATTAGGATAAGTATGATTATAAGTTAAGATCGAATAAAATGAACTTAAGGTAGCCGTAAGATCTCTTTTCCTATGAGTTATTATTGTCACTTGTCTCATGCTTTCCGTATGAGAAGGAAGAAGCATGGCTCTTTAATCTGTTTCTATTTAATTAAAACTTCAGGTAATGGAGTGAACCCCATGCACCGGAGAAAAAGTTATCACATTATTGTTTCTCCAATTCATTTTTAAATGATGACGCTCCACGATGGCCATAAAAACACTTTAATTAGATCGTAGGATAGAAAATCATTTTCAGTATATAATAATTAAATCCAATAGGTATACTTTTTGAACATATAATATTTATCACTTAATTAATTACGTGTTTCGTTCATAAGCTGAGATTTATGTACAAAGACGGATTTATTAAACTTGAGGTATTAGATTTCAAGCCTTGTTTAGGAAAAAAATCTCCTTTAGGAGAGTTAGCCTGATAATGTTATATATTTCTATAAAATAAAATTGTTTATCATAAAACATACTCGTAATCTTGAATAAAAAAAAAAAGGATTAGGAGAGAACTTGGATAAGTTTCTCAGTAAATGCTAATAGGGAAAAAAAAAAAAAAAAACTCCTGTGATGTAGAAGAAAATCCAAACCGAGCTTAAATTATCTCTGTTTTTCGATATGTATATTAGATGTAAAAGTAAATGTTCTTCCTCCCATTTCTCTTTCCATCCTAAAAAATCTTACGAACAAGCATTTTATCATTTTTCTTTCTCTTTTCTGCATCGCTTTCCCTTACTTATTCCATTCGATTAAGTACGTGGGTTGAATTTTATTTTTTTTGACAGAAAAAAAAAATAGTTTATGAGATACTTTGAGTTGAATTTGCTAAGATTGTATGATTTATTATATAAAGATAGTTTAGGTAAAAAAAAAACGGAAGGATTAATATAAAAGGACGTAAATTTGGATTAATTGTGCAAGGTTGTTTAATTTTCAGGATAATCGGTCGAATTTCCCATCTTCTCATGAATCTCATCGGCTAGCTTTGAAACTGGAGTGGCAAATAGCAATGTACTCTGAATTTGGAAAGAATTATGGCTTATAACATTCCTATCTCAAGACTCCAGTAACTAAATGGAATGGAATTAAGTCATTTGAGCTTTCTTAATTTTTTTTTCATGGTCTCGCAGGTTTTGCTTGTGTCATTAGACTTTAGCATATTTTAAATCTTCATTTGTGTAATATGTGCATATGCTAGACTATATCCTTTTCCAACTCCCAACTTTTGTTTATAACAACTTATTCGTTGTTAAATAATTTGTGCATCACAGTATGACAAAGTAATCACGAGAGAACTAATTAGGTAGGACCCATAAATTAATTTAGAATAATACAATATATACTAGTTATTAAAGATTTAACAGCTAAATATATATTTTGGATGAAATTATAGATAGATAGACTAAAAAAATGAGAAAGAAGTATTGAGTTTCACTTATTCTTACATTCTTAATAACTTTGTATAAAAAATTGTATATTAACTCAACCATTAAATTATAATTATATATTACTTAGATTATTTCTGCTATGAAATTCACCACAAGGAATAGAAAATTCGTGATTCGAAGAAAATATTGAGAGAGAATGTCTAAGAGATAGAGAGGCAGAGAAAATGAGCAATAGATAAAATAGTAATATCATGATGCAACTACTTTAATAATCCTAATTATACCCAAACGGTGCTGCAAAAGTGGTGCTAATTACATGTAGAAGTTAAATATATCACTTATCAATACACAAACAGTAGAGTTGCAAAACAGAGTAGTTGTTAAGTAAGAGGTTGCTACTATTTTTCTCAAGAGACTAAATAACAAAAGTGCTAAAAATGCCTTTTACTGAAGGTAACTAGAAAATAAGAGAATAATTGTTGCTCCAATAATGCATGCCCCCCTTCTTTTTTTGATAAGCTGGAATTAACATTAATAATGGAGAAATAGACTTGAGTTGAACCACAAGATGTGCCCAAGGGCCAAGTCAGTCCCACACAAGAGTTAGATACAAACATAAAAGCACTCATACAAGTAACACTAAACCCTTGCTACCCCTGAATATATTTCCATCTACAATTGATCTCAATGTGCTTGGCTAGAAACATTTAGGAAAGGCAACATAGTAAAACCAAAACAAAAACACTAAAGAAAAAAATAATACATTATGCTCAAAGGTGCAGCCATATCCCTCTATAAATGAAGGAAATTAGTTAGCTTCAAACCTGCTACCAATAATACAAGCTTGTAATGCAAGAGCTGTGTTATTAAAAAATGAGATTCTACAGTAATACCATTACGAGGTATAAAAATAGAAAAGACTTCTAATTGATTTCGAAATCACTGTGGAAGTGCTGGCTCATGTGCAAACAAAATATCAGATTTAAAGTTATCCATTATTTATGGCATCATTTTCATTTATTTTTAGTTATCAAAGAACAAACCAATTATACGTTTACTAATACTGGTAGCTTTGATCTACTCTATTATCTATCAAGTTATACAAAATTGCTTGCAATTCATTAGAGGGCATCAGCAGATTTAGATAATGACAATGGTAATAATAAAGAAAATGACCAATTGAGTATAACATAATTATCCAAACTAGTACAGACGAAGAAATACAATTACTTAGGTTAATTCTGCACCTATTTTAAGACATCCCAATATTTAAGACCAAATCTCTTTTTTAGTATTTAAATAAATAAATAAATAAAAAGCTTCACTAATCCACGAATTATGGTCCAACTATGGACCATTATTTGACTAGATTATTTTCAATTGAATATTTGAAAAAGAAAACAAGAATTTTACAAAATTACAACTAGATATCCATCAATCAAGCTTGAAAGTTAGTTCGTGAGTTGAGCTTGAGCCAAGGAAATGAACTAGATTTCTTATAAAGTTAAGCTTGAGCTAGGTCTAGTGTCACTTCTAGCCTTAACAGCTACTATGTTACAAATAAATCCAAAGAGAGGGGATAAGAAAACAAATAGTCATACAAGCATAGAATACTGACATAGCTCTTTTTAAGCAGGATTGAGTGCAACTGCAACAAGAATCCTAGACCCAGATGATATTTCAAGATGTACACCTAGATTAATTGCTAAGAGGTAATTCATGATATCACCATGAGTAAAGTTGCAAAACAACATAAAACACAGACATTCAAAGGATCCTATAATTTATGTAAAAACAAAGCTACAATAAGCCACCTTCTTTTTACCTACCATCACTCCACATGGCACTGAAGCTGAGATATCAGATTTATAATTTGATTAATTAAAAATCTGTTAGATTGGGGAGTTATATTGTAGCAGAAGTTACTTTTCCTAATAAAACAGTAATAGGGTTGATAAAACAATTCAGTAATCATAGATATTGGAAGGGTACAACTTTGAAGGCCAAGGCTAAAAAAATAAGTGAAATTTTATACGAGATGCCAAAGTGGAATGATGCTAATCTACACACAGCTCATATGTTTTGTTAAATGCTTTTTAATTTTTTTTGCCAACACGTAAGATTTTCCATGAGAGAAAGTGAATGAATTAAGGGGGTGTGAATAAGGTATCAACCAAGAAAAAAAATGGAGCCAAAACCAAAGCAGACACACAATAAGCAATAGCCAATAGAATCATTCAACAAAATAATCAAACTAAGGAACCACCAAAACTATGCATTCTCTCTGTTTATTCCATGTTTAATAACTTCATGTATAAAAATTTTGTTACTAACATTTATATAATAATATAATTTTTTTACATAAATATATAATAAATATATTTTAAAATTATTAAATATATTTTTACAAAATAAAATAGTTTTAAATTAATTCATTAATGATGGAGAAATAAATTAGTTTTAATTTTCTTATGATAGAAACCACAAGTTTTATTAATGAGATAAATTTGTTCAAGTAGAAATATAGACACGACTTTTTTTTAGTATTTAACACTACTACATGAAAAGAATTATTTATTTTAACTTTAAAATCTATAAATTATTTTAACTTAGAAATCACAACTACTTATTGTGTTTAAAATATGTATAATATCACATTTAATAAGAACTTATAAGCCCATTTGGGGTGGGTTTTTTTTTTATCTATTTTGTATGTTGATGTGATTTTAAAGTAATATCATTGATTTTAAACTATTTGAACGATATTTTGTATTAAACATATAAGAAATTAGGCCCTGTTGGGATGGTTTTTAATTTTGAGTATTGAATTTTTTTTAAATAACAACCCATTTTTAATTTTAGTTTTAAAAAAGATTAACCAATTTTTAAAATATGATTAGTTTCAAATAAATTCATTTTGAAAGTATCATATCATATTAAAATTAGTTTAAAAGAATTTTGTGTGTGGTGGTGACAACAATAGTGATGATGGTAATGTTGGTAGCAACGATGATAATAAAAATGCAAGTAGGAGTCGTAAGTGTAGGTGGTGGATGTGATATTGGTGGTTGTGATGACGAAGGTGGTATTAGTGGTGGTGGTATTAGTGCTACTGCTAGTGGTTATAGCATTGTTGGTGGTGTTGGGGCAATAGTGTTGTGGTGGTGGTAGCTGTGTTTGGTGACGATGTGATAAGTAGTGATGGTGATAATAATGGTGATAGAGACACTAATGGTAGTGATGTGAGTAATGATGGTGGTAATAATCATAATCATTTATGACAATGACAGTGGAATGATGATAATAATAACAAAGGTGATATTAATAGTGATGACAAAAGAGATATTAGTGACCCTGGTGGAAGTGTGATGATAACAAAAAGTGTTATTGTTAAATGTAAAAAATATGTTTTTTAAACTAAAATCAAATTCACAACTTTTTTCTTAATTTAAAAAATGGATGTAAAAATGTTTTAAAAATAGTTTTAACTTTATTTATGCCAAACACAACTATTTAAAAATTGCATTTAAAATTAACAAATATCAACCATCCCAAATAGGTCCTGGTTCTAACTAAAGGGCATCGTCCTCCTTTAGAAGAGGGATCGACAATCATCTCATTCATCTGCACAGCAATTTGGTCAATGTATCTGATTCTCGTGCCTACGCTATCTATTCAAATTTTTGGCGGTTTTGCAAGCACAATAAAGCAATCTACATAGGCACAAATAGACAAATACACTGATTTTCTTTCCTAGGAGAAAAAAAGAAGCATTTTCGCTTTCCATAGACCAAAGGCATATCAATTCGGCTCACCAATCGAGAAATTAAACACTTAAAATGGTGTTTTCTGAGACCGAAGGACCCGGAAACATGTAATAATATTAATATATAAGACGTAAGGTCACGAACATATATCATATAGCAGAGAATCCGGGATTCTAATAATGCATCCGAAATGTCCCCAACATACAAAAAGGTAAGATAACCAAAAATGGAAGAAATAGATTTTCACCATATTTCATATCTGTCACGGGATTTGATTCTACCAAAACAGTAAAAAAATCTGTGAGAATAAATCTTACCAATTACCAAACACTAAACATTAGTAGTTTCAATGCAATTGCTTAAACCATTGTACAAAACCACTAGCCAAAGTCCCTTTCACCACTTCACACCCCTAATTAAGCCATGGAAAATGATGAATTCACCACATAATATAATAATAATAATAATAATAATATCAGTCAGCATCAGATTCAGTGGCAGTGCCATTATTATTGGTGGAAGGGTTTTTTTCTTCCTCTTGGTTGCTTGAAATTGAAACCACCACCTCCTCCTCTTTGCAAACTTTTGCAGGATATTTGATGGCATTGAGTTGAACCTTTCGTAAAGCAGCTTTACCAAGATCAACGCCACAAATGTCAGAGAGCCTGACAAGGTAAAGCAACACATCAGAAAGCTCTTCCCCAAGATGAACCTTTTCCTCCTCTTTCCAATCTGGAAGACCCTTTGGAACCTCACCTTTCCACTGAAATATCTCAGACAATTCTCCTACTTCACCCACCTATCAACAAAAATAAATTATGATAATAATAATAATAAATACCCGATTCTTATTCTTATGTTAAATTGTTTTGGCAGCTTCCGCTTGTCTTTAAGCACATGATATTAAACACATGGTTATGTCCCACTTTTGTACTCTAGGTGGGAACAAAAGATAAAAGGCTAAAGCAAAATTGAAGGCCGAAAAAATTACATATCTTCTATCAATTCTATGGTAACAACGACATGGATTCTGTTTACATTGCAAAGTCGATTTTGACTAGGGTTTTGACAATGTTACAAAACGAAAATAAATACAGCGACAAATACGAATTATGAAAACTAAATGAATGTTTGAATGGGTAGTGAGTAATCTGTTCCAACTCGCCGTGTTCCCTGGCGGTTGACGTGATTCTCGGTTTAAAAAAAGATTTGTTAAAATTAATTGCATTTCCAAAACAGTTGATTTAATTTTACATACACTCTCGATAAAACATTTCAACATAAATGTCTAATAAAAATTTAGACTATAATTAATTATTACATCATATTAAATGATGATTTATAATCTATAAATATTATAATGTCTGCATTCACTTTTCGTACCACTCTATTTAATTTTTATATTCTCTTCCTATTTATTTTTATTTGTTAAAAGATGTAGAGAGAACACAAAGTACATCTCTTTTTCGTAGCATTAATAAATTAATAAAAGGAATGGTGTGGTAAAATGATCAATACAGTATGAAAAGATTTTACACAGTGGCGTACATATAAGTAAATTTAAACAAGTTCACCTAAATTGTTTATCAAAAAATACATAACAAATTTAAATTGAATAAAAATTTATACTACAATGAAGATAAATTAAATTTAAATAGTTAACCTACAAAATTTATATATATTAAAATTGAATTAGTTTTATAAAATTAAGATCATATAAAATCAAAATGTGTAAAATTTCACCCAAAGTCATATTAAAACTTGAGATTATTTTTACTTTTTATAATAAAATTTACTTCAGAATTGATCTTAAACTTCACTATAAATACATAAATCATTTCACTCTAAACTAATTTTAAATTATATTAATTTTAAAAAATTAATATCATAAATCAAATGGTTAAAAACTCACCCACAAAGACAGTTTATAGCTTCACGGGCTGCACCCCCTCCCACTCTAAAAAAATGCCAACTTGCAAGAAAAGAAAAACAAAACCTTTATGCAAACATTGAGAATCTGAGACAATCCCATTTTGTATAAAATGCGACTCAGGTGAGTCGGTCTACAAAACCCAAAAACAAAAACGGATTAACAAATTTCAATAAAGCAAAAGAGATTCTTCTTCTCTACAACCTTCTTTCTTTCATGGATCACAAGAAAACACGTTACCCACACAAGAAAAGAAAAGAAAAAACGAGTAATCTAAAAAAACTACACGACAAAACAATAAAGTTCACAAAAGGGTGCAACAAAAACCCCAAAAAAAATCTACTTTTTTTCATAAGTTGTAGGAAAGGAAGCATACCAGAGCCAAAAGAAGGTTTCTTGGGCTGTGAAAACGGTCCCAGTCTCTCTCTTTGGCGAACTGAGCCATTAATTGCTTCAGCGTGTCGAGGGTAACGGGGGCTTCATCAGCAACACCGGTCATGTTGAAGAGAAGAGAAGAAAATATGAGAGTGGAGAAAGACAAAAGGTTAAGATATGAGAGTAGAATACATTCTTTCTCGAGAATATATATATATATATATATATATATATAGAAAATAACGAATAATAAATAAATATTATTATTATTATTAATAACAGTAGCATGGAGAGAAGAAAAAGGTTGAGAAAAGGAAGGGCATATGAAGGGGCACGGCTGCGGACGGTCGTTTTCGCAAGCTGGAAATTGGAATTGAAAGGGAATGCACGACTTTTTTGTCTTTGAATTTGTGGAAATATCAAAAGTTACCCATATTTTAATATCTTTTTAGGATTTATTTGAAATACATACTCCTTTACATTTCGATTATAAGAAAACAAAAAATAAATATTTAGATGTACTTATTAAGAAAATTAATTAAATTTATTAAATTTATATCATTTTCAATTAAAAATATTTTTTTTTCTAAATTATTATTCTTTATAACTTAATATCAACCATAAACAAATCTTTATCGTAATAGATGAAAAATTTTAAAAATAATTTCAAAATATATAAAACATAATTAATTAAAATTTACTTATATTTTAAAAAAATTATATTCAAAACTGAAACAAATACATTTTACATTATTTTTTACATATTAATATTTATTACTATTTATTTTTTTATTAAAATTAATTACTTTCTTTGTTATTTTTTATTTGTCTTTTAATGTTTCTATGTAAAAATCAAGTATACAATAAACTTTTTGGATTCTAATAAAATGGTTGTAGAGTTTTTTTTATTTTTTTATTTTTTTCATTTCTGCCACAATAAATGTATAGAAAAATTAATATTTATGTTAAAAATAAAAAAGCTAGTAATGTAACTTTTCAGTTTTAATAAAAAAAAACATCTCTTTTTTATCATAAAAAAATATGTGAATTTTATAAAATGCTAAATGTGATCGATTAAATGAAATGTTAAAAATAGGGTTTTAAATAGTAATATATTGTTAATGCTTCTATTTTAAAAATATTATAAAATAATTAACTTGTGTTTTTCAAAAATAAATCAATAATATGAAATATTAGATAAAATAATATGTTGTGTATGAATCTTTCCCCTAAAAACTCTCCTTTACAATTATTTTCATTAGAATACTCACATCTCATAAAGTGATAAACTTCAGTGTGGTAATATATATATATATATATAGAGAGAGAGAGAGAATCTTCAAAATCAAATATGCTCCTACTACGTATCTAATACATCCTCTTATATTTCTAAGACAAACTGAACAGTTTTAATTTACTTTTTTTTTATCTTTTTTTAATTTAACATTAACAATATTTATAATAATGACTTAAATTTTAATATCTCTTAGAAAATAGAAAAAATTAAAAATAATAATATTTTTATTAATAAATCTAAAATTTAATTTATATATTCAATATTATTTATTTTTGTAAATTTTAATTTTAATATAATTTACATATTTTAAAATATTTATTTATTATAACTTTTTTAAAGAAAGATAGAAATAATTAAATTAACAATGTGTTTTTATTCATAAATTTAAATGTATTTTATATATTTATTTAATAAATTTTAATTATATAAAACAAACATTTATTCTAGTATATAATAAACATGCTATTGTCTAGGTAAACAAAATAAAAAATGCTATTGTCTGTTGTTTAATGAAGTAACATTACCATATGTGTCACTCAACGGCCATACTGTTATCTGGTTGGGTGAAGGACTGTTTTATTGTTGTAAATTTATCATCCCACTTTTATAATTTTATGAATTTTATTACTTAATTTTTTTTTACAAATTTTATTATTCAACTTTTAATATTTCACAATTTCTACCATTAAATTTTTCGTGTATTTTATCAAAACATTGGTAACAAAATGATAAAAGATTTACTTTTCTATTTTTTTTATATCGGTTATAGTTATAATTTATATAAAAAATTAACTTTTTTTCTATAATGATTGTGGTTATAACCGATGTCAAAAATTAAAATTTGTGAGGTTTGATAAAATGTGAAAAAATTAAAAACTTTGGTGATAAAATTTGTTGAAAATAAATTTGGTGGTAAAATTTATAATTAAACCTTGTTATTTTGTTGAGAAAATAAAGGAGAGGAAACAAAAAAAAATAGTAGGGATCAACATGATAAAAAAATTAGGGTGAATTACTTTAATATTTTTTTTTTTTCAAATTACATACAATACTCTTCATTATTATTTAATAATTACAACAACCTCTTTAACAGGTGATGTCAAATGTAATATAAAGTGTATTATTTTCAAATATTAAGAAAGTTAATATATTATATAAGAGATATCAATTTAACATTTTCAAACATTGAGAGATGCTAGTGTAAGAATAAAAAAAAAGTAGCAATGTATTTAATTTGAAAAAATCCGAGAAGGTACCAATTTAATTTCCTCTAAAAATTACTTCTATCACAATAAGACTATTTTCAATAAAACTAAATGAAAAACTGAAAAAGTTAATTAATGACAGAAAGTTGAAAACTTATTCTTGAAAATTATTAAATTAACTTATTAAATCACAAGTATCTAATATAATTACATATTAAAGTGACTGAAAAATATAAAATAATATAAATTGACATATTTATATGATATTTTATATAAATTTTAATTTTATTTAATGGATAAAAATATTTTTTAAGGTGTTATAATTTTATATTTTCAATTAAATTTAAATCCTTGTAATTTTTATTAATAGATAAACTGTTTTCATTATATTTTTAGTTTTAAATATTATATTTTTTCATATTAAAAAAAAGATTAAAATGTAATTTTCGTTTCCCTATTTTTTAAAATTTATGATTTTAGTTCTTCTATTTTTTAATTGAGATATTTCATCTCTCAATCTTTAAAAAAATTGTGATTTTAATCCCCTATTTTTTAATTGAGGCATTTTGTCTATTATTTTTAAAAAACCTATAATTTTAGTCCGTGTGACCAATTTTAAATGCTGATTTATTTACTTTGTAGACATTGTAAGAGACATGTTTTTTATTATCCACATGAATTTTTTCTTAAAAAATTATTTAATAACTAACAAATTTAATTTATTATAAAAAATACATAATCAAGTAATAAAGGGGACTAAAATCATAAATTTTTAAAAGATGAGAAACAAAATATTTCAATTAAAAAACAAAAAAGCTAAAATTGTGAATTTTTTAAAAATAAAAGACAAAATATTTCAATTAAATAATAAGAAGACTAAAATCACGAATTTGAAAAAAAACAAAAATTATATTTCAACCTAAGATAAATATATATAGAGAAGAAAAGAAATAACTAAATTAAAATTCAAAACAAAAGAAAATAGACTTTGTGTTTATAACATAGGAGTAATATTTTTTTTCCTTCTTTCAAACAAAAAAAAAATGAATTAATTTCTTCATGTATTCGAATTTATGCCAACCAAAGAATTTTGCACCAAATGGAGTGCTATTAAATTATCAACGCTCGACAGCTACTTCACTACTTGAGTGAGACACGCGGTCACTTGAGTCAAGGAGCTAGCTAATGACATTAGGGTGTCATAAGTCTAACCACCTCGTTTTCATCACTAGTCATACAAGTTTAGGTAAGGAAAATACTACTCATTAGACTCTACACTACACTACCTTTTCATAATCCCATTGCCTATTCTTTCTAAACCCAAAATTCTGCCCTTAAAGTCTTATGCTACCTTCAACTGAATGTTATTGTTCAATTAATTAGATCAACATGATGAGACTTTTGATCCAAATTGATAAATTTGATGGGACTTTCAATTACTTTTTTTCCCCTCATGGAATGATATATTTTCTTCAATTTTCCTACCAATCCTCTACTTTTTAATAATAAGTATTGAATAAAAAGTAAATACATTTAATGTTTTAGAAATATAAACTATATTTATTAGTTATCATAAAAGGGTAGTAGTAGGAAGATTTATAGGAGGATGAAAGAGGAGAATTTAGAATTAAGATGAGTTGTTAGAGTCGCTCTTTCATAATGTTTTTTTATTTTGTTTTTTTTTTCATTGTTACGTTATGTCCTATTCTATCACCGACAAACAAAAGGTCGAATTAGAAACATAAAAAAGGGAACAATGACATGAAACAAATTTACTACATTACGAAAGTAAGATGTGCTCCAAACCACTATTAGAATATTTACGGCTATGATATATTCATGTGTTGCACACTTGATGATATGAAAGTCAGTCAATCAATCAAGAAGTGAAAAGAAGATAGAAAAAGAAAGAGAAACATAAAAACGTGATCAATATGACTATAGTAAGCACATTTCCGTAATATATATAATAATATTAAAGTTTTTTTTTATTTATAGATTCTTAAAATTTTATAAAATTTTAATTTGGTTCTTAGTTTAAGTGATTTTAATTTTGATTAGATGTTTAGATTTTAAAAATTTAAATTTTTTTAAAGTTAATATTCTTAAGTTTCTGTTAAATATTACTAATGTTGTTTGAATAATACTGCATTAGTATATTAATTTGTAAGCACATTTCCGTTGTAGTGTTGTACTATATTAATTTGTATGGTGCTCAATATGGGATGTTGCTCTTTGTTTATCTTGTTCAAGTGTCTTTATTTAGGCATATCTTGTGCGTAAATAAAATGTATTTTTTTACTAACAATATTTTTACTTATAAACAAAACTATTGTTTGAGTAATATTATATTAGTAATATTCTTAATATAGTATCATTCAAACAATATTGTTTCTCGATTAATTATAAGAAAAATATTCTCAACTTTGAGTTATGATATTCCCAAATTATGTTATTGGGGACATATTAAGAGTTATCATTTAGTGAGATAATATAAAATAATTACTTAATTGACGACACTTTGATCATCAATAGTTTTTTATAATATAATATTTAATTATTATTTTTTCCTTCCATCACAATGTTTAATTATAATAAAATTTAAATATGTTTTTAGTATTTAGTAACATATGTAAATTTTATTTTAGCTCTTTTATTATTATTTTTAAAAAATACTTCCTGTAATATTTAATTTATTGTCATTAGTCCTTGTCGTTACTTAGTTGTTATTAACTATCTAGATGGCTAGAGAGTCATAAATTAAAACAAAAAATAAAGTATATTAAAAAAAATTAAAATACAAATAAAAATATTTAAAAGGACTAAACTAGAAATCATAAAATAATATGTCATTATAACGGACTAAAATCAAAATTAATGACAACTAAGTAAAAAAGTGAATTATTACATGGACTATTTTTAAAAAAAGTATTTTAAAAGATTAAAATACAAATAGTATATTATTACTAGAGAAAAAACACATATCTTATAGACATATAGTAATGTTTGATATAATGTTTTAAGAAATTTAAATTTAGTTTGGATCTGTCCCTAGCTTGATTCATTTTCAATCAAACCATTCTTAAATTTTAATTGAATCAATCTAATGGCGTGATTCAAACCATTTTTGGGTTAAAATGGTAATCATTTAAAAATAATAGTGTGGTATGCTTCAGATATGTAATATTTTTTGTTGTTGACCAGATATGATAATACCATATTACAAGAGAAAAAGACACAAAAATTAAATTAATGGACTCTACATAAATATTGATAAATTATACTATAGTTAATTTGTGTCTCTTTGTTTCATATCTTCATATTTTTCATATTATTTATTGATATATCTAAGAAGATCCAAATATTCTTTTAAATATGTTTGTTTAGCAAATGCTTCTTTGGGTAAGCATAAGATTTGATTAAAGACTTGATCTATTACCTCATCTACAATCATTTGAGCTTATCGTTTTTAAATGATTACTAGTATTAATTAATAATCCACTCTAGCTTCGTCTGGCATAGTTTATATCTTGTAACTGCCAACTTTGAGGGTTAAATAATATTCTGATATGGTGTATTAGATAATATATTTTAATATAGTGGAGAAAGCATAATATGCCAATATAATGAAATTAATATATTAATTCTTTATTCCTCTTATACAAGAACGACAATTTGTTGATTCCTGAAAGTACTTTTCAAAATATACTGTATATATTTACCAAGTTTTTCTTTGGCATTTTATGCAAGGTTGGAAATTCTGATGTCAAGGTTATAGATTTGCTCATGATGAATATTGTGAACGTGTTTCTGGCATGGATTGATAGATTCCGGGTGAGTTGATAAATTCTTAATGTATACATATTTAATGGACATTTTTAATTACGCATTATACAGATATTATAACAAGTCCATGTATAATCAAGAAATCAACATTTATTTCTTTCCCATACACCATGATTGTTAAATTCTAGAAACAAATAAAAGATGAGTAAAAATATGTAAGATGAGAAGAAAGATGAGTAAACATGATTTTGATGAAAAACACAACACTACTCTTATAATATTTGTTATTATTGTGATTGTATTGTCCATGTATCTATGGGTTTCATATTTCTACATCTTCTAAAGTCTCATAATTTTTTCCCCCTCGGAATTCTTTTAAAAAGATTGAGCAAAGTGAACGCAAAACAACTTAAAGACAATTGATATTTTTTTTCTTCTTTTTAAATTGAATTTCTGAAAGTACTTTCCAAAATATAAAAATTTTAATACATCCAAAAAGTAATTTTTGGAATAAGTTAATTTTTTAACACTTCTAAAAGGTATTTTCCGGAATGTTATCATTTTTACACTTCTGAAAAGTATTTTTCAAAATGTGTCAGGATTTTAACATTCTATAAAGTAGTTAAAAAAAGAATATTTTTGGAAAAAAAAATATAAAAGGAAATTATATTAGTAAAGTTAGGAGGTGTAAATAACAATTGCTTAAATATTTTTGTAAAAAGTTAGGCTCGTGGGTTGATCCTAACGCAAAAGGTATTATGAGCTTTTTAGCCCTATGAACTTTTTGACCCGTAAGCTTTTTTTGGCTCTATTGACAGCTCTGAAGGCATTTGCAATTACACATATCTTGATTATCTTCCATATATGAGAATCTGTCAAGCTTCACAAGAAGCTCGATCATTAACAAACGACAAAAACAAATTAGTAAATGTACTTCAAAATCATGAGAACTACCAAGGAAATGTATCCCACTTCAATAAATTCCAGAACGAGCTAAAACAACATGACACAAAAACATGTTAACGAGGAAAACTACATTTGGCTCTTTTTTGCAACCAGAATGAATTAGGATGCATTTTATTTATCATAATTAATCAGAAGTACTATAACACGTGGAAATCAAATATGAAGAGTAATAAAACAGCAAAGAAAAAGTAAGTAAAACAGTATGTAAAATTGAATATATAATAAATAACCGAAGTGGAGCCACAATACTTGACCAAAATTGTGGCCAAGTTTTCTGTTGAAATAAACATGTTTTCTGCCCTTCAAGTCACTCTGTTTTTTTTTTCTTCAGATTATTGTAGTTAGAAAAAGATAGTCTAAATAAGTATTTTAAGTGGTGTGTAATTAATGAACATGAACTTTGCATGGTATTTATACAGAGAATCTTACTTAGAAACCAAATACAATTTGTCTAAATTAAGATGCATCTAACCCATATAATTTAATTAGCTTTCTAATGATTACATTCTTCCCTGTTTCTCAAGTTTTTTGTCATGCTGTCTCGGTATGTGTTTGGATATCATCCTAAAACAACGGTGACTAATTTTAAAATCAGAAGCAATACATAGTTGCTTTGCTATTACGTGAAGAAATAATTGATGTACCGACAATTACTAAATGTACCCATCTAATTGCTAAACGTACGTATTTTTTAATAACTATTTAATTTTTCACTTGTTCAAACATTTCTTGTTTTGCACCTTTCCTTATTGATACTTTTTTCTTCATTTTTTTTTTCTTTCTTGCTCTGACCATTTGGTTGGAAACTCTTTTCTTTGGCAAAATAGCTTTATTACTTTTAATCAACATAATAACTTACAAATTTTCCACCACTACTCTCACCCAACAACATGCACCTCTTGTTTTGTTCAATATTTTCTTTGAGCTGTTTTGTCGCGTGTGATGTGCTGCAGGAGCTGATAATTTACCATTACGTGTGTATGTTTATTTTTGACCGGAAAACATATACTTTAATTTGATAGGATTTAACATATAGAGCAAGATTACAGATAAAATGCGATACTCCCTCAAATAATACATTAATTATGCATAAAAATAGGCTATCATATCATGCATCTAACATAATATACCATCGTTTAAAACGAAAATCAAAACAGAGTTTCTGACCTATGGATTCCATTGAAGTTAACTTCACCATGCAAAGCCATACAGAGACAAACAAGGCGTTCACACGCACCTGTGTTGCTCAGTGGCCTATTTCCGCCATTGGCAGTTTCTTAGAAAATTATTCCAACAAAGTTGAACTTGTCCACTTTAACTACGACACGTTCAATTTTATGATGGCTCTAACTCTAAGGACGACACGAATCCAGACCTCATTGCCACGTCAGGTGACTATCTAAGATTATGGAAAAATAATTAATAATATTTCATTAAGTGTGTCATGTAAAAATTGATTGGAACTATGAGTCATGTGATTGTCCGACTGCCTAATAATTTATCGTCAAGTAGCTATTTCTACAAAGTCTAATTAATTACTGCACCTGAAAAGATTGCATTGGTGAATAATATGTTGTAAGGAGCAAGCTTCTTAGTTCTTATAGTGTAATTTGGGGAGTACATTCAGTAATTGGAAAAGATAAATACGTTTACCAATTGTAGAGTATGTTACTTGCCATCCCTACTATCCTGTTTGTTTCCGGGGCCGGACTTAGGGCCCAAGCATCCCAAGACTTTAGGTCCCCAAAAAAATGTCCTAATTTTTTTTAGTACTAATATGCCTAAAAAAAAACTTATTGTAAAATTATATTTAGAAATAAATTTTAATTAAAATATTATAAATATCTGTTAATCTTTTTATTAGTACCATAGGTAACAACTAACGAGTAACAACTCTTCACCAATATCATAACTTTATTTAGAAAAAAGAGATTTAATAGTTAATAACTAAAGAAACTCAAAAACTTTTCTTTTATTTTTATTCTCTTTATTCTTTTCCTATTCAATCCGAATTCTATCTTCTTTTCTCACTCTCTCTCATACTTCTCTGTCTTCTCACCTGAACAATTGGCATTTATTCTTTTCTAGTGTGTCAATATCAAGTAAAAGTCAAAAACAGATTGACGTTATTGTCTATTGAAAAAGAAATGTTAAATAAAATTAATTATGATAATTTAATTGATGATTTTACATCACAAAAAGCTCGAAAAATTAATTTTCAATAAAACAATGATAATTTTCAATAAACTATTTTATGAGTAAATAAAAGATCTCATTCTTAAATTTGTTTTAGGCCTCTCAAGTCCTTGAGCCGCACCTGTTTGTTCCAGGGCCTAATTTTGACCTATTAGTTTTTTTTTTTTTTTTTTAAGAAAGGCCTATTAGTTGTTAATTTCAATGTTTTCATTGGTTTCGGCCTATGACCATTTTTAATTTATTTTTATCAAGTTAACTGAGCAATTAATCCTTCTAAATTAGTGTTACTGTCTCATGATTACTATTTAGCATAGAAAATCCAATATCATCAGCACCAAACCAATTTGATAAAACTGAGTCACTTTATTGTATTTTATCATCAAACCAAATTTATAACTCGACCAAGATACCAGCATTCCAAATCCTTGTTATACAACCAAAGATTCTAGATATAAAATTCAAGACATGCTAATATCGTCCTTCGTGGTTGTTACTTGTTGCTGCTTAAGGGGTCGTCATTGAAAATTTGAAATCTAGATGTATTTGTGAAACTTCTAAAACCACACACAACATTGCTGCAGCAATTGCAATTGTAACATGAACCGCAATTTAAAACCTTACTTGGTCTATAAGAAACTTAAGCATCTCAGCCTTTCGTTCACATATGCATCAATCATCATGCAGAGTCAATAATTCTATTCCTTTAGGATTGTGTCACTTCCACATGACACCACAACCACTCTTCATCACGATTCTCATCCTCGTGATTTAAAGAGAGACAAAGAGAAGGGCCAAAACAATTAACACCATGCATGCTTCTATCAGGTGAAAATAATAGGAGCTATCTTGTCATTGGTTGTGTCTTCCAGTGACATGAACAATCTCAGCATTATTCTACTTTTTGGTGACAAGACAGCTAGTTTTTATAACTTTAGCTGGTTTAACATTTCACCAACCATGTAGATGGAATTTTTTTTTTGACTGGTCGAAGCAATTTTTATTGTCTTACATACATTTGCATTCTGCTCCGATTGACACTTGCTGACGAGTTTCAGTTACGTGGCTATGGTTTCCACATTTCAGATGCCTGATAGTGGGTCATTAATAATATCACACTCTTTCAGCAAATTTCACTGTTCTTTTCCTTCTCATAGTTAGCATTCACATTGTGTTTTCTGATAAATTATAAGCATGAGAATTTAGGAGATGTTTTGCACTTATGGTCATGTTTGGATAAACTTCTCAATAAATACTTAGAAGTTATCTGGTTTAACTTCTCTAAAAGCTAATTTTAACTTATGCATAACCTAGTTTTAACTTATGAAAAAGACCTAGTTTATTTTACCTTTTTACTGTCTTTTCTTATAAGATTTAATAAGAAATCTATCCAAAGAGAGCCTTAATGTCCATATTCTGAATGTTATACATTTTCTTTTTGTCTTTGGTTCTATCTTTTTTATTTTGTTTGTTTGAGAATTTTGGTTCTATCTTTTTAGTGAACTCAATTTGTATTATTCTTGCAGTCTTATTTCTGTTTCTAAATAACAAAACATATAGCAAAAATTCATATATAATTTTCCGTCCAATTGTACTTATTTTAACAAATGCTACCTAAGTCTTCAGATTATTGGCTATCTTAAGCTGGAAGTACTACTTTTAAGTCTGCGATCCAAATTAGTTTTTTATTCAAATACGGCCACTGAGAAATACTGCTTATTACCATAATGAGCAAGCAAATGCTATATATCATTTGTGGTAAGTTCAAAATTTGGATAAAAAAATCAATCAGGGGCCAGAGCAATTTATTTACACAATTTGTTTAAACATATCTTGAATGAATAAAAGGCCTGTGTATCTATATCAGGAATGTGCAGTGAAATGATTAGATTGAATACACTGATTATGAAGATTGTCAAAAGTACTCTTGATTCTGTGTAACTAACTGGTAAGATGAAGCCAAGCACATGACAACATATTTACGTCTGAAGGGGCTAGCTTGCTTTTACACAGTGTATGGGACCTCCCTGCATATATGCATGTTCTGCATTTTTCAAATTTAGTTTTGCCACTTTGTGCAATTGAATGGAGTTCAAACAAATTACCCATGTGAGCTCTTGGTTTCTTATGCTTAATATTTGGGACCACTTTCATGTGCCAACTTGCAGCGATAGCTCACTCTTTTTTTCTATATTGAGAATCTGAAATTGGCTACACATACAGCTTTTCCCATTGTCACTTGTGGCCATCAATTTGCGTACAATGGTTCTTCTTAGCATAACGAATATTAAACTATGCTTGTGCTTGTTACATAGTCTCCTTGAGCATTTTAAAATTCTACGGGTAATTACATACACAGCAAGCTAGGAATAGGCTTGCTATAGTAATATATCTGACCATATTTTGTGTATAAGCTGCAGGTTGCATTATATACTAGTTAGTGGCAATGTCAAATATCAACCAAAACAATGTTTACAAGTTTAGCTTCAATCTTGACCTATAAGTTAGTGTACAATGGTTCCTACATAACAAGTACTTACCTATGTTTGTGCTTGTTACTTAGGTCATGTTTAAATAAACTTATTCATAAACACGTATAGGAGAAAGAAAATAAAAAAGATGCGTTGAGCTTCTGCATAAGCTAAATTCAGCTTGCATACCTTACCTTTCGGAGAAATTAAATGAGAAAAACTTCTATAAAAGTCACTAGTGCGTTAGTTGATTTTAGCTTATACGATAAGTTTAGTTTATTTTATCATCTTATTTTCTTCTTCTAAGAAGCATTTATGAAAAAAATTATCCAAACAGTGCCATACTCGTTTTCTTTAGCATTTTATGTTTAACTAGGTTAAACACAAGATTTCCTCCAAAACAAAAATGGTGGGGTGAGAAAGTATGTGCACGCGTGAAATTAGATGGCATTCCTTACACACACAATGAGCCAATTGAGACACGTCAAAGATTCTAATAACTTTGACAATGACTTTGGCTGCATCAGGTTAACATTATACAACAACAACAAAATTCAGTTTAACAGTATGCGGAGCAAAAATGGCACAGGGTTAATATAGAGAATCACTCAACCAGTGATAACTTAGGGAATAGTAAAAATACCAAAATGAAACACAGCAAATAGGCTTCTTCTTATTATTAATTGAATGACAACATAGCAAATGCAAAATTTTTGCACCTTTTAGCACAGGCACTCACAACTGCTAGCTAGAATAAGGAATTGAAGTTCTCTTGGCAGTGACTTACAGGAGATAAACTCATGTCTACTAGAACTCAAAAGTTACATTATGCTATAGAATTCATTATGGACTATCATATATCATCTATGACAAACACATCTGTAGTGGTATGGGCTATTAATTGGGTCATTTCCCTCTACAGGCACTTGCTCAGCTCTGCATTTATACTTACAACCTCTACATTCATTGTACGTACAAGTTGGTGCAGTGGATCCAATCATTAGTCTCCTAGAATTCCTCATTTTCCATGCCTCATTGCCATCCTGAGATTCCACATGTTCAATGCATAAAGTTAAAGTGCAAATGAAAAATCTACCCATAAATTCAAATGAAATTGTTGATTCATGTGTTCGGCTCACCTCCAAACTTGGTTCTCTTTGGGGTTGAGGGGATTGAGATACCGATTCTTCTGTTCTAATTCCTGCAACAATAGAGTGGCAAATTTAGGATACACAAAAAATGCAATCTCAAGAAACTAATGGAAATAAAATTCATCAACATAGGGAAACTGAGCCTAGATTGTTCCTCTACAAAGTTTAATAAAAAATACAAATGAATGGTAGCACCTGGCAAAATTAGAAAAGTGATTTTCTTTAAAATCCTGTGAATACTCAATATGAAGAAAACCATTAATTGAAGAAGCTCCACAATGACATAGAAGTGAAAGTAGGATTCTTTAGTATGAGAAGAAGATCCAAAATCATAAAAGGAGAGAGAGTAGAAGAAACTAGGTGAAAATAAGGTGAGAATTGAATGGAACTCATATGAAATGAAGAATTCATGTAGAAGAGTGTGACATGACGATGACCTTGCGTAAATTTAGATGCAAGAATTAAGGTGAAGAGTAGCAAGAATACTACTTCAGGTAGTTTTGTGTCTCTCATTCTTTCCACTTTTGTGTTGCAATAACAACTTTGAAGGTAAGAGTGTTGATGGTGAATGTATTTAAGGGATAAATATGAGTTTGTGGAAAGGATAAAGATGAGTGGAAGGGTTGAAGGAGAGAGAGAGAGAGAGAGATAACGGTGTTGTGGTGAATTAATGACCATAAGAGATAATAGACTGCCAAAATGTGCAGTGAGACAGAGGAGCATGATCAAGAGGTACAGAATGCTAACTCATGGTGGAATGGAATTTCTAGACCCAACTAGAATTACAAGAGTGCCCATATCCTAGTTAGCCTGGCCATAGTGAAGATAGTGATTGGTTTGACCTCTTGCCTAAAGCAAAAGTGGTGTTTCCATGCAAAAGAATCATTTGGAATGGCCATAGCAATAATGTGAAGACATGTCAACTACTACCCAACGTGCATCATCCAGGGTTCTCTCTCTTTTGGATGTCCCTTCAGATTCCATTGAAAAGATCTTCAATAAATGTACAAAATCACATGGACGACAATTCTTTCAAACTTCATAAGTGTCATTTAATGTGGTCGATAGAGGGGGTGTTGTAAGTTGAATCTTGTGTCATGTTTTAAACATTAAAAATCAATTGCCCCAATTCTCAATAAACCAACTCTCATTAAGTTTCTTGAAATACTTGCTTATGAAATGATGGTTCTGAATTTTATGTTGCTATATCTTAATTCACTTTGTACTACTGACTTTCTGAAATTTCAAGAAACTTTTAATTTTTTATCTAGGTGTTGCTGGCATTTGTATTTTTAGGATATTGATTAAAAAAATAAAAAAAATTTATTATGAAAATCACGTAAGAACATAAAAAGATATCATGAATAATACAATTTTAAATATTCAAATAAAAATATTATTTTTTCTGTTCTTATTTATAAGAATAAAGTTTAAAATGATGTTTATTTTTTAAGAATATTAGTTAATAGAATAGTTTTTAAAAAATTAAAAATTAAAGATAAATTTATTAAAATAAACTAAATTAACTATTTTTTTTTTAATTTTGATGAATTAATTAATTAAATATCATATATATATATATATATATATATATATATAAATGAAGAAAATATTTTTTAAAAATTTATTAACTAATATTTAAAGAATACTATTTAACATTTATCTTTTATTATCAAGTAATTGAGCCCTAGGGAGGCCAAGTACATTTTTAGACTCAACTTCCCCAACTAAAGGTGATCCCTTACGCTCGCAATTTAACAGGACAAAAAGTATAAACTCATCATCCTCAGTCTCTTTTCACTGTAGACCAGAGCTTCTTTTTCTAGATACCACCTTCTTCAATTTCACTAAACTACACCCCTCTTCTTCATCTCACTCTAGCTTTAGCATCAGCAGAGTCTGTGACAAATTGTTTTTTTGTTTGCTTCTGTTCCTTCATCTCGGGATTAATCACCCTCATTTTTTTTTTATAGATCTTAATAAATAAAAAAGTCTATTATTATAAGTTAAGGTTGTAATCATTATCAATTGGAGCCTTTTCCAAATTTGTGTTCTACAATATCCACACATTTTCTTTTGGTTTCTTTAACACCTTGGATTATAATGCTTAACGTTGTGTTCTTGGTTTGTTGTATTGTATCCTGGATGAGCAAGAAACCAATGAATTCTGACCAAGACTAGCGTGTCCACTTTTACAAGTGATTTGTTGTGGACCACGTTTATCGACCATAGGATTCATCTCACCCACACAACCATGTGATACACCTACTACACTATATTATTTTTTCTTCTTTCTCTATCTTACCCTCTTCATTTCTTCTTTCTCTCTCAAACCACCCTCCCCGTCTGTTCTGCCGCCACAAAATAATTCGCCGCCGGTCATTGTTGTCGGAGGCAACTTCCGGCGATAGAGCGAAAACACCTTCCCTCCCTCCTTTTTTTTTCCCCCTCCTTCTCAAACAACAAAGCGCGACTATAGAATTCAAAATCGAACGAATCAAACTACTGAAATTAAAACAACCGTAATCACAATCAACATCGGCGATAAGAATGGATCAAAATTTGAAAGCAAACAGAAATTGAAAAGCTAAAATAAATAACAACAATGATGAGATTGAGGGAAAGAGGATCATCGGGGAAGAATTTAAGAGGTGCAATGCTCTTTGACGAATCGTCCGCCGCACGGACCTTCGTCGGCGTCACCGTCAACCACCATGGGTTTGAACGGTGTTCTTCTTGGAAACAGAGCTGCGTTGGCGGTTCGCGTGGCTAGTGAAGCAGATCTGGCGGTGCGGTGTGTTCCGACAGATCTTGTGGTGGGTTCTGGTAGATCTCGTGATGGTGGTGGCGGAGCTTGGTAGTGGTGCGGTGGTTCCCGACTGATCTTTGTGGTGGCTTGGAGAGCTCGCGGGGGGTTACGTTGTCGGCGCCGAAGAGATCACCGGTGACGGCAGCGCTTGTCGGAGAGTGGTCGTGGAAGACACCGGGAGGGAGAGTACGGAGAAGAAGGAAGGAAGATCGAGATTTGATGTGAGAAGGTGCACAATAAAATTATACACCTAAATTAATCTGAAGGCTGATAATAGTGATCCACCAAAGATCACTTACCTTCATGGTCCACTGTAGACATCGTCATGAATTCTACAGTCAAAACATTTTATTTGGAAAAAAAAGTATTGAGCCCCTTAAACTTTATTTCTTTTATAAATAGATATCTTAAAATTTAATTTTATCTTAATTGATCTTTAAAATGTATCTATTTTTGCTAATAGACATTATAAACTTTCATTTCATTTCATCAATCCTAAACTTTACCTCTTTGTAGATAGACACCTAAATTTCAATTTCATGTAAATTTTTTTTAAAGAAATTTCAATTTCATCTCAATTAATTCTTAAAATTTATCCCTTCCCTAAATAATCTCTTATATTAAATTGGAGGTAAATTACTAAGAAAAAAAATCTGTTTATTTGTTTAATCTCAACTATTTATTAGTTTTGTTTCTATAAATCACTTTTCCAAATATTAAAATATAATAAAATTTAGAATTAAAAAATCAAATAAAAACTCTCTTGGTCAATGTTATTATTTCCCCTTTTTATATATATATTTTCTAAATTCATATTCCTTACTATATATTTAAATGTGAAAAAATGAGTTGTAACAGACCAAATGAATGATTAATAACATTTAAGATGATAAATAACTTTAAAAAAAGCTATCCGTAAAAATGTTAAATTTTAAAAATTAATCAAAATGAAATTAAAGTTTAAAGTGTCTATTAAAAAAAGTTAATGTTTTTAATACCAAACATAATAAATATAAAGTTCATTGTGTTTATTTGTGAAAGAGATCATGTTTAAAGATTAATGGGGCAATATTAAAAGTTTAGGGTGTCTATTTATAAAAGGAGTCAAATTTAAGGGGATTTAATGCTTTTTATCCTTTTTATTTTTCTTACCTTTTGGTTTTATAAAATTATTAATATGAAATAACATAGTTCATAAATAATCTTCATCCCTTAAGTCTTTGTTAAGAATTCAATTTTCAGGGTCCTTGTATATGAATAAGCGTTTATTGAGAGAGATTAATTAGTTCTTAAATAATTTTTCATACCTTTAAGAATTACTCCTGGCCAAAGGTGCCAGGATTGAACCAAAAACAAATATTACTAGATGAAATGAAAATTGCTTAATTTATTTATTTTTATTACTAATACTAATACACGGGTGTTTAATTCATGAGGAAGTAGTTAAAGTTGGATGCTCTGTGTTTTTTTGTTGTTGTTCTCTGTGAGGTTGAGTGGATAGTAAAATAATAGAGTTTTCCTTTTATTAATTAATTAATCTACTGGGTTTTGTGTGAATGGGGGTGTACGGTTATTGCTGGTGTTGGTGAAGACTAAAGTTAAACCTGATGAACAAAGTGCTCTGCAAAGAGAGAATTGCACTGCTGCAGCGGTGGGAGGCACCAATCTGGATTCATTTTGGAAAATAGAAGCTGACATTTTTTAATATTGCATTTTTTAATTTTGGAGGCACCAATCTGCAAAGGGTTTTTGATGTTTGGTTTGTGACGTAACTCTTGCAGGATGGAGAAGACATTGAAGAACGTATACCCGAGTTTCATAATTTAACTTACATTGAATTCATCTATTTTGATAATGTTGAGTATGGGCTTTTGATGTTTTACAAGTGCTGAGGTGTTGTCCCA
This sequence comes from Glycine max, assembly GCF_000004515.6. Taxonomy (NCBI): domain Eukaryota; kingdom Viridiplantae; phylum Streptophyta; class Magnoliopsida; order Fabales; family Fabaceae; genus Glycine; species Glycine max. The sequence continues at coordinate 45,385,219 of NC_038244.2, forward strand.
AGCTTCAACATCTTTCCATTGATAAGGTAGGTTTGCTGTGTTAAAAGCCTTTTTCATTTTCTGGATTTACATTTTGCATTATTATTTTTGCCTTTTTCTTTCATTTACATTTTGCATTATTATTTTTGCCTTTTTCTTTCATTTACATTTTGCATTATTATTTTTTCTTTTTGTGCATATCATTAACAAAAGAATACATCATGCAGAATGCAAGAGTGCTACAGGACATGACAATATGAACTTACTCTACTGAAGAAGAACAGGAACAGCCTGAAATGATGAAAGAAAAGTTTGAAATGATGAAAAAACTCATTGTGCACAAGGATATCTCCAACTTGTATGCTTTCATTTAATTGGTACACAGGAACAGATTGAAATGATGAAAGGAAGGTTTGAAATGAAATGACTAAAGAACTGTCAGTGTGCACCAGGATCTCTCCAACTTGTAAGCTTTCCTTTAATTGGTATACACTTTGACTAGTTGCAGCTTGCAAGTATCTTTCATTTAATTTGTTAGGCTGACGTTTTATTATCATTAATTGGTCAGATATTACAATACAATTTTATACTTTCAATAATTATTTTGCGTTATGTTTAGATTGCAATAATGTTCAACTAGCATTATAAAGTATAAACAGTGTTAAAGTGAGGCAGAATTTGAACACAACACCTACCGGAATTTACCCTTGTACTAGCAAGAAAAGGGTTTTGTATATAGGGAAATGGTTCTTGGTTGTAATATTTACTGATGAGTAATGCTTCTATCACAATTTTTATCTGGAAAATGTTAAAATAGATAGGAAAAAAGAGAGAGAAAGTGAAAAGAATGTAATAAACTATGTGATGAAAAAAGAGAAATATAAAAAAGAAAAGGAGAGGAAAAGAGAGACGAAAGTTAAAGTATATGCACAAATATAATTAACCATTTAATCATAATAAAAAGAGACAAAGAATATAATTTTCGTGAGAATAGTGTAAGATGTTTGTGTAAGTACTGTTATTTTGTTAAAATTTTGGTTGTCTAAAAAAAGGGCTAGCATGAATAGTATCACTCTCAATCTCAAGAATAACTTTTAAATTAGTTTGGATTAAAATTAAACTAGTTTGGATAGCTCAAAAGACTTTTACGGCAAAATACTGTTACACATTTGACCATATTCATACGTTTTTACAGTGTTTATTTAGGATGATTTGGAAGGGAATTAATTGGGAAGAGTGAAAGGGAACCAAATTGGAAATTTTATGGTTTGGTTGGGTTGCAAAGATAAAAGGCAATGAAACAAGATTTGTTTCTCTCCCGAACATCCGTGAAATGTATTTAAAATCATGATTTTTTTTAATCATCTTATCTTGTAAGAGTATTTATTGTTTTTATCAATAATTAATTTTTGATAGAGATTGATCATTATTTTTTAATAAGATTCTTTTATTTCAATAATATTTTTTTCATCCATAAAATTTAAACTCAAAATCTTATTTTATTTTAAAATCATGATTTATTTAAAAAGATAATAAAAAAATTGATAAATATATTAAGAACAAAAAGAGAAGAAAATATAGAAAAGCATGAAGCTAAAAATTAGTTGTTTAAAAACCGTTATTTCAAGTGATATTAAAAAAATTGACTTACCCAACAACCAAAAAAGTTTTTTAACTAATAAAAAAAAATTAAAAACTTATCAAGATGTCTTGTCGATCATGATCTTAATATGTTATCAAATCACTTTATTATCTTTCATGATTTTATTATTTTTATATCATTTTATATTTTTTAATTATTTCAACAACTAATTTTACTAAACACTTATAATTTAATAAACTAATTCTTTTAGCTTCTAATTAGATTTTCTGCTAATTTTGCTAAATATAACCTAAATTATCATTGTTTTGCATATTTAGTGACTAAAATAATCATTTTTCTTATAAAATATGAATGTTTAAATAATAAATTATCATCATTTTAATCATTACAAAATATGTTTATTTTAACTTTTGTCCTTAAAAAGTTTTAGATAACACTTTAAACAATAAAAAATGTTATATACAATATTTTAAGTTCAAAAACCAAAACAAACACAAGGATAAAAATGAAAAAAAAAGCGTTAAATTATAGAGAAAAAAAACATTAAAACCAAATATGAATGCATGAATTATATAATAGATAATGTATAACTTGATTTATTTTCCGATCTTTTGAAGTTTTCTTCATTGGCAGAGAGTGATGTTGATATAAATATAAATTAATGGTAAATTCTGTACGTATAACAACATATTTATCATTTAAAAATATTTTAAATTATATATAACAACCCTATCCTAATAATCTTATAAACCTAAGTTTACATTAATACTATTTTTTAGTGGTAAGTACAAGTATCTTGTATATATATATTTTCTGTCAAAATATACTTCTAGCATGTTTGGAAATAATAGAGAAAAAAAAATCTACCAATTAAAATGAAAACTTCAGTATTTTAATTATTTTTGTAATTTATGATCACTGCTTCCCTAGCTCCCAAATACTCAAGTGGACATGAAGCTTTCTAGATATTTTCATAGTATATTCTCTAAAGAACATTCTATCCATCCAAACACATTATGAGCTTGATCGCATCATATAACGAATATCGTTATCACTTTCCATTATTACGTAAAGTCTACGAAACATGATCGGGACTCATTATATTGACTCCTGCTACTTCCACCGGCAATCATGGTATGGGCGCGGAAGCTTGCATGTCAGAAATGTCTGCTGAAGGATTCAAATTCAACATTAATTCCACTATGACCCCACATTCGTTTTTCTTCATAAGGAAATTAAATCATGTATTCCGCATACAAAACCATATTCTTAATATTATTCCTGTATATGCACTTGGGGTGCAAAAGCTGATGACCCTTTAGGGCAATGAAAATATCCCTCAAAGTTCCCTCCACCGGCTTTGTTGTCACCACATATGGCGAAGACCAAGACAAAGTCTACGCGCTAGGATTTGGTACGATTACTGCTTTTTAAGGTATAGTGAAAGGAGTTTCTTTGGTGAGGTTGATACATCTTTTGGTATAATTCTATTTCAACGTTGAAAATATGTGAGTGACCCTGATGCTTTTAACAAAAAGCTTGGGGCTCTGATGTGCTCTATCGTGGTGCCGAGTGAGGAAGGGCTTGGGAAGGGAAAATCTGCCTTGTCCCCATTTGTGACACTTTATGCTTTGGTGCAATGCACTAAGGACCTATTTGAGATATCATGTGCTCATCATCAGTGTTTGGCTATTGCAGTGAACAACTTTCCTATTTTTTGCAGCAATCGTAAAGGGTGTAGAGTGTTATACAGTTCTTGTTATGTTAGATATATGAACTCTACCCTTTTTTCTTCCCTCTTGATTCTAACAAAACAGGACCTTCAAATACTGCAAAAATCAGCGTTTATACTTAATTAGAAGCTATTCTTCTGCTATGCCAAAAGTGGCATTCTTGGTTTGCTTGGCTGGTATCAAATTACCCTTTTGTGGAAACTATTGCTATCACCCCTTGAACATAGAAGCTGCAATTGAAAAAACTTTGCAACTAAAAAAAAAAAGAGTAAAATATACGTCGACCAATAAGAAGACTTTGTCTCAGTGATTAGTATTAATCAAAGTTGTTATGTTATGTCTGTAGACAAGTGACATCAATTTTTTCTGTTTTCCATGTAAGTGTGACACGTTTTGATTTAGATTTGTCAAAGTAATATTTGTTGCGTCTATCTTGACTTATCTTCTTTCACTAGAAGTAACGTTTACTCTCACTTATCTTTTTTTATTGAAAGTGACGTCATTCAAATCTCCGTAACTTATATCAAACAATCTACTTCTAGTCAGGATTACATCACGTTTCGTATAAAGTCTCTGGATCCTGTGATGATGAGTAATGTGCTTCTAATCCTTTGTTGGTGTATTTGGTTTTAAGCAGTAATTTGACAGGTATGATTTTGGCAATGTATTGAATTTGCAACAAATAATGCAACGTGGGTGACTGGGTCTTAAAGATATTGTAGTTCAATTAAGCTGGCAAATTGAATCGCCAGCTGAAATATAAAAATATATGATTATGAACAAGTTCGAAAGCATATACATGTGGACGAACGACTATATATATGGTGTTGTTTAAACTAAAGTACATGTTGTTTAAAATTATATGAAATATTATAGGATTCACTGTAGTAAAGCTGATGAGATTTAATAGGATTCATATAAAATTATATGATTCAGTATAATCACAAACAACAATCAAACATAAATTCCTTAAAATTCTAACTTTTATTTCATTGTGAAACTAATGACGTGATATTTTATTAATCACATTAATTTTGTCAATTACATCATCATTTAATGAAATCAAATTAATAATAAATATTAAATGTAAAAATCTAGAAAAATCAAATAGTAAAATAAAATAAAAATTTAATAAATAATAATCTTATGTTATGAACAATATATTTTTAAAAATAAAATCACAATAGAAATTTCTATTTACACTTTGCAGGATAAAGCAAGGGCATGTGGGGTGTAGAAGTAGAAAAGAGAGGTGAATATAGCAATAGCCTCACACAACACAATACACATGTCTTCTTTTTACGTGATTTGCAGTGTGTCGACGTGTATTCAGCACACAGCATAGCTCCTCTCTCCCCCATGGTTTGGAATCGAATGCCGTAGAAAACAAAAACAAACCCTTTCTTGTAGCATTTCTAAGCTATCACAGCTCCAGCTCCTGGTTCCACTTTCGCTCTTCACAAAATGAACCGGTAAACATGTTTTTCCATTTTCCACTGTTTTCATTCTCATTCCCTTTGCCGCAAATTTTCCATTCAAATCCTCTCTCTCTCTGGGGATGTTTTGGGTTTAACTGTGTGACTGATATAACAGAGTGATAAAGAAGACCGTTTCAAATATCTGTGCTCTCAAGGTTCCAAGAAAGTCTTTTTGTAGTACTGAGGGTGTGAAAGTTGCTGGTTGCTCTATTCCAGAGGTTTCCAATGTAAGCAAACAAACATTTCATTTCAATAATTCTATTTTTCTTTTCATCTTTCAATTCTGCTGCACTAATTACTCGTCCCTATGTATGGATTGGAATGGACAAAATGCCAAACCAACTCAGGGTAGGGATTGGTAGCATTGATTTTGAGATAGTTAGCCGATTTGTATATGGGAATGATATTTAAAAGTCTGTTGGGAAGAATTGATTATTTTTGGATGATAAAGTAGTAGTATCACTATTGTTGTATAAATATAGATAATTTGTGGATCCGACACCCAGAATCAAGGTTATAAAACCGCATCGGCCACAATTTGCCGTGATAACGACAAACATGACGAAACTGCAACACAATCGCGACCAATATTTAAAACATTACCTAGAATCAATTATCTCGCCAACATAAAAGCTAAAAAATTGTGCTTCTCTCGGAAATTCTGCTCACAGTAGAGTGTAGAATTGATTTTGGGAATTCCAACTGTTCCTCAGACTCAGAATCTATATGCTGCCCCATTTTCTCAGAGCAAATGGCCATTTGGATTTATATTCAGACATGCACTCACTAGGTTGGATTAATCAATCAAGGTTATACATGCTCTTGGGGTTACAACCTGTGATGCTAGTCAACTATCTTGTTCAACCACTGTTTTTGCTCCAACACTTTTGAAGCCATATCAACAACAAACTAAAACAAAAAACCAAAGTTGGACAACTGGCCGTTACTCCCTCAAATGAGTTTCTCTATGCATGAACAGACTGTAATCATTTTTAACTTGGGCAACTAGCCCTCACCCCCATGATCAACAAACTCTATGAGTTTAACAAAGACTGAAATCATTACTGTGTTGCGCCACTTGCCCTCACTTCCTTGAACAAGCTCTGTGATTAAATCAAGCCACAGCCAAGGGAATACTATGTGACATGATGATACAATCCTTTTCTTGTAATGATTTGAGGTGGATTATAGGCTTGTAGCATCATATTTTTAATTTCTGGTTTTTACTTCTATTTTATCTTTCAGTAGTTTATTCTTGTAACATTGATTAAAGGGATGATTGTGATTACTCATTTCCAGCTTTTTTTTTAATCTTTGTCTAGTGTCATCACTTCTTCCACACCTTGCATCTCTGTGCATTTTCATATTATTTTAGTTTATATTGAATGAAAATTGCAAAATTATATTCTTGAAAATTTGCAGGACCATGAGAAGAAGCAGGCTATTAGCAAAGTTATTCCACAATATGATATTGCTATTGTTGGAGGAGGCATGGTTGGCATGGCTTTATCTTGTTTCTTGGGTAGGTAATAATTATTTATGTCTGTACTTTGTATTCTGTAATTTGTCATGAAGCGGGCTAAGCATGATAATGGTGATGAAGGGAAGTATTAAAAAATGAATGAGAGAGAGAGAGTGGAAAATAGTAAAAAAAAAAACATGATGTCTGGGAACACTTTTATCTGGAAAATCGTTTTTTTTTCCTTTCCTTTTTTCAAAACCACTCCCTAGAAGCTGTCAACAAAAGTGATTATTTCCTTATAATAAGCTTTTATCCGAACATGCATTAAGACAAGCATACAATGAACACAAATAATTACCTAATTTATGATGCTGCTGCTGTAGAGTAATGTTATAACCTCTTAATCTGGCTAATATTTTTTTATTCCAGCAAGTAATCCAATGACAAAGCAGTTGAGTGTTGCAATTATTGATAGCAATCCAGCTCTTGGAAGTAGCTTGCACATCAAGAAGGAAGATCCCCCTGATCCAAGAGTCAGTACAGTAACTCCTGCTTCTATTTCTTTTCTCCAAGGTATCAAGTCCTTAAGGTTTGTTAGTCATTAATTACTATCATTGTGGTTTCAATTTCAAATTCTCTTTTTTTGGGTTGTCTCTTTAGAAGAAAAGGCAAACTTTTACAAGAGAAAAGGAGGAAAGTCCTACTGTGAAGGATGAGTTATTATCCAATATAGAGTAAACAAGGTACAGCAAGAATATATGTAAAATAAAGAGCAAGAATATAACATGGCTGCTAAGTTCTTCTACATAGTAGAAATGGAAACTCCCCTGAAACAGCAATAAACAGAACTGCAACGATAAGCCACAATCATTATCCTTTCCAATTAAAGTTTACAGGAATAGGGACATCCTCAAATATGAGGGTGTTCCACTAGCCAAATATAAATACACAAAGGAGCTGTATAAACTGCACATTTCCAAAAAATGTTTTCCTTCTTTCTTTCAAAAACCTAAATAGTGAACTATGAAAAACCACTTCAAAGCATAAGGGAACACAGAGAAAGATGTTAATTGTGAATAATGCACTTGTAGTAATTGGAACTTGGTTCAGCTATAGAGAATATAACATCACTTAACATAATGATTTTGAAACCTGAGGACCTTATTAAAAGAAAATGCCCTATTTGTACATGTCACTATGGCAACTAAAAAAAAATGGAACAAATAATATGTATTAAAAACTTGACTCACACTTACATGCATAAATCAGGAATAGTAAAAAACTTCGTACCCCATTGCCCGGAGGCTCTTCGCTATGCGAAGGTATGGGGGAGGGATATTGTACGCAGCCTTACCCTTGCATATGCAAAGAGGCTGTTTCCGGATTCGAACCCATGACCAACAAGTCACCAAGGCACAACTTTACCGCTGCACCAAGGCTCGTCCTCATAAATCAGGAATAGTAATTAGTAATAATCATCAAGGTCTAAGTCTAATTAAATTAGTCATGAAACACAATATTCAATGTTCAACACAGAAATCATAAATATGTCAAACCTTGAAGGCGTGTAGGAATCTAAGCATTGTTTCCTACCTCTTAAGAGATCTGAATGGCATTCCTGTTCCTCATTAAAGTTCAATTCAGTGATGCACAGCAGTCCTTTTGTTTCTTTTTTTTTTTTCAAACACAACCATGTGCATATGAGAGGATTGAGTCTCCCCTGAATAATTTTTTTTATGTAAAATACATATTCTAGCTGTGTATCTTTCTTTACTCTTGGCTCAATGCAGTTTTAACTACATGCTAATCTGATTATTCATGTCACTCACAAATCACAATATATTCTCTTATGTTGGACAATCTATTGTTTCACTTTTATCTATATAACTGTCAAGTTATCATGACCTCAAAGTTGGTGTGCTCAAGAAGTTGTAGCACAAGTTTTCTGCACTGACTGTCTCTCTGCATGTACCGTTTCACTTAGCATAAAATAAAAGTAATTAGTAAACATAATGACTAATTGGACGGGTGAATGCCATTGCTTCAACATGGTGTCATTTTGCTTTTATTGTGTTTAAAGTCCCTGCTTAGGTTACATGAATGAAATTGTAGCATCAAAGGTACTTGGACTTTTGCTTTTATGATAAGGATGAAAACATGTTTTATGTAGAGACTATACTTTTGTCTATTTTCAGATGCTGGTGCATGGAAATATGTTGAGCAAAATAGACGTGCTTATTTTAATACAATGCAGGTAACCTTTTTTCTCTCTCACCCATTAACTTTAGTTATTAATTTTGCTTTCATGAATAGCTCAATATGCATGCTTTTGAGCAAAATAGACATGTTTTTCCATTATGTGTATATCACTTATATGATTGTTTGTCTACTGTTTTGAGAGAGTGAGTAGTTGGGATTTAGTTTGATAGACTAGGTTCTCAACTTGTATTTTGAACAATGATGAAGTCTTGCAATTTACTTACTCCATGGATGACATGCCAGATGGATAATTCTGTCCAAAATAAAGGAAGTGAAATAGTGCATTTTATAATTTAATCATTGATGTCAACTTCACCAAAGATGCTAAGGCAAGGTGCATGAAGGGTTTGTACCCTTCAGCAGGTGCTTGCTGTTTTCCAATTTTTGGCCTTTGCATACTGTGTTACCTTTGGTGTCTTGGTAAGCTCCTTATTTATTTGTTTTGTTTGGCTTAAAACATGCATAACCAAAAAGGAACTGCCCACCGTATTTTAAGATTAAGATTATTACAGATGATATTAGGGTTATTAGTCTTATTGTAAGTTGGCCTGCATTAGTTGTCTTTTCCTTTTTCCTAGCAGCAGGGCTGTTAAAGCTCTACTCACAATAATATTCCTCTTCTTAACCTCTGCAACTATTAACTGTCCAGTCAATTCCTGCAATACCTTGCTCTGCATTAACATTTTTCATGTATTTCTTCTCACAACAAAGGTGGGTCCAGGGTCACAAGATCCAGAATCATTCATACTGATCTCATCAGCCCTGAAAATTTCCAGTAGATGACTTTGTTTTTAGATGATATTTGATAAAACCAATGAATGGTTGCTTAGATAATATTTATTATTGAAGGTTAGTTGGAAAGTTAAATTACCTCAGTGCCAAGGCCAGATATCTCCCTTGCAATGAGCAGGGTAAGCCAATTCCTTAACTCTCCATGTGAATCTCACTAGGATGCTGATGTTAGAATACTTCAATACTCAAAGGAGCTCTTGAGAGAGGGAGGCTTGCGATATGGAGATAAGGGGCATATGGAGATTTGTGATGATCATACAGATGCTGATTGTGCTAGCACTCTCTTGGATAGACACTCTACTTCATGATACTATGTTCTAGTGGGAATATGATTTTGTGGAAAAGCAAGAAGCAATCTAGGGCTGCTAGATCAAGTGCAAAGGCTGAATTTCAAGTGATGAAAACTACAACTTGTGAACCATTTGGTTATTATTATATTTTTTTATAAGCATTTGGTTAAAGTAATTGCTCACAGATTTTAACATTTGTGAATCACAGTCAGTGTTTTTAATGGCAGATGGTGGAAGGTCAAAATTCCGCCATATAAACACACCATTGTTGCCTATTGCACCACCATATAAAACTTCGTACCCCATTGCCCAGAGGCTCTTCGCTATGCGAAGGTATGGGGGAGGGATGTTGTACGCAGCCTTACCCTTGCATATGCAAAGAGGCTGTTTCCGGATTCGAACCCATGACCAACAAGTCACCAAGGCACAACTTTACCGCTGCACCAGGGCTCGCCCTCTATTGCACCACCATATAATCACATATTTTAACATTTTTCTTTGACTACACTTTTTATCCCATTATTCAACATTTCATGAATTGTTCTGTATCTCTTTGCAGGTCTGGGATTATACTGGTTTGGGGTATGCTAGATATCATGCAAGAGATGTAAATAAAGACTTTCTAGGGTAAGTGTGAACATGTCATCATGAAGTAAACATCTTTGCAAAACATCTATCACATTTCTAATTGGAAAAACTTGATCACTAGGTGCGTGGCAGAGAATAAAGTGCTCCATAATGCCTTATTGTCATGTGTAAAGGTATAAATTTGTATTTTCTGTCTGATACACAATATGTAATTACTTGGCTAGTAATTTTATAAACATTTAGCCGCTTGGACAATGTTCTAAATTGGAGGTTCTTTATATTATTCATAATTGTAGTAGTTTTTGGGGTTGAAGTAGGCCTAGTTCATTTATAACTGATTCATGAGCTAGAAGGTTTCAAGTTTTAATATTCTGCTTTCACTTGTCTTTCAGTAATAAAATACGCTCTGAATAGTAAGCTTGCTAACACTAGTGTTAAATGTGAATGAGATGAAATACTTTCATATCCTTGGATGTTCTAAAATTTTATGTAATTCACCTGGTTCAGTATGTTTTAATGCCAAGGCAAAATCATTAAGTCACTACTCACTAGGTCTAGCTATGTTTAGGCTGCTTCCATTTTTCTCCATTAAAAACCTTGCTTAACTCATTAATTATCTGAGTAAAATTTGTCATTCTGGGGCATATACTTGCGTTACATCGAGAACTGCAAACTTCTTGACAGGATTCTGATTTCAAGACAACAATCTATCCTTTGAGGTTAAGTTCAATGACTTTGAATACAAGCTCTATGTCTATGGCGGAGGAGAATCCAACATCCAAAGAACCACCATCTGCTCAAGGTCATGGTGCAGAACTGCAGCTTAGTGATGGCAGTAGCATATATGCAAAGTTGGTGGTAATTTAAATGTGTTATGTTGCATTGCTTTAAACGTGTAATTTAAATGTGATGGCAGTAGCCTATGTTACATGCTGGAGGCCAATTAGCAATCCTCTGATGGTTCTAATTTAATGTCTATTTACAAAGATGCTTGTTTTGAAGGTTGGCGCTGATGGAGGAAAATCACATGTTAGGGAGTTAGCAGGAATCAAAACAACTGGATGGAATTACTCCCAGAATGCAATAATCTGCACGGTGGAGCATACTTATGAAAATGAATGTGCATGGCAACGTTTTCTACCAACAGGTCCAATTGCTCTTTTACCCATGGGTGATAAGTTTAGCAATATTGTTTGGACCATGAGCCCAACAGAGTCAAATAACCGCAAGTCAATTACCGAGGAAGAATTTTTAAAGGATGTGAATTATGCTTTAGATTATGGACATGGACCTCATCCTACATCAAGCTTATCAGGAACTCGAGACGTGTTCTCTTGGTTTAAAACGGATGCAACACTATCAACTAATGAATTCTTTGAAATTCCTCCAAAAGTAACAAGGTTGGCATCTGAAAGGATGGTGTTTCCTTTGTCTTTAAGGCATGCCAATTCCTATGCATTGAAACGTGTGGTTCTTATTGGGGATGCAGCCCACACAGTCCATCCTCTTGCTGGTCAAGGAGTTAATTTGGGTTTTGGAGATGCATTTTCTCTTTCAAGAATTATTGCAGAGGGGATTGCTTTGGGCACTGATATTGGAGAGGTATGTTATGTAATGTGTGTGTGCATTGGAGTGTGTGTGCATTGGAGTGTGTGTTCCTGGGTTTTGTGATCATTTGCTGGTTGGAATCCAAAGGGTTTCCTAGATTCTCTATCTCTCAAACACATACACACTATATAGGTATAGAATTTGGTATCAAACTTTGCAAATATACACTTGTGAATAATTTTGTACAAATGTTAAGTTTTATGAACTTAATTTTTTTCACAAAATTTAAAAATCGAGACTGTCACACCACTATATTTTATTTCAACATAGATATGTATATAAAATATAAGTAATTTTCTATTATCAAATTATATATATCCACGAATGTCTAAGTTTTTGAAATTTGGTATATAAGATTATTCAGATAATATTATGAACCCATGATTATACTGATAAAATTTAACATTTGTAGAAAGTTATTAAAGGTGTAAGTTTGCCAAATTTTGGCATATGGTGTCAATTGATCCTATATAATTGGACTACTAATCTGTACATACATATAAATGTAATATGATTCTTCTTTGTTCATGCTGTTCTGCAGGTAAATATGTTAAAGAAGTATGAAGCAGAGAGAAAAACAGCAAATATTATGATGATGGCAATCCTTGATGGCGTCCAAAAAGCCTATTCTATTGATTTTGGACCTTTTAATATTCTGCGAGCTGCAGCCTTCCATGGGGCAAACTATATATCACCACTCAAAAGAAGTATCATTTCCTATGCTTCAGGGGAACATAAATTACCCATTTTCTTCTGAATACAGAAATGTCATTTAGGTTAAGAAGTGGACCTACAAAATGCAGGGTGAGAATATCAACTCCCTAACTTATTTAATATATTCACTTTACTTTGGAGATTAATTAGTCTCTTGATTAACTTTGAAAGTTTACATATGTTGAATTAGGGGTGTTAAAAAAAACTGGTTCGAATTGAACCGGATTGTAACCGAACCTAAATCAAATTGATTTTTTTCCCAAAGTAGTTGAAGAAAAAATGAGTGCACTATTTTATAAAATCAATTTGATTAACTGAATTGTTTTTACAAAAAATCAGTTCGGTTAACCGAATTGATTTTTATTTAAATATTATTTTTTTGAAAAAAATAGTTCAAAAACTAATTTGAAAATCAATTCGGCTCTTAAAACTAGTTTAAATCTTGTTAAAAACTTGTTCAGTTTAGAATCAATTTTTTAAAACCAATTTGGTTTTCAATCAGTTTTTAAATGAGTTTGATTATTTGAATATAAAATTGAACCGGTTAAAATAGTTGGAAACCAATTCGATCTGTTTTTTTACTGAAATAGTTTTTACACGAATTTCATAATAATATACTATATTTTGATGGCAATGCCAATTTTACTTAAAGTAGATCGTTAGTCATTCCATGCGAATCTAAAATGAGTGATTTTGGTTCTTCGCGTAAACTGATGCTAAGTATATGAGAAAGGAATAATAGCACTACAATATAATTGTAAAATGTCTCAAAAAAATTTGTAATGGTATTGTCTTTTACAAAAAGCTTTGATATAATTAACAACAATAACACTTTATTAACATGTTACCGGATTTTTTTTTAATGCTAAGGAATTACTATATATTTGATCCACGTTAATATCAATTCTAAGAATTATTATTTTTGTATTATTTTTAGGTTAGAGATCATGGATGTTTTTAATAAATTTCAATTTATTAAATTAAAGATTAATTTTATTTGGAATGTGATCGTTGTTGGTCTAAGAAATTTTGTGCATAGTATGCATAATTATACAATGATTAAAAAATTATTCTTGCATACTTTTACAGCAATACTTCCTAAGGTTATGTAATTATACAAATATTTTTTATTTTTTTAATCATTACTTTCGTCCTTCTTGTAGGGGGTGTTGTTTAATGCGCTCAGAATTAAAAGAGATAGTGTAGAAAAAAAAAGTGGGGGTCATCTGTAATTATATGAAACCTTAAGCGGAGTGTTAGCCTAATTTGTTTAATTCTAAAAAACCACACAAATGTAGTTCTAGTTTCGGGGTTTTTTTTTTAAAGTTTTGTATTATTGTCGTGCCTTTGTTGTGCATATCCCAGACAAACACTGATCTCTAACTCGTCGTGTACCACTCCTTTAGGCTATATTCGCTGCACCATCTAAATTCTACGTCCCGGCAACCAAGCAACGTTGGCGTTTCGGTTGGACATTTGCCCCCTAATTAAAGAAAGAAAAGTTCTTATTATTTTGATCAACCCATGACCTAACATGAAATTAAGCATTTATGAAAATGCCATGTTCATAAAAATAACAACGTGCGTGTGTTTTTATATAGAGAAAGAAGAGTGAGGAGAGGAGTAAAATGATTTTGACAATTTTCTGGTTTGTATCTTGATTTTGCACACTTTAAGCTTTTCAGAGTACAAGTCACATTTAAGCGACTTTACAAACAACCATAAAATCTGTAAAAGTATTTTGATTATTACAAGCAACTTTACTAAGGATGCTTGCAGTTTTCTTAATACATTTCTTGCTTGTAGCATCATTATATTATTCTATGAAATTTAACTTCAAAAATTTCATTTTCTTCTTCTCTTTAAGTTTGTTGTGATCAAAGAGGTCTATCTTCTCGACAACTTTTGCTGTAGGCCCATTCGAATCGCATTTTAGATTTTGAAATTGTTCCTCCAGATGTAGCATGTTTTCAAAATCAAGAAAAAAAATTTGTGAAAAATAAAATCACCAGTGAATACAGTTAAGAACCGAATCATATCCATAGCATGGAGAGGAAAAAAAGGTAATAATATATGAAAAAAAAGAGCCAATTTCTTTTGTTTTTCCTCAATTTTTAAAGTATTTATTTATCTTTTTGTCAATAAAACTGTGTGAACAGGTGAAGTCCGTTTTACACACATTATAAAGAAGTTGTACAAAAATTTCCAAAATTGATTTCTTTATTATCTTTGTGTTTTCCCTTCAAAACGATAATGTTGTTTTAATATTTACACAAGTGTGACCTCGTTTTGAAACGACAACATGAGACACAAAATTCCCCTCCAAAATGACTAAAACCCCAAACCCCGCCACCAATCACGCGGCATGCCGCAAAACCCATAAATAAAAATCCTCATTACTCGCTTCACGTCCTTCTTCTTTCTATCCACACACACGCAAACACAAAAGTCACAAACTCTTTTTCTTCCTTTCACACGCCAACGTGATACCCACTCTTGATTTCATTACACCGTTTAAGAACCCACCCCCACACACACACTCACTCGCTCCCTCGGAATCCCAATGGCGGAGAACGGTGAAGGCGGCGAGGAGTACCTGTTCAAGATAGTGCTGATTGGGGACTCCGCGGTGGGGAAGTCCAACCTCCTCTCGCGGTTCGCGCGGAACGAGTTCGATAGCAACTCCAAGGCCACCATTGGGGTCGAGTTCCAGACGCAGCTCGTCGAGATCGACGGCAAAGAGATCAAGGCGCAGATCTGGGACACTGCGGGACAAGAGAGGTTTCGAGCTGTCACCTCTGCTTACTACAGAGGCGCTGTTGGTGCGCTCGTTGTTTACGATATCAGCAGGAGGGGCACCTTCGACAGCATCAAGCGATGGCTCCAAGAACTCACTAGTGAGTAGTACTTTCTTACTCTTTTCTTTTTCTTTTTTTTTTTTTTTGAATTGGATGTTGTTTGTTTATCTCTTTAGTAAATTCTACTATTCAGATTCCCTACAAAGCTTGGTCCTAGTCCAGTTCATACCTCAAAAGGACGTATGTGAGGTAATTAAGTACCTCTAACTGTAAGCACTCTTTGAACAGCCTTAAGGTCTGTTTTGACCTTTATGAGCTCTCGAGATCCAACTCAGCTAAACTTTTGGTTGTAAAATAATACTATTCAGATGTATTTAGAAAGTTGGTACTTGGTTGAATTGGTAAGGAACGGACTCATGTTTCACAAAAATATGGTTTTGATTTCCCTTGCCAATGTCAGAAGGTTGTTGGTGAGTAATACTTCTGTAAGCACCCATTGAACTTTAGGCCTGTCTTGTCTTAACGAGTTCCTGAGGCCTGACTCACCTAAACTTTCTTTTTTATATAAAAAAAATGGCAAGATCGGTCGTGGTAGTGTCTAATTATGGAAATTACTTTTGACCTCCCTGAATGTGCGTTGTGTGGTATCAGTGTAGTTAAGAATTGTGGCATGGACTAATTTGACTGGAAGAAATTGACCATTTAAGGGCAATTTTGCGATTAATTTTAGGATTTGAGGAGTGCAATTGTAATTTCCGTTGATTGGGGACTAATATGATTGATGTTATTATGTGATTAAATTATCGTTCTATGCATGCCCTTTGTAGTTTTTTGTAGTCTTTGGTTATGGGTGTTATAGTATTGGATCAGAGGATTTTGGATGTGGGCTTGAGGGATACTTTTTGTTTTTACTCTTAAGTGGGTATGGTATTTTAGGTTTCGCGACCCCTTCTGTTCTGACTCTAATGGTTTTGTTTATGTTGGCTTGTTAGGTTTGGTTTCTAAGTTTTTTTTTTTAAAAAAAATTCAATGGGCTATTGTTGGAGGAAAAGGAAATATGGCATTTGAAATGATTAGGAAGGAGAAAAATTATGGAGTGTAAATATTAGAGTTGGGTTTGCGTTTTTTATTTCTTTCCTTTCTCTGCAATTTCAAGAAGCAGTTTAGAGTTTAGACATTGTTACTTGCATGGTTGACATGTGTTCCATTTTTGCAACCCAATTTGGATTTACATGGAACGGTTGCATATTATGAATGAGGATGTTGAAGCTGATTTATTTGCGTAGTAGTAAGATGTTATCTTTGCCATCTATGTGGATGATGCAGGATTTATTTTTTTGGAATTAGATATAGGATATATTAATTTGAAATTGGAAAGATATCCACCTGATTTTGGTTCCTCTATGTCGTAGATTGGAATAATGAAATTTTCCCCATTAGTGGCCTAAAATAAGGAAATCATTGAATATTAATAATGCCGTTGAATTTGTTTATTAGAGAATCAGGGATACTGTGATCGTTGGGTATTTGTTTATTCCCGTAATTGCTGTCAAGACCTTAATATTATATCAGGGTACTATATCTGATAAAAGTTCCATGACCCCACTTTGTGTTAGTACAAAGTTGCATGGCTCCCTTGAATTATCAACACTTGCTTCTCAATTCTCATCATTGTTGCGGTAAATGAGGGATTTGTATGGCTTTCCCAAAGCGAGCAACAAAAACAAGTATTTTTTTTTTCATGATTAAATGCTGCTAGGCAATTTGACTGTTGCCTGATTCCTGACTTTATTGTAAAGATGGGGAATTTGATTCTCTGCAGTTGAAATTTCAACTGTACAAATCTTCACCATCCAAAATAGTATTTTATATACATCAAATTAGAAAACTAAAATGAAGTTTATAAATTTTAAACAGCAAAAGATGGGACTGCATGACCCTACACTTATATCACAATATATTTTTTATGCATCAAATTATAAAACCAAAATGAAGTTTATAAATTTTAAACAGCAAAAGATGGGACTGAATGACCCTACACTTATATTACAGCTGTAGAGGATCGTATTCCGTAAAGATGGAATGCTATTTTTGCATATTCTTTACTCTGGACTGTATAAACTGCTTAATAATGTTATATTTCTGACACATTTCTGGGATATTTTGCACATTGTCAGAACTCAGAGCCTATCTTATGATATTATATAGATACATCACAGCCTCAAATTTAGCATATTATGTTTAACTTTGGCATATATAGAATCAAATAGGAGTTCACCCACCAAATATATAAGTGTCATCGCTCATCACCTTAATTCTCAAAAATATTCGTGTCATCACGTTGCCCCTTTGTCTTATTAAGAGTAAAGAGTGTAGTGAAACTCTTATTTAGAGACTAATTTGATGATATTTTTCATAATTGATGACACTTCATTATTAACACACTAAACTGAAGTAAAAAATCCTGAGTGCCAAAATGATGGTGCTTGCATTTTTGAGGACAGAAGCGGGTTTTTTACTGCCTGGACTAGTTAGGTCTGCTGGTCCTTTTGGGGTCAATCAAAAACATATGGAAAAGATATACTTTTAAAACCTGCATTGTTATTTTTGCTATGTCATGATTATCATCCCGCTACATGCCTTTAAGAACTTCAATTCTTATTATTTTGGAATGGAGAGTTTGATTCTTGCTTAAATTAACCTGCAGCTCAAAATGATAGCACCGTAGCAAGAATGTTGGTGGGAAATAAATGTGACTTGGAGAATATTAGAGAGGTGAGCACAGAAGAGGGCAAAAGTCTTGCAGAAGAAGAAGGTTTGTTCTTTATGGAGACATCTGCACTCGATGCTACCAATGTCCAAACAGCTTTTGAGATTGTTATCCGCGAAATTTACAACAACATCAGCCGTAAAGTCTTGAACTCTGACTCTTATAAGGCTGAGTTGTCTGTGAATCGAGTAAGCCTAGTTAATGGTGCAGGATCAAAGCAAGGTCCTTCTTGTTGTTCTCGATGAGCTTATACCTAAACTCAGATTGGATACTTCTTTGGATCTTTCAAGAGTAAATTTTTGTTTTTTACTCTCTATCTTCCCATGTTTTGACGGTTACTATTTTTTTTGTTTTCTTTTTTATTTCAACCTCTAAATTGTAAGGGCTTGGGACCCTTATCTCACCTTTCTTGGAAAAGAAAAAGAAAGGGGAGATGGTTTAGACTCTTGCATGAATGTTTAGTAGTATGTTCCATTATCACGTATTTGGCGCTTTTGATGGGTAGGAGTTCTATTTTTAATTTCTTAATAGGTATGGTCTCATACACATATTATTAAAATAACAAAGGGACGTGAAAAGGGGTTTGGGTAAACGTTAAATTAAAGTGTATTATTTGTCATTACTGCATAAAAAAATTGCATTATTTATCATTAACTACAGAAGTCAGGCGACTCTTTTATATTTTAGTTGAGATATTGTTTTAAGGAACAAGATTGAATCTGACAAAAAAAGAATGGGTGATTTGACTACATGGTGGGTATCATATTTACCAAGTGCCTGCCTGTATCTATTTCACTGCACAAATTGCATTATAATCTGAACCCTTATTTTATAATAAAAATATCCATCCTTGTTCTAACCTGCTAGCCTCAGTTGGTCATCTTGTTCAGCTAGAAATAAGTGAACTTGACTATAAGAAGAGTGATATATATAAGTAGCCGCAAATAGATTAATTCTCTTATTGATTTCAACCCAGCTAGACCCTTCACATGTCTTCTCTACACCCAGATCCCTCATGGTTGTTCGAATCTTTGCGACCTCACTCCACCTATTTACAGAATACATGTTTATGTTAACAAGGAGACTGTAAAGTCCACTGTCATCAGATTCTGAACTGCACTGAGCTATTTCCTAGTTTCATATTTTTGTGAAGCTTACACCCATTCAATAAGGCACCCCAAATAAAAGAATTAGGTTCAAGTGTCATGTTTCAGACCATCTCTAAAGCATCCTCGAGTAAACCAGCCTTGCTCAATAGGTCAACCATGCATAATGCATCCATAGATGAGCACAAGCTGAAATGACAGTGCTAATAGTCACTGCATCAGAAATCATTCCTTTACTGATCATATCATGAAAAGGTGCTAACACATCACGATATCTTTTGTTCCGAGAGTAGCAATTCATCATGGTTGTCCATGAAATAATATCCCTTGCAAGCATTTGGTTAAACAAACACTCAGCGAATTCAGCATTATTCCCTAACTTTGCATACCCATCAATCATGGCATTTCCATGTAGCTATATTCTTTTCAGGCATCTCATAAAAAATCTACCTGCAGAAGCCATATCCCCATCCCAAACATGAGCCGAAATCATCGTCTTCCAAGCAAAACATCTCTTTCAAGCATACCATCAAACACCCTCTTGAACCACCCACATCACCCAAAGTTGAATAAAACTCAACCAAAGTAGTAGTCTGCACAAACACCTGAGAATCAAACCCATGTTTCCAATTATGCCCATGAACACCTTTGCCAAAAGCTGAATCCATCAACCAAGTGCAAGCCTTGATCAAAGATGAGAAGGAATAACTGGTAGGCATGACATTGTTCCTCAGCATGTGCATATATTATACCAAAGCTTGATCTGAGTAACAGGCTAACAGCAATGAACACAACCTCTAATCAATGCATTATACACCTGGATCGTCACAAGTACGATGATAATAAGCAGAATATGGGGTATCGTACTATATTATTCATTTACGGATTTATTTATTTTTTACGGAAAACAAGATTAATTATTTTATTTCATTAAGGATAACATTGTGAATATGTGTGAGAATACAATCAAAATCATGGATGCCAACATAAAATATTGATGCCCTAGATAGCTTATGAGCCACAAGATTAGCTTGCTTCTGAACTAAACTCGCCCTGGAGTTTTTTATAATTTGAAAATAATGTTTACAATTAGCTAGAATTCTATGAAGATCAGATAAATCCTTTATGCCAGAAATGATATATGATCATGAATCGTTTTGCAATATGTTTCAAATGCCACGCTGTGGAGCTGCATATGGTGAGCCCACTTGAGACTTTGAAGGAGAGCCCAGGCTTCGGCTTCTGCTGGAAGAGGAATGCTAGAAGCAAAAATTGTGCGTGTAAACACATCACATGCTGACACTAAAAGTGATAAATCTCATGTTTATCATGAATGAATGAGTGCAAATGGAAAATAAAAAAAATGGGAAAAATGGAGAAGTGGAAGAGAGAAAGATGAAGAAAGGTAAAACTAATTAATATTGGAGTAATGTTCAAAAGAACAAAACTCTTACATGAATAGATTGTGTTTTATGTAACATGATTGATTATAAGAGTAATTAACTTGTAACTAATTAAATTAATCTATATATCTACTAAAAAGATTGAAGATCTTTATGCAACTTTAATGCAACTATTATCAACCCAAAGGGTTGGAGCATGTAAGACACCGTTCAAATAAGCTAGTGAGAAGTATCTATTTAATGTGTGAGAACTCATCTTTGATTTTCTTGTGTAAAATTCTTAGTGACAATCATGCATCATGATAGGAGATTAGTCTCACGTTAGTAAATGGGATACACTCTTATTCTCTGATATAAAACAAAAAAAAAAAAAAACACAACTATTTTCAAAAAACTTCAATTTTTCATTTACTGATTAAAAATTACTATACTATTCATTTAAATGTGTTTGAAAAAAAATACTCATATCTATCTATGCACTCCTACGTATAATAATTGTAACTCTCATCATCATAATTGCATTCACTGTTCTCATTTTACTTAAATATAAAATTAATAAGTCAATAAAAATTATTAAAAATATTGCTATAATTAAATGAAAAATAATTTAGGAAATAAAATTAATATTTATTCTTTATCATATTTTTTATATTATGTATTTTTTGTTACAGATTATATTTTATATTCTCTCTCTTCTTTTATTTATTTCTCATAATTATTAAAAAATTGAAAGAGTCTGATTTATAATCTCTCATTCAATAGAGACGTTACAATAATTGAGCCATGAACATCATGAATGTTTTTAAAATCGGATTCATCATTGAATGGGTGAAAATATTAGTTTAATGTTCAGTGATCCAACACATAAAAGTTGTAAACTTTCATTCATATAATAAATAGCAAATTACACATAATTATTTTAAAATAAACTAATAAAGCATCCTCAGTAAGTAGGTTAGTTATATGTTTGTGTAATTAATCTAACGTAAATTTAAAATAACACAATTAAAATTAATAAAAAAAACAACTCAATTAAAAACTAAAGTATTAGTTACTCATAAAGTGAAAAAAAAAAAATCTTTGTACTGGATGGCATGGTTCAACTTGAAAGCTTGGTCCACATTTCATTCTTAGAAAGAAAAAAAAAAAAGATTCAGAGGTTGCTGCTCAACGCAGAAGTGCACAGTTAGTATAACAAAAGTTAAAAGGTTGCATTTCCTTGGCTATCTAATGGCCTAAAAAATGCACTACATATTCAACACGTGCCAACTGCCAAATACAAAGTCCCACATCGCTGGTGTAATAAGTGAAAATATATCTCTCAGCTTATAAAACAAAACCAACACTCAACGGTTCTGTCAATGCGTATTCCGAAGTCCCACATCGGTGACCTGCTAGATGAATTGCATTAGTGCTCTTATAAATAAGAGTCTTACTTTTACCCATGTTAAAGCATTGCAGAGAGAGCTTCTTGGGCGTATGCTAAGTAACTATAAATAGTTAACTGGTTCAGGCCGGTTCAACCAGCCGATCCGGTCTGGTTTTAGGAATCTCGATAAACATAAATATTAATGAAGCAAACAAAAGTGAGCGAAGAGTGACGTAGTAATGGTGTCACTATCCATTTTCTCCCTTCTAGAACCAGAATACATTCAATTTCATTTCATTTATTTAATCAAATTTGTATATAAAATCACCTTTACCAATTATTTCCTTGGAATATTTATTGAGAAAAATACGTATAAATTTTTTATTATGTATAATTTTAAATCAAATAATCAATGAAAGTAGTTATTTGAAAAAAAAATTATTTATCATATACTAATATTTACAACATGTTTACTTCTATATTAAATTAAAATGGATCCGAGTCTTTGAGAAACAACTACACAGAAATTTATATGTATTTTTAAATATTAGACGTAGTATAAATCCACGTTATAACAAACACCTACTAAAACTGATTACATCAAAAATCAAAATTAGCAAAACTTAGCACGTAATAAAATATTACAATAAATGATTGTCTAAAATGAGTGAATTTTTGTTTTATTGGCAAGAATATAAAATTTTATTTCTATTTAAAAAAACTTTTGTTTATATAATCATTTTAGCAAGTAGCATTATTTTGTATGACTTTAAACCTATGAATGTGGCAATTTATAATTCCATTTTTTTTATTTCATAAAATAAGCAAGCTAAGAATAACTTTTATTTTTATTTATACAATCATCCTACCATTACTGTAACGTCATGAATTACATTCTATTTGCATTTTTTTCGTTTAATAAATTATTAGAATTATTATTTTATACAATATGATTTACTCTGTTGTATGTAACAATGACTCGTTAAAAAAAAAAGTTAGCATACGATCATATAATATAACTTCTTTTATTAAAAACTTATTTTATATACCAAATGCTCCCTAATGGTCTCTTTAAGTAAAATTTAAACGAGTCTTACTAAACTGGTTAAACAATCACTAATAAATTTTTATCAAAAGTTATATTGGAAATACATTAAAAATTACAATAAGTACATTAATAATATTTTTAACAAAAAAAAATTGGTTCCTTAATAAATGTCAAATATATCTTTTCATTTAATTAAACCAAAGGGATCAATTTACACACACACACACACAAAAAAAAACAAAGGGATCCAAAATGGAAGGTCATGCCGCACTTATTTTATTTATTTATTTTGGCATGGAAAGAAGACAATTTTTAGAAGCAAAGAAATCCTAGCAAGTGTTGAGTACGGTTAAGTGCGATCCTCCTAGTTAAAGGAGTTAAAAACACAACCTTGAAAGGGAGATAGTGTTCGTTCTCTGTTTTGCACGCCCAATTTCCATGTGCTAGGACATACTATATATAACAAATTAAACTCTTCGAAACCAAGAAACTTTCATCATATGGGTGGGTTGACTAGACAACAAGTATAAGATGACTACCATATCTCTTTACTTTATTAATTTAATTTTTTATACGCGCCAGGAATCTTTATTTGGATATATTTAATTCTAGTTATCCAAGTTAAATAATAAAAAATGAAAAAAGCAACTCAAACTATAATGAGATGTCTAAAGCTTTAGATATACACGATTATTTTAAAGAAGATGATCGTAAGAAATTCATAGCTGATGTTCAACGAAACATTGCGCTTCTCATAGGGAAGAATGAAGAGAAAGAAAAGGGATTTTGACAAATTTTTGTTCAAATTTAATCGAAATTCATCTTGGTACGTAGTGATTAGTTTTCTTCAGTTTATTTCGATTTAAGTTCCAAGTAATGAGAATGAGGTCCATGCATGCATTATGCATCACATCGCATGGGAATCTCATAAAACAAAGTTATTATGATTATAGGGAAAGCAGTAAAAGCATGAATAAAGAAAGAGAAAGCATTGTTGCAATTGTGGGGATAAGGGTCCTACGAACATTGCTGTCCGGGAGGGACCATAACTTTAGGGGAACTAAAGAAATCAAATTGATATCAATTAAAATATGGTTAGTTATGAACAAATCGTTAACCGGAATAAATTTAAAATCCAATCTCCTTAAATAAGATTTTGAATTAAAATTTAGTAAACAAAAAATATAATTCAAATGAAAGACTCCACTAAATATAATCAATTTAGTTCTCCAACATGGATTTTTCATCAGCCAAAAGTGATTTAAAAATGGTTTGGTAAATAACGTTAAGCAAAAGTGCGACTTTTGCGGTCAATTAGCAAATAAAGGGTTCCCTCAAAATCTAGCCTAGCCAATGAGGCCTTTCCACCTTCATAACTTCCGACAATTTAAAAGAAAGTTTTCAAGAACTAGTTGATAATTTGAAGTAGAACTGTGGCTTTTTAATTTGCTCCATATTTGCATGCTTTATTAGCGTAATAAAGTATGTGAAATTATTGCAGAGACTTATCTGATTAGTCTAATTAGCATCATGAGTTATCTGATTCATGCATGGTGGGAGCCACTATCATATATAAATAAGTATGGCTTTACCAATTGAACCCAAATTAAGGTAATTTATTAGTATTAGTTCAGAAGAATGTCAAGGAATGAACTTCAAGTAACTGTAAAAATCAAATGGTCTGTGGTACTGACACATGAATCAAGATTGAATATGGTCCAGGTTCTAAAACCACGTGGCATTCATCCAATAATCTTATTGCTCATTTATTTTAGATTTTGATAAAAATTACTTTTTTTATAAAATTTAATTTAAATCACTAGACTTGATTAAAATCTATATCTGTATTATCTTAACCGCAAAGTTTATCTAAAAAAGGGATAGAATTAATTTGGTGTAATTAATTATAAATGACGTGATTAAAATGAATCTCCAAATCAATCTTAACCACATGTTTTTTGTGAAACTAATTATTGATATTAATAAAAAAAGCATTTTACCTCTTCATAGATCGAAAAATCAACTATTAAAATTATAATTGAATTTATAATAAATTATAATCAATAATAATTATTTGAATTTTAATATATAGCTACCTTTTCAATTAATGAACATGTCACTTTACTTTATTTTCAATTGTTCCATCAACCACACGCTGCTCAATTGTTACATCAACATATGACTAAGAGATCAATATTTTGGGAATCTATTTAAGTGATTGATTATGATTATATATAGCGATTGCCTTGTGGCCTAGTTTTGTTGCCAACTTAGCTGGATAAGATTCGCAATTCGCATGGCTACTAATTGCACCCTACACTTTCAAAAGGTATCAATCAAATTCTGAGTTCATTGTTATTTTAGTATAAAATTGAATTGAATTAAATCCTTGTCTATCAAAGAATATTTTGCGTGTTAACATTGGAAACTGGCTTCCATACTACGAGCATGGACAAATGGCTGAGAACAAAGGTTTGTTGCAATTATTAATTGAAACCTAAAAGGGGATTAAAGAAACACCCGCACGGAGAGACAACATAATCCAATCCTCATGTGAACAAGTTTCCAATGGTAAAAATTTTCTTAAACCTATTTAAAGACACAATGAAAATTTTATATTTTATACGCAAGCATTATACAAAGATATCATATGTGTCATATAAATAGAAGGAAAAAAAAGGGGGGGAAAGAAGGGAAAGGGGAAGTAGAACACATTCAAGCCAAATTTGTTCACTTTATTTTTATATGGTTAGGGGGTCTTCCCTAGATTGTCCATTGTTGTGTCCATCATAGGTTTTGGTGGACTTGCCAGACTTTCTCTTCAACACAACAATCCATGTGATCACTTCCAAGAACAAGGCAACTGCACCAAGTGCAATGAGCACTGCAGTGTAAGTTGATTTCCATTTCTGATCAGGATGCAAGATGCTAAACCCCCTGAAGATGTTGATGATTCCCAGGATAATTATGCTGTATCCAATGCTGTGGTGATAGATGTTCCAGATGTACCTATACTTGTGATCCTTCACTGGCCTCAGGAACAATGCGAAAATCTGCAAAATCAAAACATGGAGGGATACAATAGACAACATCCTTGTCAAACATAGTTTCCATCAACACTACTTAGGTTATTACATGACAATTTAGTTTCCTTTCAAACTTCATGCTCAACAAATTTACTACTATATATGACAATTTGTGATTAGACGATAGTGTAAACCCTTTGTCATGTGAGTGCATAAACTAATGGATTGTAATTGAAGAATATTAGACATTATTTTTTTACCTGTAGAGTTGCAAACGAAAAGAGGAAGATTCCAATATAGCGATGAGCACTGTATTGAATCCCCTCTGATTGGCTTCCAAGTTTCATGCCAGTTCCCCAGCC
This sequence comes from Glycine max, assembly GCF_000004515.6. NCBI lineage: Eukaryota > Viridiplantae > Streptophyta > Magnoliopsida > Fabales > Fabaceae > Glycine > Glycine max. The sequence continues at coordinate 45,411,607 of NC_038244.2, forward strand.
AGCAACCCCAATGGCGTAAGACGATACCTGGCAACCAACATGAAGATAGAACCACGCTGGATCTGCAGAAGGAAAAGTTCTCATGTACCTTGCTATGATCACTCCAAGTGGAAACAGAACTCCCCAACTCACAGTATTTAGAATTCCATGAATCTGCCATTCAAGAAAATCGATCACATTTAACATTCTCTTAAATAATTCAATGTTCCTCCACATAAAACCTCCAAGAAGAACATGATAGTCAGCGAATTCCATCCAACAAAAGACAAAGCCTTTCTAGATTTAACCATCCAATTTCACTTAAAATTGAACCCTTCTTCAGATTCCGTTCAAACAAATAAAACTATTTTTTTTCCCTGTAAAGATCTCAATTCATCTGATAACTTAAATTAGATCAACATATTTCTTCAGCACCCAAAAATATTAAAAAAGAATAAAAAAAGAGTCAGCAAACAAACAAACTCACTCTTTAATTGAAACTGCAAACAAGTCAAAGAAAACAGGACCAAAACGATATTTTTTTCCTTTCTGAAATCACAAAAAACCATAAAAACCAAAAACTCACACTCGCCTTCAACTAAACAAAAAAAAAAAAAAAAAACCATTTTCCAAAATCACAGAAAAATAAAAATCTTTTTTTTTTTCAGAAATCTCAAAAAACAATAATAAAAAAAAAACACCACTCTTCTTCAACAAAACGAGAAAATTAACCCATTCCCCTCCCTCCAGGAGAAAAAAAAAACACTCACACACCCATTTTTCGAACACAAACACATAATTAAAACAAAACCCACATTCATTCTTATTCTCCCTATCATAATTAGAATTTCACCTGGACACCCCACCCTATTAAAAAAAAAAAACTCACATTTTTCTTCATGGTAACGGGGTCGACGGCACCACCACCACCACCACCACTCTGCGACCCGTTGAAGCTAAGGACGCCCTTGGCATTTATATTGGGGGGAGCAAAGTCATGCCTGTCAATCCTCCCCGCGGTAACCGAGGGCCCCACCTGCCACACCTGGTTAACACTCTCCGCCTTATCCGGAACCTTAACCGTCGCGAAAATCCTAATCACACCCCTGACCTCTTCCCCCCTCATGTCCCACACGTCCAACGACAGCTTCCCCGGAACAATGGCAGAGTAAGATTTAAGGTCCAACGTTTTCACGGTGACGGCACCGGTGCCCTCCGCCTTGTACGCGGCCAGCACCTGCGCCCCCACCATGCCGGTGCCGCTGGGGTTGATCCCCCAGGACACCCAGCCGCCGGGATTGGGCGGAGCCGCCACGAAGGCCACCGAGAGGGAGGCGTTGGCGGGGTCGTGGGTCCAGTGGAGGAAGGAATCGAGTGAGGGAAGGTCCAGGCAGTTGGAGAAGAGCTTTTTGTTGGAGTCGGTGAGCTTTTGGGTGGTGCAGGTGAGGCAGGATGCCGTGGCGGCGAAGAGAGCGAGGAGGAGGAGGAAGAACAGAGAAGGTGGTGGTGACGACGACGCCATTGGTGAAGACGAGAGAGAGAGAGAAGTAGGAAGGAACAAAGTGAATTTGGTGATGAGTTGATGAAATTAATAACAGTGCATATCTATCTATCTTCTCGCTATTTTTTTTTTTACCATCTTCTCGCTATTTCCTACCCGAGGAAATATATTAAAATTGATATATACTTCCTCCATTTATCATCTCATTATAATTATCATATATAAAAAAAATTATCATATAAATTTTATTGTCATTTTATCCTTTTTAATATAATATTAATTATTTTTTTTACTTCTAAGTTATAAAATTTATAAATAAATTAATGATGACATAAAATTAATATTTTTTCCATTCATTAGTATTATTTTTATGTGTGAAACAACTTAAAATAATTAGTTTGGACATTAATATTTTTCTTTTACCAAAGATAATAAATAGAGTTTTGCTCACTATTGCTCTTATTAAGAGTACTGGTTAAAAAATTATAAAAAGAAAGTTTAATTTTTTTTAAAAAAAATATTATGGAACATAAGGAGTAGATAAAAAGACGTTGATATGATTTTTTTTGGTAGGATGTTAGCACGATTTAAATCTTATTAAAAATAAATCACTATTATTTATGATATTATATGTTTTATATATTTTCAGGAAAAAAAGTTTTATATTGTAATATAATTTTTTTATTAATTATGATTGAATAATATATTCAGAAAAAAATATTTTATTTTAAAGTGTGTATAAATAATTATATAATATTATTATATATTTGATTCAAAACATATATGTCGAACCAATTTATAAATTAAACGAATTGAATTATACATATTTTAAATTCAACTTATTTTTTTTTTCTAGACTACATGCATTTTTTATTGGAAAGAGTTTTCTTGGAGCCTAACTATTGACAAAAATCTCTTTTAAGTATTTAATTGCATAATTAACTCAAATATGAGACTTTTGATTAAAATACGTAATCAAAACTCAAATATGAGACAAAACTTATTTATTTAATCTGAGACTCGTTGATTCATGCATCTGGCGGTATTTAATTAATGAACTTAATTTCTAATTTAAATTCAATTCATTTAATTAATTATCCATTAAATTTATTGAGTTAATTAATCAAAGCATTAAGTTTATTGATTTACTTCATCGCCAACCCTGGTAATCTTTTAAAGTATATTCAAACATTAAAGTTTAAATTGTTGTAATAATAATCTTTTATCCACACATAGTAAAAGTCTTCAACTCTTTTTTATCAGTAACAATCATCTTTAAAAAAGTTCAAACAAACCAACACATACAGAAATTAAACGGGCAACTTCAGAAAACATAACTGTGCATTTCTTTATAAATAGACTTTAGACCTTTTTATATAAATAGACTTTAGACTATAGGATTCTAATTATTTTATTTAGGACATAAATTAAAGAATTAAAAATAAGAACATTTCATAATAATTAATATCCTTGAGTCAGTTAGAAGAGGACCCTATATTTTTTTAGTTATAAAGAAGTTTTTCGCAGAGAAAAGACATTCCTGGTGGTTATTTCAATAATGGTTCTTGTCACTGGTATTCTTAAGTGCCATCAATGCTATTATTTCCTTATTTTCTATATATACTTGATGCAATAGTCACTAGTGCATGGTGCCACTGCAGGATCAACATGTGGAAATAATGATACTTGTGTAAATGTTAAGGCTTTATGTGTGGAGTTTACTTCAAGGGATCGAGGACGTTTATGCAATATGACTGGGAGGGACCATAGTTACTGTAGTGCCAGTTAGTGCATTGTATTATAACCATTAAATAAAAAATTCGACCATTTGTAGTATTTTTTTTATAACTAATTTACCTAAATAAAATATAAATACTACTAATAACTTCATTTTTTTCTGAATGTTTATGGAGTTATTAACTGCATGCATGAATGCATGAAAAGTTAATTACAGTAAATTCAAATTCGATGACCATGCATTTATTTCATGTTTTGTTTTTATTTTCTAATTTCAGTTTTGATTTCAAATTCCTTTTTTTTAGATGACCACAGGTCACCATATTTATATTTTAAAAGCTTTGGTTCCATTTACAGAAGTAATGATATATAACTTCTCTTCTTAAATACCAGTATTATCATTCTAATATGCATAACATATATTGAATTTATGAAAAAATAAGTAAGTTTGATTTTAGAATACATTTTTAGAGAGAAATGAGAATTTTAAGTGTAATTAAATTTTGAATTCGATTAATTATAGTTATTATTAAACAAGAAGTATTGTTATTGAAAAGAAAAACGAAAAAAAAATATTATAAAAACAAGAGAAAATGAAAACTCATGAGACACGACGAATGTGTGAAACTGTGAATGAATGAAACAAAAAATTGTGAGTGTGTTAAGTGTAACTAACGGGTACAGAAAAAAGTGCATCTGAGGTACTAACATCTTTGAAGTTATTTTTTCAACAACAACTCACTTCCGTAGAGCGTATTTGGAGGACGACTGAAGCACCTTTTTCTTTTCCTCCTAGCCAGGGATAATACTTTTCTTGTCATTTTTAACTATTCACAAATACAAAATTTACTCTCATTATTAGAATTTTTTAATACTATATTATATATTTGTATATAAATAAAATAATATTTAATGTGATTTTTTTATATTTCTTATTAATATAATTATTATATTTAGGACACTTGGACAATTTGCATCGATAGATAGTATTTTACATAATAATTGAGAGAAAAATTAGAGTGCTTAAATATACACGATAATATTAATATTTAATCGGTAAAAAAAGACTGAAAAATAATGTTCAATTTCAAACGGTAAAATCTGTTGTATATAAATATGAGTAACAATTTTTTTTTTACATTCATTCCTTTTTCTTTTTTCTTTTTTTTTTTGAGTTTTTACACATTCATTCTTCTACTCACGTACAGTTCAATCCCATCCAATTTTTTTACTCACAGATCCCAAATCGTCACCTTCTTCTTTTATTTATTTTCATCCAATGGATTCAAACCAATTCCATCCCAATCGTTGATTAAATTTCATGTAAAACTACCAATCTCCTACTAATCCAAATTTCCAAAAATCCCTGACTTACACCAAACACACAAAATAACCCAACAATAGCTAATTTTCAATTTCCTATCCTCCCATTCCCCTATAAATTTCCTATGTTTCAGTCACTGTCATTTTAACCCCACCTTGAATAGTGGAACTTCTATGGGTATTAGTGGAGGACAATCTTGTGGAAAAAAACCAAGAAACAACATCTGAATCTCAAGTTTCGCTTTTTTCCACTCAAATTAGCTTTGGATAATATTACTATTGATGAAGAAGAGAGATAAGTCAATTGAAACACCAAAAACGTGTTGTTCACCACAACTAAAGATTTACTTCTCATCAAATCATGACTAAATGTTTCTAAGGATGCAATATAATTGTGGGGGTTAGCCAAAGTATGTAAAACTTGCTTATTTATTAATCAATGATCAATAAGTGTTTGAATAATTTAAAAAAGAAATTAAATTTAAATTCCATATGAAAGAACAACTAAAAATATATACTTGCTTCTTTGTGAATTTCTGTAATCAAAATTTACAGATCGAAATACAGTCTGAAAATCATCTAACAATGTAAAAAAAAATATTGAGATAATTGACGGACAGCCGAAGGACCAAAGGATTTAATTATAATTAATTTCATATGGTGCATATATTTTGTGTATTTCTGATTTGATGATAAAGTATATATACCTTATGGAGGATGTGTGTTTTGTTAATTTGGATGGGGCAGAGGATGAATCTGACATATCAGGTTTGGTGTGGGAATCTCTATGGTACAACATAACCAAGTATCCCAACATTTTATTCAACATGGGTTCTTTTTCATAGAAAAATATTTGCATGGTCTACGACAGGTAATTTGGCATGCAACCTGCAGGAGTTTATGGTATATATCTAAGGAATCAGATTGTTTTTAATGGAGCAAATTTTGATGAGGCTACTGTTTTGCTATCTTTACAGAGGTTATCTTGGTCTTGGATTGTTTCCAATACCAAAATGTCTAGTGGGGACATTATAGCTTCCTTAATGTAATCGCTATTCTGCTTCTGCTTAATTATGGTTACATTTCGTGCCCAGCTTAATAAAATTTTATTTGCCTTTAAAAAAAAAAGAAAACTGAATTAAAGAAATAATATTTTTTTAAAAATTTCAGGATAAAGTAAGAAAAAAAAACTTAAATGAGTCAATCTATATGAAATATTTTGTGACTTATTATAGTGAAAATTTTCAAACAAGTTAATACAATATATTTTATTTTATTAATAATACATTTTTGTCAATTAAACATCAACACCATCAATATTATTTTAGACGTTTTCTTATTTTCTCTTTTAAATTATACTTACCCGTGTAATATATGAGACACCAAAAGTCATTTTGATGAGGCAATTATAGACACAAGTTGTTCAATTTCATACTCAAGTACTTTTTAATAGTTTAATTATTCGATCATATTTAAAATTCTAATTTAAGACATTAAAAACTTTTGTTGATAATTTCCGTGTAGATTAAATTTTAAAGTCGTGATATAATGTTAGCACACACACACACACACATATATATATATATATATATATATATATACACACACATTTTAATTTTCCAAATAATTTATTATTTTAATTGATAATAGAAATTGTTTTCTTTTATTTACATGTAACAATAGAAAATTTTTAATAAAACTTTTCTACGTTTTTTTCTATTGAATACCTTTCTATTTGTTGAATTTTTCATGGGTGCATGTTTTCAAGGTTCGGTAAAACTTGAATTTCAAATATACGTATATGACAAAAAAATTCCCATTGTTAAATAATGGCAATCACTTATTATGGGTAAATGGTATAGTAGGATAAACTTCTGTTGCCAATAACATATATCATTATAATTCTATTTTATAAGAGAAAACTGAATTCACATCAAGTATAAATTTTTCTACTGCGCAGCACAGTATAAAAATTCTGTATTCACATCAAGTACAGGTAGCTGAAGACACACATAGTGTGTCTATATCTTTTTGGAAGAGTGTGTCCTACCAAGATGTTGGCTATGTCATGGAGACTTCTTCAAGGTAGATTATCAACTCGTGCAGGTTTAAGCATAGGGGTGTAAATATACCCGATGGAGGAGGTGTGTTTTGTTCGCATGGGGTAGAGGATGAAGCTCACTTGTTTTGCTGTCTTTAAAGAGGTTATCTTGGTCTTGGATTGTTTTCAATACCAAAATATCTAGTGGTACGTATTTCATTTGCTAGTTGGTGCAATAGTCCTTTTGTTTGTTCGAGGACATTAGCTTCCTCTTGATGTAATCTTCCTACAAAAATGACTTTAAATTTAGCTGCTATATATGTTGTATATGGTAGTCGATTATTTAATTTTGAGCATCATTGGTTCCACGGAATTATAATATGTAGACTATATTGCTTTTATTAATTGTTGTACGCAGCCAAATTGGCAAAGGCCGAAGGGTATTGATTCACGTGTAAGAAGAAAGTCCAAAGGATGAGTTTTGATGCCAAACATTAATTGGTTACGGTTCATAGACAAGAAGACCCGTCACTATACAAATTTATTGATGAAAAATTGGATTCAAGAAGTTTGTTGTCCACAATGTTAAGGATCTGGAACTTCTGGTGATGCACAACAGGTAGTAACTGGTTTTAGTTTCCATGTAAATTTCTGATCACCCCTTTGTTGGTAAGTTACGTTCCTTACTTTGTTTATTTTCTTGATGAAACATCAGAACATACTGTGCTGAGATAGCATACAATGTGTCTACCAGGAAAAGAAAGGAGATTGTAGAATGTGCATCACAGTTGGATGTTGTTGTTACCAACAAACGTTGGCCAGGTTGCGCAGCCATGAAGATGAGTCATTGCTGTTGCTGGCTATATCAAATAATTTTGTTTTTATCAATTAATGTATGGACTATTGGCTGAATATCCTTTTCAAAATGATTGCGTTAAGTTTCAATCAACATGAGTGTGTTAAAAAAATATGAGAGAATGTGTTTCTAATATTTTTTAATTCGTTAGATATCAAAAAAAGTTTAATTTGCTACATATAATATAAAGTTATTTCTGACTCATATAAAAGTATTTCATGAAAGATATGTCATCTCAACCCAAAAATATATATAGTTATAACATGTTTGAGAAACATTTTTTCTAATCTTATGCCAATAAAATTATATGGTAATATTGACGTAATATGATATACACAATTGATCTCGCAGCCAATTATTAACCAATTATGACAGGATGTTCCATTGGTTGAATTTTTTATTTAGTTTTTAAAATGTTACATTTGAATTTCAACGACCACCTCAAGAATTTTCATTTTTGTTTTACCCACATCTACCTTCATCGCGATTTCAGTATGAAAGGAGAGCAGGTTGCAATTTTAGACAACAAAAATTCAATGATAGAGATCAAAGGATTATATTAATTACAGGGGCAACTGACTTGTTATCAGCATGTTTGGATGAAACACTATCATCGACGCCCATTTTTTTTCACCACATTGTATTAGCTTTAAGACCACCGTGAATTTTCAACGCAACATAACGTTGAATCAACCACACATTATGTCTATTCAACTACTAAAATAAACTATGCTATATATCTATAATCTATCAAACCAATTGTCATCTACCACACCAACACTAACAATTTGATCGCTTCCACAAAATAATGTTAACATGAAAAAAATAAAAAAACATTGGCGAACCACTTGGGTAAGCATGCCCAAAAAATTGAATCTTACATGCTGAACATTGTGTAGAATATGCCTCTAACCATACTTGCACGTTGATTATGATTAAATATTTTGTCAACTACTTTAGTTTAATTATATCATCTTGTTGTCAATAGAAAAAGAGAGAGAAGGCAACAAAGTTTTACCGAAACATAAGATTTACTTACATGTAGGATGAACAAAAATATGTAAGGAAAAATCATCAAATTAAAAAACTAAAAAATTGTCATCCTTAATGGAATCTTGATTCAACTTATCAACCCACACATTCTTATTATTGTGATTATTATCCTCGTCTTTTCGACTTTCAATTGTATTCCCCTTTTTATCTCCTTCATTTGTTTTATCTTTCTCCCTTTTATTCTTGGGGAAAAATATCCCATGAACAAAAGATTCCACGTCTTTTTTCGAAAATCCTATCAAATCCTCGATTTCATGATCATTCTGAGGAATATATGGTGGACGTGCAATTTCCAACACCGTGTCCCACTTGACGCCTTTAAAGAAATCATGACTCTTGATCTCATCAACCTCAATCCTACCATTAGGATCTTTCTCAAGCAACTTGATGATCAAGTCCTTCAATGGCGTCGTTTCGCCCATCAAATATGGCTCTTTGGTTATAATTCGTTGAAACGTTTCTTTCCTATTAGCGCCCTTAAACGGCGTCGCCCCATAAAGCATCTCATACAAAACAATTCCCAATGACCACCAATCAACTCCAAAGTCATGTCCTTGACCTAAAATAACCTCGGGTGCCACGTAATCCTCGGTTCCCACAAATGAGTTTGACTTCTCCAACAAATCTGATAAGCTTTGACGTGTCGGGATCGTATCGAGTTGACTTGGAATATCCAAGTCGTACAAGGACATTCCTGTGTGACAAAAACAATTGAACCGCGATATTTGTCGCTTTCTCTTCTCCTTCTCTGATGACGAGTCAGAATTCGGTGACGAGTTGCAACTTGATGAGTTTGACTTTAGCTTTAGCTTCTTCGAGAGATCAAAATCCACAAGCATTATGTGACCTGTTTCTTGGATCATGATGTTCTCTGGCTTTAAATCCCTATACACTACTCCAAAGTTGTGCAAATACTCCAATGCTAGAACCAATTCCACTGCGTAAAACCTTCACCATGGAAAATAAAAAATTGTATCAAATCATCATAATCATTCATACTTCACCGTTCTTGAGAGTGAGGAAAATGACTAAATTTCGTTCTATTTGGCACATACAAATCATATAAAAAAAATAATCACACATAAATACCTATAATAACACTTTTTCCATTTTCCCAATTTCCCCGCACGTGAGAATAAATTAAGGAAGAAAAAAATTAAAATTTTCTTTTTTTTTCAAAAGATTAATCTGAATTTTAAGCCTTTCCTCCCTAATCCCAATATTTTCCAAAATCATTAGCTTCATTAATTAAAAAAAAAAAGACATAAAAAACTGGACTGAGTCTAATCAAGATTTGAAATCTGAGAAAAGTGTCTTTCTTTTGCATCCAACCACTTCGAAGAGAATTTGTCCCAGAAAAAAAAAAATCAACGTGGGGAATAATAACATATTGAGATATCCTTTAAAATTACCATGACTACTTAAAAATAACGCTATCATCATAATTTTTTAAAAAGAATTATATGTTTTTTGCATTAAAAGGGGTACCTTATGCTTTTTTCAGAGAACGTTTTCTCCGGTTGCTTCTTCCTGAGAGAATGCAGATTCCCACCGTGGCAATAATCAATGGCGAACCCCGTGAGCTGCTCCGTCTCGAAGGCCCCACGGAACCGCGGAAAAAGGGGGTGATCCAAATGACGCAGTATGTGCCTCTCGAACGACACCCTCTTGCACCCGCCATAGCCGTTTTTGTTCTTTTTTCTAAGAAGCGCCTTCGACACCACCTTCAGCGCCACCCACTCCCCGCCACCCGCCGCTGCGCCGTACTGCCGCGCCAGAAACACCACTCCCTTCGCGCCGCGCCCCACGGCGGAAACCACCTTCAGGTTCCGGAAGTCCAGCGTGTCGCCGCGGCGCAGGTCATCGCTGCCGCCGTCGCTGTTGTCGCTGTCGCCGCCGTACATGGTTGACAGGGTGCCTCGAGGAGAGAAGCAACCAACCCCCCGCGGTGGTGGCGTCGGGTGTCTCGGGCCACGGGCGCACGTTTCGGCTGTGATTTGTCATTTGTTCTTTGGAGAGGGTTTTATAGGGTGTGGTTCTGTTGGGGATCTTGCTGACGTGGCGGGATTCTATTGGGACGTTGGGTGTGGAAAGTGGGGAACTTTGCGCAACGACATGGTTCTAGAAGAGTTGAGGATTACGTGGGAATCTAGAGGGGACGTTCAAACTTCAAAATCTCACACGAGTCTATTTTAAGAAGATTGTTTACACAAAACAAGGAAACATTCAAACATGAGACCAAAATGTTAAAAAGGAACTTCTGAACAACGTCATTGCTTAAAATACCTTTTCTTAAAAATCAAATATATATTTGTGAGAGCATGAATCATTTTTCATGGGTTTTTTTTTTTTTCAATTCTTCTATGGGTTCTTAGATTTGTAGTCTTTCAAATTTTAATGTTCTCGAATAGTTTTTTTATTGGCTTGTTGCTGTACCTATTTCGTTGTAATCTGCTATTGGTTTATCTATGGAGTGTCCCAACCGGAGTTACGACGAGGAGCACGGATAAATTTATTAAAACACGAAGTCCTCATCAAATATTTTTTTTCCTATATTGAAAGATATTATCAAAAGAAAATAACTCGCAGGGACAAGATAGAAAGAACATACATCTATCAAAAACAATAAAAATGCTAGAAAGATTGGTTGAAATATGAACCCACTTAAACACCACACATCGTTTTTTCTTCTGTGATTGCTAGTTTTTCTTTCTCTTTTTGTTTTTTTCTTTCTCTGTCTTCTCCCAATTTTTTTCTTCCTCCATTCTTAGTTTTTCTTTCTCTTTTCGTTTTTCTCTTTCTCTGCCTTCTCCCAATTTTTTTCGTCCTCCATTGTGAAGTGCGGCATCTCTTTTATAGACAAATTTCAGCTTAATGACTATGGCACTTTGTTGAATATGACCAACGTATTTTCCACTACACCATGATATGTTTAATAACAAACTTTGTGTTGTAACTGCATCTCATTTCATTTGTTGACTGAGTCCTATCACATTTTTTCCGATTTTTTTCTTTTTCTGTTTCTTTTTTATTTTCTTTTAAAAAACTCAAAATACTTTTTTTTAATAAGATACTGGATAAAAGTGGATATTCACATGGAGTATGAGATATATAAAAACATCTAATACACTCACTGAGAAACTACTCTCACATTTCATTTGTTCTTGTAATTCCACTGAAGAAATTTACGTTGAGCAAATGACTTTTTTTTTTAATCTTTCAAGTTTTGAAGAATTTGTATTGTATTGAACTTGATATGTTTTTATTCACGTTCTTCATTGCCTATCTTGATCTATTTTTGAAATTTATCTTATAATTTATTTCGTTAATAGTCATTAAGTGAATTCCAAATCAAGGTTTAACAGGGGATGACTATTTTTGGATGGTGGCTTCCATTTCATGTGCTTGAAAATCATGAGCAAATAAAGAAAGGGGATGGGGACATTTCTAGAAAAAATAAAAAATAAAAACCCGTGTGCCAGTAGCATGTGTGCTTCTGTTAACGGAGTTAAGAAGTTTTGAGGCGAGGGGTAGTCCGTGCTATGAAAGCTAATAAATCAGGGGGGATTTCTGTAAAAAAAAAAATGGAGGGATATCAAATGTAATAAGTCTAAACTTCAAGGGAGATCAATATAATTTATTCTAAAAATTATGCTCTCATCAATGTATAAGAAAAAAAAAAGTTACATACTGAGAATGGAAAATAGGATAAAAATGTCTTTTATGTCTCCATTATTATCAACACTAGGTGTGTCTTTTAACCCATTCAATCATAAATTAGTTTTAATTTTACTCGTAATACGTAATTGTTATTAATTCAAAAAAATTTGTATTAAAAAAGAATCGAACATGAGTTATCCCACTAAAAACTATTTAATTGTCATTTAACATTTCATTTAGCAAACAAACTTAGTTAAAAGAAAATAAATACTTATATTTCTTTTTTTACAATAATACTTATATTTACTTCACAATTCACATTCTTTCACCCTATTCGTTTAATAATAAGGCAAAACTTATAAACAATACTTTATGTATTGTTTGTGTTGTTCTCCTATGATAACATAACACATGAACTATTTTTTTCAGGTATGTTAAGTGAGCAAACAGATAAACACAGTCTCCTTAGTCTTTTTTGTTATCCTCATTTCTATCGCACTTATGCTCAACACCATTTCTCTCTCGTCTTCAATTTCCAAGTCCAACCAAAATTGAAAACCTTGGCTTCATATTCCCCAAATTTCCATTTCCAAAACCTTGGCATCATTGTCGCTTTGTCTCCTACTTCTACTTGATACAACTCGAGTTCTCTTGTGTGGTTCTGAAAGGGTCTTTGATTTGATATCACCCCTCTCTTGAACTCATTTCTTGAAGGGTCTTCGATTTGAGCACAACCCAGACGCTCACACACCTGAGTTCTCTTGCACAAGTCTCAACCATAAGAATAATGGGTCGCGACATTTGATTCTCAAGGGTGACCCAACTATAAGGTGTATGTCTCACGTTCTTCCATTTCTTTCATCCTCTTAGAGCTCAAATGATTGCTAATATCTTTAGCAGTGCTACCAACATTCTCTCTTCCTCAAACTTGTTGACTCATTAACTCAAAAATTAATTTTTGGCGTATACCAGATCAATTCACCATTTTAACTTTAGTAATAGGAACCCTCCTCTATGATGGTAATTTATGCTTGCTCTTGGGGTTGCAAGCTCATAATTATGGTATTTTACAAAAGATGTAACCATATATTTTCCACTTGACACTCAACCCATGACCCTTTTTCCTTTAGAGTGTTAAAAATGTGGATAAAATTGAGTATTCTATGAGTTATACAAAAGCAACTAAATTGACACTTTTTTTTATCACAACATGAAGGAGAGAGGAGAAACAAATTTTAGAGGAAGATTGGGTAAGTAAATCGCCATTTTTTTTTCTACAAAATCATAAAAAAAGAAAAGATAAGCAAATTTAGGGAGAGAATGGGTAACTAAATGGACACCCTTTTCACATAGATGACAACAGAAATAAGAATAAGGAAATAAACTAACATATTTGTCCATTTGTTCACTTAACATTGGCATGTGATATGTTATTATAGGAGAACAGCACTTATGAAGTGTTTATAAGTTTTGTCCTAAATAATAATGGTTAACAGTGGTAATTAAGAAAATATTGTGATGATTGACATTGACATATGACTTAGGACTGAACGAGATAGGAGGAGGAAGAATGGTTGACCAATGACCATACACCCACCACACCACATCTATCGTCCCCGCGTGTGGATAAGCCGAGCCGTGCGTGCACACCAACTCAACACAAAACTCCAAAAACCAACAACGAATCATACTATTACTTACTCATCGTTGCATTTTCCTCTCCCTAATCTTAATCTCAAACACCACCATGCAATGCCCCCTTCGCTCGCTCAAAACCATACATAGATAGCCTTTTTGATTCAGAAAGCTACGATGTCCGTTGAAGCCAGACGACTTGCCGTTTTGTGCGCCCACCTCAACCCGACCCGCTTACTACCGGACCCTCCCTCTAGTCCACGGGTTTCTCTTACGGGTTCGGCCTGTGCTTCTGATTCTGATACCCAAAACCACACTTTGCAAAACGATTGCGTTTTCTGCAAGATTATCCGTGACCAATCACCAGCTGTCAAGGTACACCAGTTTTTTTTTGGAGAAAATTTGGAATATTGGTCAACGATTAGTATTAGGCAATAAAACCCTCATTTTGTTGCACGAAAGGTTTTCGGAACCTACAGAGTTAATGTTTTTTGAGATTAAAATGATCCTGAGTTACCGTTTCCTTGCACTAAGTTGATTTTAATCATTGACATAATTATCGTTTAAGGAGAAATTTGATGTTATTGATCTAGAAAAGCTGGAGCACGTGTTGTATTATTGATGCATAGTAAGTGTGATGATTTTTTTCTCTTCTGCAAATGTTATAGACTTGTAGGTGGTTCTGCATTTTTCTAAAGCTGCTAAACCAATTGCCCTCAGTGATGTGTTGGTTTAACTTACATGAGCAGCACTAAATGTATTTACTGGCTCATGTTGTCGTCAAAACAAGAATAAATAGAGTGTGTTAACAGTAACACTATGTTGCTAGAAAAATAATAGCTAAGCCTGATGGTGCAAGCTTTATAGATGCTATGCAATTATAGATGCCTTAATTGATGGAATGAAATATTATTGATTATAAATTGGAAACATGGAACAAGGTCAGTTAATCCAGTAGGGGTTGTGGTAATGTTTCAAAATTTTGTTGATTGGAGAGTCATCATGGATTGGAGTTTGATATTGAAGTGTGATTTGTTCAACAAATTATAGAGGGGGGGGAGGGAGAGTCATCATTGAATTGGAATAATTGAAACCTTGCTTCAAGAACTTGAAAATTTTACAGCTATTATGAAAAGGATTTAGAGATGGAATTTTGTAGATTAAAAGTATAAACACTTGAAATACAAGTACTCACTCAAGCAAAAGTTTTTTGAGCATTGCACAATCAAACTAGATTTTTCCATTGTCAGCTTGATGCTTTGAGCCTTTGAGCAAAAGGAGCCTTGCCAACATGTGACCTAGAGGTGAGGTTTAATTGTGGATTTAACCTGGTTGCAAATGCAAGGTAAGGTTACGTACTACAGTCTACAGAGGTGGATAATGGGTTTAACCCTTCCTTGGGTGTTTTGCATGGTGGTAACTTTATAGGACTAGACTACCTTAGCTTTTACTGCTTTAATGCTTAGACATCAGGAATTAGTTGAAATTGTGAATCATGCTCTTTGTAGTTCTTCCATCCAAATATGTATGTATTTTCAATCATTGTACTTATTTTTTGCCATTACTCTTTTCTAGTAATTGGTACACAATTTATCCATGTTTTCTCATAATTTGACCCTGCTTTTCTTACTATTTTGTCAAACTAACAGCTTTATGAAGATGACATGTGCCTCTGCATATTGGATACAAGTCCACTGAGTCATGGGTAAGGTATCATATGTCTCTAGGTGCAATTCCATATAGGTATATTGTGAGGCATTGTGTTTCGTTATTTCACTATTTTATGAACATATGGTTATACATGGAGTGAATAAGAGACATGTATTTTCAGTTTTGTAGTTGCGTTGTGACATTGAAGGTTAGTACTTAGTAGTGCTTCTATCAGTTAATATTTGATGCCTGTAATTTTTCGCCTTACATTCCCTTCATGTCACAACTCAATTTGAAGCCATGGCTGGTACACAAACTATAAACAAAAACTACTTAGCCTGGTAAGCCTATCTATCATAATAATTCATTAAGCAAAATAATATCCCAAGAGAATAGAATCATGAACAAAATTTTGAAGAACAGAGTAGGATAGTTTTTATAAATGGGTAGAAAAAAGGGAAGAAGAGTAAATAAATGGGTAGTTTTTATTTCAAGTTAATTACAAAAATGCCATACTGCCTTTTCTTTTTCTAGTGATACATTTCAAAACAAAATATTCTTAACCGTGCCATTTAATTTGGTAGAAAAGTAAGAGGAAAGTGAAGTAAAGTTTTTGTCTTTTAGAGGAATTCTGAAATATCCATTTTGAATGCCATGGTTAAATATGATGAATGTTGGATAATTTCATAGTTTGTCAATGGCATATTGTTTGATTTGGTAAATGGTAATCATGTTTGCCTACAAGTGTACAATCCAATTCCATTTGCTTTTTCAACTATACTGCATGGTGTGCTTTTTGTTTATCTACTTCTGACTTCTACATTGTGTTTACTAGGCACTCTCTCATTATCCCAAAATCTCATTTCCCTTCACTGGATGCCACTCCTCCATCAGTAAGTAATTTTCAATAGTTACAAGAAGATTGAATTTATTATTTTGTAACTTCTTTACTGATTTTACACTATAATTTTAAGTCGATAGTAAATTCTTTCTCCATAAGGAGAACTTCTTTTATGCAGGTTCTTGTGATTTATGTTATTTGTGTTATCAATAATTAGGCAAATGAAGATAGGCATATTTATTATTGTTTAAAGTTAAAGAATAACATGCATGTTTGCTGGTATCTCTACTTAATCAGTGAAATAACTTGTTTAAGTTGTAATTCTAATCCCTAAGGTAGTGACTGTGAGAAGTGAGGTGGTTTTTCTTTTGAAATGATTGTGAACCTTGTGGTACTTTATAATCTGCATCAATAGGATCTTCTTCATTTGTCTCTGATGTCTGATTTTAAACACAAGATCCTAGTGATGAGACAGAAAATGCATAAATAGGGCATGATGATGAGGGATGAACAAAGAAACCAAATAATGGAGGCTCATATCTTATTGATTTAATGAATGTTTCAGCATTTCTTTTCAATTTCATCAAGCTTGAAAACTCTGCTAAATTTGTTGCTCTGTACTGTAAAGTGCAATAGTAAGATCTGCAAAGTGGTGTACCTGCATGTTTAATCAATTTAAATATTTTGTAAATATGAAACAATGGTCCCTGTTTATTTACCCAAAAATGCTGCACGTTACAAATATGAATTTGTGCTGTCCCTGTCTTGAAACATGATTGGTTGTTATGTTGTTTTGCTAGGTGTTCTCTCTCTAGTTATTAAGTTAAAGGCATGTGTCCTGATTGATTTATTTATTTCATTTGTCAAACATGTATCAGTGCTCTTATTTACCTAGCTTGATTGGCTATGATACAGGTGGTAGCTGCAATGTGTTCAAAAGTGCCCTTCATTAGCAATGCAATCATGAAGGCTACTGGCTGCAGTATGTACTTCAATACTTGTACATTTACCTGAACTCTGCTATGTGTTGTTATCTTATATGGCTTAGATTTAAAAATAAATAAAATTTGAAACCCTGCCTGTAGATATCTTATGGATACCTTACTATGGCTTTTCTAGCAACAATGAGGAAAAATCATTAACTTCAGTGCATTACTAGATTCTTGATTCATTGTGTGGTTTCTATGAATCTTTGGTTGTTTATCCATTTTAATGAAGGATATCAAGCTTTTGTTATTGTTGTTTGTTTGGAGAAAATTATAATTACCCTGCATGTTGTCATTTTCATATCAGCTCTTTTGATCATCTACTATTTTGATACTTTTATATAACATTATATCTCATGCAATGTAGTTTCATAGGATGTTTTGAACTCTGCAGGTTCATTCAACCTGTTGGTCAACAATGGGGCAGCTGCAGGCCAAGTAATATATCATGTAAGATTTTAGATCATACTGTCACTTGCACTTTTATGGAATCATACATTTATTTTTCCCTCTACATCACTGCTAATTCTGAAATGTGGCTTATTTTGCCATAAAATGTACATTTCAGACGCATATGCACATAATTCCTCGTAAAGCATATGATTGCTTATGGGCTTCTGAGGTAATATTTCATTTCCTTTTCAAAGTTTGATATGAGATACAAATAATTATGTTTTGGGAGTACTAATCAATAATAAAATTCCTTGTTTTTAGAGTTTGCTAAGGCGACGCCTTAATTTAGAGGATGAGAAAGTTTCTCAGCTTGCAGCTCGTATTCAGAAGCAGTTATTGCCATCCGACATTTGCCAGGACAGCAAGAATGAAAGTTTTTGTTCAAGTAAAAGTTAGTTGAATTATTGATCTGTTGTAACTTATGAGTTCATATTTTCATTTAGAGGAATCATACATGCAAATAAAAATAATCTAATGTAGCACTCAAGTTCAAAAATTGAGTAGTTGGGATTTATTAACCATTGCTTTAAACCCAACCCGAAAATTCTCAACTACTCAATTATCGAATATGAGGGTTATGTCAGATATTTTGAATGTACATGCATAATTTCTCTTTTATTTATGTGCCTATATGTACAGTTAAAAATTTTATTTATCGGTTATATATTTTTAAGAAGGATTTTTACTAGAAGAATACATTTCTATAATTCCCTATGTTAATATTCTTAAGCTCAAAATTGTGAATTTGTGATATCAAAGTTTCCAAATTCGTGCTTTTCTCTGCACAGACGTAAGTTTCAATCAATTTCACCCACATAATGAACTATTTTTTTTTCATGTGTTCCTTATGGAGCATATTTGCCCAATTTACTTCCAAAGAAATGTGACATAAGATTTGTTGGAAGAAAACTTGCGTTATTCAACTGCCAATATGTAATTGAACCATGTAAAAATAAAGGATGAAAAGATGTTGCAAATAAATTCTTGCACATGCAATTCACTCTTGTGTGTGACGTGTAATAGAAACATGCTAGACATATCCCACAACTTATCAGTGAATTAACGACGTTGTAACATAGATAGGTCTTTTGGTAAAGACGAGATGATATTCAGTAGTAAAGAGTCGAAAGAAAGTCGTATTGGCAAATCCATGGGTGTTTTTTTTTTTGCATGCACGGGTGGCTTATCCCATGTCATTGCTACAACCTACAAGTTAGGAAGCAATAAATCTAGAAAACCCCCGTAGAGTTAAAAAAAGAAAGAAGATTAAGTGCGTGCTTGGATTAGCTTTCAATTTTTCCAAAATCAATTCCAAAACCACGTTGCCAAAGCAAAAAATAGTTGCTTCAATTTTTTCAGGTTTTCACCATGATTTGGGGGGTTAGAATTGATTCTAGATGGTATCCAAACACACTATAAGTTACATTAAACACCACAAAGGAGAGTTAAAATAGCAGGAGATTACATTACATTAACTTTTGTAAGATTTTCCCTGGGTAAGAACTCTCCCAAGACTCTGTCTTCCTCTTGTACCTAGACTGCGCCCACACTACAACCACAGCCACTTAATTAGAAGCTGCAATATTTTGTTTGAGGCATTATGTAGCAGGGGATTCCAGGGTTGCACAGCAGACACATCTTTTTGGGGCAATATTCAACTGCACCACCAACAACTGTTACATTAGTCGAGCATATCATGGAATAACAAAAATGATTCTTCAATTAGATCCTTTTGGGCATATCCCAAGACCAAGGAAGAGCAAGCAAACACATCTTTTTGGGGCAGCATATCAAACACTGCACTCGCCAAATTCAAGTTTCCACATTTTGTATACATGTTTACAAGTGCACCACCAACAACTGTGTCTGTTCCTATTCCCAACTGGAAAGCATAACCGTGAATTTCCTTACCTGTCTTTAGGAAACAAAGATTAGAACATGCAGTTAGAGTTGAGATTAAGATAATGTATCAGGTACAATTTCTTGATATTGCATTTCTTTAAATAGTCAAAGAGCTCGATCTGCACATCCATGCTCTGCAAAACCAGAAATCATGGAGGTCCATGAGACGTTGTCTTTGGCAGGAAGTTGCTGAAAAACTTTACAAGATTCTTCTAAACAACCACACTTTGACTACATTGTTAAAAGTGAACTGTCAACGGAAACACCAGTGACTAACCCAGACTTCAAAGCATAACCATGTATCTGTGACCCTAGACTTAAGCAGCTCATAATACTTAACATGCTACTAATACAATACTCATCAGGTTTCACTCCTTGTCCTAAGTCCTAACATTACACACAAGGAATAACTCAACTGCCCTTTCAGAATTTTGGTTCTGTGTGAAAGAGGACAACTTGGCTGCCCATAGGCTCTGATCCTTTATATTTTTCATCTCACTAAAGGCTAACTCAGATAGTCCAACTTCTCCTATTTTTGCATACATGTTGACTAAAGCATCACCAACCTTAGCATCTAAATTCAACCCTAATTTTAATACCAAGGAATGAATTTCACCTGCCTCCTTAATCATCCCTGGTTTAGCACATGCAGAAAGTACACTAGTCATAGTATAGCTATTTATCTCCTGCCCTATTGCTCTCATATTTTTGAAAAGCTTTAGTGCAAAAATAATATCATCCTCTTGGACAAACCCAGAAATTATAGCAGTCCAGGAGACCACATTATGGACTTGCATCTGGGAAGATTGTCTAAAAGCTTCACTCATACATCCAAATTTTGCATATAAATCAACAATAGCAGTCTCCACAAAGACATCTGTTGCACCACATTTGATTGCCCACCCATGAACTCCTCTCCCAATATGCAATTCTTTAAGCACACAACATGCTGTTAGATTGCTTGGAAATGTATAACTATCCGGCATTAGAGATGCATGGCACATTCCACGAAACAGATTCAAAGCAACCCAGCGTTCTCCACTTTTAACTGCCAACGAAATAATAGCATTCCAACATGCCACGTTATTGCTTGAAGCATCATAGAAAAACCTTAGTGCCTCCTTGAAGTTGCAATTTTTGGAAAACAAATCCATTATTCGAGTCTGAACATAACCATTGGAAAGAAAATCCTTTTTCATAACAAGTTAATAAACTTGTTTGCAAAATATTGGAGCTCGCAAAGCACAGCAGGCCGAAAGAACACTCCCATAACTAAACTCATCAGGCTCAACCCCAAGCAAACGAATCCTACAAAACATCTCCAATGACTTCTCAAACATTTAATTATGGTCAAAACCAGATATCATGGTGTTCCAAGAAACTAGATTTGGAAGAACAGTTGTATCAAACAGCTTGCCGGCAACAATCATATCTGTGGATTTGCAGTACAAATCCAGTAAAGAGTTCATCTATAATTTTGAATTTTTTAATATATATCAGATTAAACTGTATTAATTAATGGTCCACTGGTTGGATTATTGACCACTACTTCCACCGGGCCAATAATTGAATCAGGTTTCATAACATTGCTCACCACTTATAGTTAATCACCTTACCATTTGTGGGGGAAAAAAATCTGAAGCCAAACAACCCATATAAGGTAAAAAGTTTGATTAATTAGAGAATTAAATATTGGTATTTCACTTCATGGCTTAAAAGTTAAATTCGAATGCCTTGGAAAGGGGCATTCGGACCCAAATGAATGGGTTGACCTCTTAATCCAAAATTATAGAATATTTAATTAAGTAATTTGGTAATGTTAAGTGGCATGATAAAAGTACCTATGGGTATTAAATAAAATTGGGCTAAAAAAGGGAGTCAATGAGTGAAAGTTATGAGCCACGTTAAAAAAAAAAAAATAATAAGGGAATGGGTCTTTGGGTGCCTAATACGGGATTAAGTTAAGGACCAAATTAATTTAACAATTTTTAAAAAAGAATCAATTTGGTTTTGAAAATTAAATTGAATTATTTAAAAATAAATCCATTTCATTTTCAAAATTTTAAGAAATTGAGAATCAAATTAAGTCATTTAAAATAATTTAAAGATCAAATTAATTCACTTTTTAAAAAATTGATAATCAAATTAATTTTTTTAAAATTTGAGGACCAAATTAAATCATTTAAAATAATTTGAGCACCAAATTAAATCAAGCCTTTATACTACAAAAGAAATCCTCATTCAATAATAAATGAATTGCAAATTGAGAATCAACATTTTGACTACCTGAAATAAAAGAGATACAATTCCACCTTAATCCAACATTTAGCACAACTTTTCTTTCATACCACAATTTATATATTATTTATTAATAATAATAATAATAACCAAAATTCTAAAATAGAATAACAACATGCACACACCGACACGAGATTTAACTAATTTCACTAAGTGCTTACATCCTTTGGAGTAGAAGGATTATTTCTATTATTTATAAGCAAATAGGATTATATCAGTATATATGATATAAACCTACATACATATTGCAATATCATATTATCATTCCTGTACCATACTGCACACTCTCTGCTCAAGCATCTATTCGCTCATAAAATATGAGTCATACATGACATTTATCTTCCACGGAAAATCTGTCCAATCCAAAGTCTCAGTACCCATGTAAAAAAATCTTTATCCATCATAACCCGTTCCACAAACTTCATCATGTTTATTTTATCTTATTCTCACTCTAATTTATTTCTTATTAAACTTCTCTTCTACCTTTGAATTTTAAACTCCACATTATATTCTCTCTTTTCATTTTTCTTGTTTTCCCTCCTCGTGAGCTTCTTCCAAATCTATTTCAATGGTGAATTGCCCTTTTAAAACACGTAAATAAAGACGAAGACTGCAACAGGTTTATAGTATAATTTACATCCACACATAAATCTAACTTGAACTTAAGTGAGGGAATGTCAATTATTCCTGTACCCATTGATTGGATGAGTTCTATATTATGTCCTGTACATGAACTAAGACCAAATGGAAACAAGAGAGAAATAGATTCCTTGTGAGTCGTGAAGTGATGTTTTCTCCAATCATTTTGTTTTTTTCAATCTGTTTTTCTAAGTAAATTTGGTCCCTTGTGACTTGTGAAGTGATATTGTTTCCATTCATTTTCACATTTTTATCCTTTTCTTTGTTGCTTGCTGCGTATGGATCTTTCCTCCCATTCTTTTTACAACCATTACCAATGGAAAGAGGAATAAGAGATACCTTTCTAATTTCAGCCACCTACCTACGTAGCAGCCATGATTTATTTCGTGGTCATCACAACAAGTTGTCTTATGATATTTGCAATTTGATTTAAGACTGATGTTCTTAGACAAATCCCACCAACGATGGATACTTATGGTCTAAAAAAATTATTTATACTATTTTTAAAATTAAATCATTTTTTAATTCACGGTATCCTAGGATTAATCTCTTAAGATATTAAGATCCATTTAAAATGTTTATTTTAAATAAATTAACAATCAGCCAGTATAGATAAGCTCAATCTCTCAGGAGGAGAGAATTAGCTAAGAAATAAATGAATAAATAATAGAATTGTGTTGTTACATTGACAAATAAAATAAAATAGGTTTACAAATTATTCTATCTAACCAAATTTCCAGAATTGGAAGTATGAAACTAGTTATTGCCAGTGATCCTTTTTTCCCCCTATTCATCATTATTAGCAAGGAACGTGATTGATTAAGCATTGTACAAGTTGGCATTTGTCATGGTTAGTTAAACAGGTGCAATGCAGTGATACCATGAAAGTAAGAAACCATAAAGGCTTTCACTAAACTAGTTTTTTTCTATCTTAATGATCTTCTCCATAACACTAAGCAAAGTAAAAATAGAGATAATATATTATAAACATAACCAAAAGTTTTAAGCCCAAACATCCTTGGAGAGTCCTGTAGAAGATTTTGAATAATTTAGAGACAGAGCACATGACTTTATTTGGTCACTAACTGATGAACATGAGAATGACTTCGTTAAGAAAAAAGAATGTACAAAAATTGGTGAAGAGACAGAATTTCTGACTGATTTTAACTTTAAACAACTTAGAGTTTCTGGAGACAAATGCAGAATATACGATGTAATGTACCTTGAGAGAGGGCTCAAGAGACATTATGCAGTGTGTGTGATATTAACAGCCCTATTCAATCTCTCAAGAATTCCACTAGCTTTCCTCTTAGCCCTTGATGTTCCATGCTTTGCTAGCTCAGAGATTGTTTTGTGGCTGTTCTCCTCTTCCCTTATTTCCTTCAACTTTGATCTATCATACAGACAAATGGTTTGAAGGATTGCTACACAATTCTCCTTGTTGCGTTCGCATGAGCTCTCTCTGATGATCCTCAGCAAGCTAGGAACAGCTCCAAGATCTCCCATGTCATGAACAGCCCTCTGGTGACTTGAAAGCAGTGCAAGAATAGCTAGTAACTCAGCAACATGAATCTGCTTATTTATCTTTGCCAAAATCACCCTCACTGCGCCGTCCTTCTCGGCTCTTGCCTTGTTCTCATGCATTACACATATGTTAAAAATTGCTGAAGCAACATCCTTCATGGCTAAGGGATGCCCTTCTTCCAAGAGGTCAATTAACGGCTTCAAAACTCCAGATTTCCCTATGAGTTCCTTGTTTGAGTCGAGAGCTGATAAAGTGAAAAGCGCAGCTGCGGCATTGCTCCTCGTTTCAATTGTTCCGGATCTCAATGCTCTCATAAGGAGAGGAATTACCATAGGAGTTTCAGCCACTAGCTTTTTGTTGTTATCATGAATAGAGATGTTGAGGAGTGTTGTGATTACATCTTCTTGGAGATCAGGGTGAACACTACCAAAAGAATCACTGCCACAAATTGGCTTAAGCAATTGGGGAATGGCATCTGCAGAATCACAGAAGAGT
Organism: Glycine max; assembly: GCF_000004515.6. Classification (NCBI taxonomy): domain Eukaryota; kingdom Viridiplantae; phylum Streptophyta; class Magnoliopsida; order Fabales; family Fabaceae; genus Glycine; species Glycine max. The sequence continues at coordinate 45,436,181 of NC_038244.2, forward strand.
ACCCGGAAACAAGGATACTTTTTTGTCAGCAAGCGCAGTTCTTTTGCAGCCGTCTTCTGATCAGAAAGTGTTGATGACATTTTCTTAAGCAAACAAAGAAAATGCTCACGGTCGGCTTCGTTTAAACCTTCCTCATCAATATATTGAACAGTATTCGACAATTCAATCCCCTGGTTTTTAGACCATTGCTCAATCATTTCCCTTATTAGATGATTTGGTGTAAGCACAGTGTGTGAAAGGACTTGATGTGTACGAGGGCAAGTCCTATTTCCAGCATTTAGCCATTTTTGAATGAAAGGTCTGTCATATGTCTGCATAATTGACACCAAACGATGCTACATATTAGCAACCAAAAGAGGGAAACAAAATGAATCATTGTTCATAATTAGACAGGGAAAATATCTGCACAATCTCAAATTTGTTCCAAACCATCAATGATTCACTCAAAACCAATCAGAATTCAGAAATATCATTGCACAGAAAAAGGCTTAGGACAGAAAGAAAGGGAAAAAAAAAGGTAGTCACGGTGGTGGAAGACATCACTGTACTAATTTGGAAAAAGAAAAAGGCCAAGAACACTAGAATTTAATTATTCCCTTTTGAGAAAACCAGTCAAAAGTTCTACACAAAGATACAATCACCACCGCCACTCACTCACTCACAAGAATCACATTTATGAACAGAGAATATTATTCTTTTTTCACCTCCCCACTCTTTCTCTTTCCATCCACAATGGCTATCATAGGCATATCATCAAATTGCCCTTTTCCTTTTTCTTTTTCCTCTTTTTTGTTTCTTGAAACATACATTTGAAACATGAATGCAGTAAAGCTAACAACATAAATAGAGGGAAGATCACAGAAATTCCGCAAATCAAACAAAAAGTACTTGGCATTGAACTTCCATTGACAGCAAATGTAAAACAATTCCAAAATAAAATCCAGCAAGTCCCACTCACATTGAACAGCAAAATGTAAAAGCAAAACAATCAAACAGGTTAAAAACTGTTTTGATTGAAGAAGAAAAAATAAACAAGAAGAAACAGAAAGACAAAGAGAAAACTACAATTCCAAATGCTGAAACGATTTATCTTCACATTTGTTAAAATAGATAATATGAACTATATTATTAACTTCATTAAATAAATTAAAAAAATATATATCTCTGAGGTTCTGCACTGGACTAGTAAAGAGCTGAATATATTCCTTTTCTATCTTTCCCATACCTTTTAGTCACTTAACATGGAATAAAGTACAGAAATTCCAGAAAAGAGAGATGGACAAAAGGCCAAAATCAGATTCTATATCTCCACTTTAGTTAAACTTAATTCCAAAAGAAAATAGAAATTAAAAAAAACATTTTTGTTAAGAACTTTCTACCCCTTTATGCCACACCAGAATAATTCATCAACTCATTTTTCTAGGCACCAAGATATTTATTAAAATTAATAGCAATAATAATAACAACACCCCAGTTTTATTGTATTTTGTCTTTCCTTCTGTTTCCAGCATTTTCTCAGAAACCATAAACACATCAAATTGTTATTATCATTATTACTCTTCAGACTTTTTTTTTTTACAAATATTTATAACATTTCATTTAAGGGTATTAAATGAAAAAAAAAAACAAATGCATTTAATCTCTTAAAAATTATAACTTACTAGTACCTGCTAAATAAGAGGATTAATAGAAAAAGAAAAAGAAAATTGTTGGAAGATTCAGAATTCTTGTTATACACTTGAAAATTGTGACACTAACCTGACCAGAAGCCACAATGACAGGATCTCTCATCAATTCCTTGGAAAGAGGGCACTTGAATTCATCAGGGCAAGAAGAAGCGACACTCTTGTTGTGAAGCTTCAGAGACAGTGAAGACCTGTTTCTGAGCTTCAACTCCTTGAGAACACAGAGAGTCTCTTTGGCCTGATCAATGGTCTCAGTGCTGCAATCCTCATCATGCACAATAGACTTCACCAACCTCTGAAGCTCCCTCTTCAACTCTTTGGCCTTCTTCACCATCACCCCTGGATCAGACTCCAACACCCCTGGCTTTGCCATGTGCTGATGAATGATGATGATCCTAATGGATCAGACACCCCCCAAAAGCCTTCAACTTTTACAACAACAAACAACCCCAGAAGTTTATATGTATTAAAAATTGAAAATTTTGGTTCAGGGAATGGAGAAGCAGAGAATATCAGTGGAGGAAGCACTATGTTTCATCTTCTCTTCTTTCTCTCTCTCCTTTACGTGTTGCTTCTCTTCTTTAAAAAAAGAAAGGAAATTTGTGTGTGCTTGTGTTTTGTGTCAATTGTGTGAGAGTGAGTCTCTTTCTTTCTATGTGCCGGTTTGGCTGCTTTTATTATTCGGCTGGCTTCTATTCTCGGTAACATTTAACTGTTGAGAGGAAAACAAGGACATTACCATAAAGACACAACAAGCTCATAACTCCACCTTAGTTTGTTTTCTCTCTCGGTCTCTCACTAGACTTTATGCTCCTTATATTAATACTACTAATATCTCACTTCCTTGGTTTGTGTATTGGCATAATTGATCCGCAAGTCTTTCACTCTCAAAGATGTGAGAGTTAGAGAGAGAAAAGTGGTAATATTCTCCTAGGCTTATCCCCCAAGTTTTGATGGTTTTTTTTTTCTTTTCTTTTGTGTGTGAAGTGATATATTTGTAAGAAAGAAGTAGGTATATTTTGTATAGAAGTTTTTAGAATATTTAATTTTATTCATGAGTTGTATATGTAGAGAAAAAGTGTAATACAAAATTTAAATACTAACATTATCTTAGTCTTAAAATCAAATTCTTAATCTTCTAAAAAGATAAGATCAAATCCTTATTTTTATCTAAACAAATTCATGATATTTTTAAATTTATATCATATCCTAAAGATTTCAAACAAATAATAAATTTTTTAAAATAAACTAAATATTTTTTTAAACTGAAGATATCAAGCATATTCTCGAACACTCTTTATTTTATTTTATTTTATTGATTTACTAATTAAAAATGATCATGTGTCTTATAGATTAAAATAATTAAAAAAATGTGTAATTTGGTCTCTTAGAAACTGCAATTGTACTATTTGGTCATCAAGATCAGTGTTTCTTTATGCAAATTGACTCTCGATTATTATTTTACAAGGAAATTCTTCTTTCGAAGTTATCAACTAACTCATCTCTTTGAAAAGTTAGTTTATATAAACAAACAATTTTAGGGATTAAAACGACACAAATTATATTTTTACTCAATAAAAAGGAAGAAATATTGCAAATTAGTTATAGGTTGGAATCTTTAATTTAATTACAAGGTGTTTTATTTTTTACTTAAAGATTACAGAGTGAAAGAGTTTAATCAGTTGTTGTAATCTATAATTCATTCTTATTATATGTTTAATTAATTATATGTTTAAAAGAAGTAGTTTTTTTTCCAAAAGACTTAGCATTTTCGTTCTTACAATTGACAGAGACAATGTCAATAACGCATTTTACTTTTAATACTCTCTATGTTATCATAATTAATTAAGCATTACTATTAGCCTAATTAAGAGGAAGTGGACCCAAATTATTTAAGGAGACTCACATAAAATAGTACTTATTAATGAATAAAAATTAATTTTAAGTTCCATCTAAATAATTTTTTTATACTTTTATAAATTTAAATATAAATTATATTTAAACTGAAAATAGTTATACAATAAAACTATTTAATTGACCATTATTCTTAAGTTATTTTGGAAAAAGCTAATTTAATAATGTCATCAAGTTTGACTTCATATAAAAATTTAATGTCATATTAGTTTTATAACTGGCGATCTGTCAAAATAACAAATGAAGTGTAATTAATAGTTTGGACTTTTTTGTATCTAAATATTTGAGTTGCGATATTACATTTTCATGGTATGTTAAAAAAAAATTAAACTTGCGTAAAAAAAAATTAAAACTAGAATTATGGAAAAATTTAATTTGAATAAATACAAAATTATTGATCTATTTGATACTATGGATTAAGATACTCTTATACGTAAGTTAAGTTTTTAATTCTTTTATTAACTTTTGATTTTATAATAAATATTTAAATTTTATTATATACTACTAATTGACTGATAATCACTCCCTCCGCTGAAAATAATTATCCTAATAAGTTATTTTACATAGATAAAGAAAAAATAATAAATAGATAAAATAAAATGATAATTTTATAAAATTAACCTTATATTATTATTAATTTATTTATAGATTATCCACCATTAATAGGACAATTATATACCAAGATAATTAATATTACATTAAAAAACTAAAATGACAACTATTTTAGAATAATTCTTTTTTCTTACAAAAAATTATAAGGAAAAAAATTAATTAACAAAGAATGAATTTCTATGCAATTTACATAAATTCCATCCGAGAGACGGATTCAATTATATAAGAATGGGGCAATTGCCGCCACAAAGTTTTAAAAATTACTAATATAATATATATGTAGTTATAAACTGCTCCATAATATAAAATAAATTATAAAAAATTGCTTTAAGATAAGTTTGCTCCCACAAATTTATTTATAGAAATTTTGTCACCACATAATTTTTTTTGGATCATCACTTATTTCATATCATTAAATTATTTTATTGACTATTTTAATGTTCATTTATATAATTATGATTATATGGTAATATAAAAAGAAATGTTGATTTTAGAATGGAACGCGTATTGTTCAATTAATGTACTGTGGCAGAAGTTTCAATTTCAAATAAAACTGAAAAACACCAATAACATTTATTACATAATTTTTAGTCAACCAATTGATAACGATCGAATAACTAAGCGATTGATTTGTAGTACAAATATTTCATTTTCTTTCTCTATTTACCTCACATTTTAGTTAGTAAGTATATTGTTAAATGGCTCTATAAAATTAAAAAATATAACCCATTATTGGTTCTGAAAAAAAAACCCACTATTGGATAAAGAAATAGAGCTTATATCATTATAAATGGAAAGCTTTTCTTGCTTAAAGGAATATAATATCTTTTTAAAGGAATGTGATTTCTTTACTACATTGTGCAAATATATATATATATATATATATATATATTATCCTCAATGGTTGGAAAAATAGCTTTACTCTTACAGTGACTATAAGCTAATGGTGTCGGTAACATATATAACGTCTTGTCGAAACATTGGAAATGTTATTCAACTACTATATTGTCGTTAATGAAAGTTCATTCAGCAAGCATGGCTGTCAAAGAAAAATGTATACCCTGCATATGAATAAACTGAAATGTTCACCAACAAAGGTGGAATAGAAACATTAGGTATAACTTAGTTTTAACAATTAATGAAAGTTCATTCAGCACGCGTGCTTGTCGAATAAAATCTAAAACCCTGCTTATGAAGATACAGAAATGTTCACCTGCAAAACTTGAATAGAACATTGAATTCAAACCATTTTTTTTTTCTGTTATAGAACAAGAGTATTTTTTTGCTGGAGACAACTTTATTTGATTATGATAGAAATGCTGAGTAATAGAATTTTCCCAAAAATTAAACTGTAACTACATAATATAAACTAAATTTTCCATAAATTTATATTAAAACATATAAAAAAAACATCCCGTGTTAAAAACAAACAAGAAGACATTTGAGTTAAACCATGTTTTCACTGGAAAAATAACTAATTTTCCTTTGAACAAATAAAACAGAACAAAATATAAAAACTGGTAACACTGTATATTAGAAAAATAAAATTTAAAGGTATATCATTGAGTGAGATTGCTGACAAGAAGGAAGTGGGTACTGGCCAGCATGACAGGTAAGTGATAGTTCATCCATCTGCATACAAAAACTCATATTTTTTAAAAAATAAAAAATAGTAATAATACTTGGAACATTAGATAAATTAGTATATGATTAATGAGATGGGAAGTGTGTAGTGTAGCGAGACTGAGGGAATAGGTGGGTCCCCATGGCCCATCCTGCACGCAATCACGGACTTCACGGCCCTTACAGCTGGCACGCCGCGTTGGTAAAACTTGTTTTGTACTCGTCTTCGCCACGGGGCGCGATCTGCTGCACCCGGTACTACGCTAATATACTGTACCCTCTTTCTTACAGTCGTACGCCTCTCGCTCCGAAGGGTTTTGTTCCGCTACGCTCGGCTATCGTGCTCGAATGCTGCACCCGCATTTACACGTGGTGGAGTTATCGATGTTGTACACGTAGGTTGCAGGATGAGGACACGTGGCGAATTCGTGTCATTCTCCGACAAGAATTCTGGGAAACGGAGACGTATGGGTTCCATCAATAATTTTAATGTGTGAGCAGTAATGTGAGAACCGGGTCGACCGGCCCATGCATTAAGCGCAGCGAACCGGGTCGAACTGAACCGAATCGGTTCGGCTTTGTGTGCTATTACCTTGCATGGCCCGGGACAGTGAATGCAAATTTTGGATGAGAATATGATTTACTCTTATTTTTGTTCATGTTTTTAAAAATCATTTTATTACCTTTAAGGTTTTAACTTTAAGTAGCCATTTTGTTCAGGAGATCTTCAATTTTATATGTGTTACATTACAAATGTGTGAACATTTACCCGGATGCAAAATATGTACGAATATTTAACCGAGAAAAACCTTGCATGTTTAATTGTTTCTATTAAAATTTATACCTCTGAAATATTTGCAAAATAGCAAGTATTTGTGTATTGCACAAGTTTTTTTTTTAAAAAAGAAATAAAAATTAAAATGTGAACTAGAAATATTTAATAATTCTTTTTAACATTATAAGCAACTAATTCAATAAGATTTTTAAAATATGAATTAAATAACTTTGTTTAAATTGAAATAATTGATTAATTAAAGAATACATCCTAAAGTATAAATAAATTTTTTTAAATATGCATTTTTTATTATATGCATAATTTGTTGAGTATTTAATTAATTATTTTGTATATCAATTAATGGAATTATTAGTTTAATCAGATAGCATTTTATTGTCCGTTGAAAAAAAGAATACTCTCATTTAATGTGATTATAAAATTTGTTTCACATTCAATATTTTTTTTTCATAAGTGAATAAAAAATGAATATTTGTCATAAAGAGGATAAGCATTCTCACTATATCATTCCCTAGTAAAGGTTTAATACGAAATGAATATTTTTATAGTATCAACTATATAATTTTATTTTTCAATATTTTCAATTCATGATAAATTGTGCCATAATGAATATTTGCATGATTAAATTGACCTCGATAAATTATAAAATTTATAAATATCCTTCATATTTTAATTAAGAATTATATTAAGATATTGATGAATGCAAATTAACTTGAATGTATATTTAATTAATTCACCTAATCAACTTATTTTTAAATATTTATTTTTTATTGTTTAGTAAATAAAATTATTAAAAATATAATCTCAACTAAACACACTTACGTGTATAAAGATGAGTTGACACCTGATGCAATTGTTTGAAAGATGTGCGCGTGGCCTCATTTGCACATGCCCCTGGATTATTGGATCTTTGCCTTTCATCCCCTTTGCTTGAGCCTGACGGTTATAATTCATATATTTTTATTGCATAAAATTGAAATTTTACACACACATATATTCATAACGATTTAATAAATAGGCTTATTACTTAGTAATCTCTTGCGTGTCATAAAAAAATAGTAATATATTGCGTCAAACGGATAATTAATTTAGTACAAATAAAACAAATGACATGCTTTTTAAGAAGTTGTTTTTTAAACATTATTAGATACATATATGTTTTGTATATTTATATTTATTTTATTACCTATAATTTAGTATTAAATATATTAAAAAATGTTCAATTAACAATATAAGGATATTTAGGAAATTATGGTCTTATATGTTATATCTGTTGATACTCTTTTTTTTACAGAAACATATGTGTTGATATGGTTGAAAAATACTACATGTGTGTGGATTTTGATGATGGCAATAATAATAATAATAAAACAAAATTTCATGATTAGAGTTCTCAATTGTATATAGCCTATATGATCATTCCATCCAAACTCTTTTGTTGTGCCCGTAAGAATACGACTCGACAATAATTATGAAATGCACTTGTATCATTGCCAAGAGAATGAACTTCATCAAAGGATAACACCTCAAAATTTGTTTTCGTTGGAGTCATATGCAACACCAATAATGTCATATATTCTTTTTTTTTATCATGCAATGTCATGTATTTATGGTAACATGTGCTGTTGAGTTCAAAAGTTGAAAGAAAATAAAGAGAAGAAAAAAAAATGTATTGACATGGAACAAGGGTTGAAGTACATTTAAGGGCACTTTACTTGAATGGGTGATGGTTAATATATGAAGTTCTTCTAGTGGTGTACCAAACTCGAAAGACCAGTCGATCGATTTGAGTTATTTTGATATCCTAAGAACTGAAGAAGAAAATATGCTTATTAGGACCTTCAAGAGTGGGGCACAAATAATATTGAAAGCTATGTCTCACACGTCCACTGCCCTTAAAACGAAGTTGGATAAGTTTTGACAAAAAGAATTCAATGGATTCATGAAATTTGAGTTGAAGCCCCCTTGCCCTTTGTTTTGGAACGCAAAAGGATCCAGAAATAAAGTCAATTCTACTGTTTAAATGATGTCAGTATTTCCACCCACCAAAATTACTTTACCCTTGTTTATTTTGTGTTAATATTATTCTATTCAGAAAAGAAAAAAAATACCTTTATGTTTGTTTCTATCATATCAAATCTATGAAAGACGTTCTAACAAATCGTGCCCTTTTACTTTGTCGGCAAGGTCGGGTGGTGTTAAACAGTCTATTATCTATAAGTGTCCAAAACATCATGATTTGTTCTTAAAAATTAGACTAGTTTACTTAAAACATGCAGAAACGCACTTGCTAACCTTGCACAAAAATAAATTTGATTTGAAATGTTTATAACCCTGAAATCAACTCCTTTATTGAGCGTAAAATCAAACACGAAAAATGAGACTTTCATAAGTCACACGGTGGATTTGTTAAACATACAAAAAAATAAGAATTATAAATGTATTTTTAATCCGTTAAATTTGAATAATTTTTTTAATTCTTTAAATTTAAAGTTATTTTTTATTTTCTGAAATTCGTAAAATATTGTTTTTAATTTTTTTGCACATTGTGAGTCAAATAAAGAATAAAAAATTTATAATTTATGACAATTTTTAATTAGAATTTAATTTTCTATTTATATTTGAAGGTTTAATTTTCTTATGATTTAAAACTGTCATAATAATCAAGTCAATAAAAAAAATTAAAGCAATGAATGATTTTTTACACTACAAAATAGAGCTAAATTTAGAAACGGAAGAACTGGTTGCTAAAATGACTATATAAGTCGCTGATCATTGTTGTCACAGATTTAGTGACCCCATGTCATCGGTAGCAAAAAATCCGTCACAAATAGAACATTAGTCGGTCGCTAAATAAAAAATTTAGCGATTGATAATAGCAGCTGCAGAAATATTCAATCTGGCAGTGAATCCCCCAGTCACTATTTTTATCGTCTGTCGCTAAGTTAAAAATATAATTAGCGTTGCTAATCCAGTGGCAATTTTGGAAGGCTAATTCAGTGGCAATTTTAGAAAATTAATTCGGTGGCTATTTAGGTTTTGTGTCTGCCACCAAATTATCGGTCACTATTTTTAGCATTTGAAGTTTGATCACTAAATTCAGCAACTAATATAAAATAAAAAAAATTATATATTAAAAAAAATTGATGATAAAAGATTATCACAAAATATAAATCTATTATTCCAAGTTTGACTCACACAGAAAGACTAAAAGGAATATTTTGTGAATTTTAAAAACTAAAAAAGAACCTTTAAATTTAGAGAATTAAAAACATATTTAAGGCAAAAATTAATTTAAACTTAAACTTCTATACATTATTAATTTTACATCCTTTTAAAAAAAAGAAACTTACTGATCTGTTAACAAATTCACAAGGTAATAATAAATTATTTACCTTAAAAAATAACTGATTTGTTAGTGATTCAGTTGAGGTAATAAGCATGGTTTCCATCTACTCTTCAAGAACATACTTAATTTCTAACCTTCTTGTAACTATTTAATTTTTTTATCAGCTTGTAATTATTACATGTGTTATCAGCATTCTATAATTGTGCATCGTTTATCCTTAAATGTTTTATCATAATGTTCATACTTAAATTGTTTTAACAAATCAGATTCATTTACTATCTTTCCAAATTAATGCAATAGGGTTTTATGCATGCATGGATTCACATAACTCAAAGCATTTCAATTCATCTATTGGCTTATCCTCAAAAAACTAGTTAATACATGTTACCATATACACCAGTCAACAGGTAACAAATGATACTGTGATTAGCTTGAGTTTACATTAAAGTTAGTTCACCATCACCTTATAATCCATTAAGCTTTACGTTTTACTCCGGGGATGCTGTTCAGATTAGTTTAGTAAGTTAAAAATATTTTTTAATTTTTATTTTCAAAAATTGAAAGCATTGCTTTTTATGCATGATTTCAGCAATTAAAGATGACTACTGCATCTGTGCTTTCTGGCTAGCATATATTGTCTTTAATGAAGAATACTGAGATGGGCAGATGGCAATCACCATCATGATGCAGAGTTGAATACGTCTTCAGGAAAATAAAAGATCGTCTGAATTTCCTTCCATATATGATATAAGTTGTTTGGGTTTCTTCTAATTTGGCTTTGCCATTTATGTGTCTATTTTAAGAAACTATAGCCCTGCAGACGTGACTAATACTTGATGTAATCTGAGTATGGAGCAGAACACTGAGAAATGAGAATAATTAAAGAATATATGCTTTGGTTCTATGAATTAATTATCCAGTACATCAGGCTTCAGATTGTGAATACTCTTTCATTGATTTGGATTTTGAATTGAGTAGAAAGAGGAAACACAATATGCTAAGTCTAGTTCCACTCATGTCAAAAATCTACTTGGCTCACAACTATGATAGGTCCCTAATATAATAACATAAGGACAATAATCGCTAATGAGTAGATGCTCAATTTGTTGGTGGTTGTTTCTCAATCTATATCTACTCTCATGCTAAATTATCTCATTTCTCATTCTTAAACAAGAGTATTTTTAAAATTTATTCTCAATTTTATTAAATTACATTATTTCTTTTACATTGAATTTTAATTTTCATTTGTAATATTTTATTTTTTAAATGTTATTTCTTAATTTTAATTTAATTAAAAAAAATTAATTTTAAAATATTATATCAAATTAAAGAAACCTTTGTTTTAAAGATCAATTGAATTTTAATTTTTTTGTGATCTTAATTAATCCTTTTTTTAAAATTTAAATTTTGACATAACATAGTTTTGCTATGCAATACAAAGATGTTATACTAGTATGGGGTAAAATGTTTGTTTTATGTAAAGGGGGTAAAAGAAGCAAAGAATATCCAATTATTCATATACCTAACCATCAATTTGGATCCTTGTGAATGTCCTTTCTATCTATCTACTTTCATCCATAAAAAATGCTTAGGCAGCCTTATATGAATAATGATTAAATGTTTTAAAAAAGCCTTATATAAATGACCTTATGTCGCTAAATTGGAGTACATCTCATTCTCCTTGTCCATCCAAGCATAATACATTAGTGTGTACTTTAATTTAATTTATTTTTATTAATTTTATTAAATGATTTTAAAAAATAAATAATTATTTTTTAAAAATTCGGAACAGCTAACCTTACTATGTCAGGTGAGCGGTTTAGGCCCATAGCCCGTGCTTAGCCGAGCCTCATCCAGTAATGTTGACCCAATAGAATTAGGGCTGTTACTTCTTGCACTTTTTATTTCTCACCCTTTTCCACCTTAATAGTTAAAATAAAATTAAACTCCCAAAATACCCTTGATATTTCACACATCCCCCCTTTCTGCACACCCATCCACCAACCATGTTGAAGTCGAAGGTGCAGGTAGCAACAGCCTTAAATGATGGGTTCCTCTGGTGCCCAACGACAAATTGGGGTTGAAATTATGTTTTTATATAAACAAACTTATATGTTTATAATCTAAAAACAACTTATTTTTCTAAAAAGAAACGTAATTTAAGTTTTATGAGAAGTTATTTTATTTTATTTGCAAATTCTCAGTTTAAACAAAATGTCTATTCTCAGAAGTTAACTTAAAGCTAGGGATTGTTTTATAACACACCCAAAAGTAGTTCTTTATCAATTAATAATCCTTAAATAAAAAGCAGCTTAGCAGCACAGGCTAAAATTACTTAACAAGGCATTGATTACAGCTAGAACATCTTGAGAACTACATTGATAGTTTGATACACATGCATAACAGAAGTGTATATGTATTTTTCTCTTATGTGAGTGTATACATGTGCATGTGTGCTTGCGGGTACGTGAGGGAGAGGCTACCCCACAGTCAAATCAACCTCCACTTTCAGCATATGAGATTTCAATGCTGTAGAATGCTTCTTGAAATGTTTAATTTCTTTAGGAAGCACATGCCCTATCTTCCATAGCAAGTTTCGTTTAATTTCTGCGGAGAGACAAGTTACACAAACCTCAGAATGCAGATAAGTTACATAATACAGCAATAACACAAGAACTATGCTTGATGGTAATAAATAGCATTTCTAAGAGATACTTACATATAGACCATAAGGTAACGTTTATTTCGGACTTAAGCAAGATAGTGGATATGGGATCCGCAGTGATCTGCATTTTTTGCTGTTTGGATATCCAAACCTTCTTCCTGTTTACATAGAATAACTCATGCTCAAATGGGATAGGAGACTGCAACTAACAGTGATGTTTTCGGGAAAATAGTAACACATGCGACTTTATCATCTTTTATTTTACTTTGTAATATGGTTTCATCACCATATAAAAGTATGCATTAAAAAAAACTCATGCCCGTATGAGATAGCATACTCCAATGAATAAAGTAACATATTTTTAAAATTCAACCATTGAATTAATAGAAAATATTTTGTATACATCAATTATATTTATAAAATTTTATATTCACATTCCATTTTATATTGCATAGATCGTAGAAGTATTTGGTTCCATATACTACGTTACTACTTACTACATGCCATTTGCAGGCCAATGATGTCCATTGGACCTCTCCTCTCTGGTCTGATACGTTTCATGGTTCATGCTAATCATGTACTCTTGTTCAATAGTTACAAATAGTTTTCCTTTTTAAAAAATTGCAAATAGTTTTTTTTTTTTAAAAAAAGAAAAGTATAACATTTAACACTGATAACAGATTAAGAAATGAATTTAATTGCAGTGTAAAGTTTTTTTTTTTTTCATTCTTAATTGATCAATCCAAAATTCATGAATAGTGTATATATAATTTGTAGCGTAAAATATATTTTTAGTTTATGTAATTTTGTTGAATCTTGTTTTTAAACTTTAGACTTTTATATTGTGTAATTTATTAAATTTTATAAAAAAATATGTTTTTTGTTTGTTTAAATTAAAAAAATGTAAAAATTGGGAAGTAAACCCAAAGACTAAAAGTGCTGTTTCTTTTTATATAAAATTCAGTTACTTTAATTTTGGAGACTATATTACAAAATGTAATAGTTTGGAGACTAAAAACAAAATTCAGTGAATAAACATATTTTATCCTAATTTTAAGATAATTAGGATAAGACTCAATATTTTTAATGATGTGGTATTTTATGATTGATTGACGGTGTAAAAAAATATTTACATTTGGTGTGTATTAATTAAATCCTTTCAGCAATTCATTTTCCATTAAAAGAATTACTTAATGTAGTGCTTATTAAGGTTTTATTAATTAAAGAATCAACAGTAAAATGGTTTTATAGGAGCACGCTCTTGCACCATTATAGTGTAATTTTTTTTAAAAAATTACCATAGGATAAATTTAAAAAAATACAAAAAAAAAATAAATCGAAATATAATTTTACTTTAAAGAAAACGTGCTTCAAAATATGATTTTGCATTACAAAATTTTTTTACACTAAAAGTTGAAATCATATATGAACAGCATGTTTTTTTTTTTAAACAACTAACAAAAAAACGTGTTGAAATGGTATTTTATATATGATTTTAACTTTCAGTAATAAAAAAATTGAAATTGTATGTTAAAATATAATTTTAATTCTTATAAAAAAATTAATCAAATAAAAAATAAAATCTTTGATATATGAATTCTTTATTATCATATATGAAAGTATGATTTATTCATTTTCATAATTTAAAAAAAATATTTATTATGGTAATTTATTTTTAAAAATACCCATTTCCGTAATTAAACCCATAGGAGCCTGTTGTTGCAATGTTGCATTGCATTCGATTTCGAGAGTTCCAAAGTGCTCAACTCAACTACTCTAACCTACTTCACATAAAACCACAACAACATTGTTTTCATCGACCCAGTTGTTCCTAGGCTTCCACTTCCACTGCCCCCATTATCTACCCACAAGCTAACACACAAGGCCCAGTCTTGCCTCTTGCATTTGCACTTACAACTCTCTCTCGTTTCTCTCTCCAGGTAACACCCCCACTTTCTCTGGCCACCTTCTTGTTCTTGTTTGTTTGGTCTCTACAAGGCGAGGTAGATGCAATGCAATCATTCAATTTGGTCAAGTAATGTTACTGTGTTTGTATTTGATCAATTTTTTGAGAAGCAAGGCTTTGATCAATCATTCAATTTGTATGAAGAATGTTACTGTGTTTTTGTATTTGATCATGGGGTGTGTGTATGCATGCTTTTGGCACTTTGTTATGGACTTGCCATTGGTTTTCTGCATTTGGTATTCGATCAAGTAACGGCTTTTGTCATAATAGACAGTGACAAATGGAAATTTTAAACATGTGGGTGGGTCAATGGTGGAGATTTGTGGGACGGATCTAGTAATTGGACTGAGGTGGTGTTTTCATGTTTTCTTGTTATTGATGAAAAAAAACGGTTTTGGAGTCTGAGAGTAATGTTGTAAAGGGGTTTAATGTTGAGGGGTTATAGATTCAATATATTTTTTGATGAGTTATATAGATTCAATATAAAGCTTACCTTTATTTATTTCTTTCCTGGTCTTGGTCTCTTTTTGAACCAATTGATCAACGAGGAAATTGGATTTGTTTTAATCACTTGACCATGCTTGACCATTGGTAGAACCATTGGCTTTCTTGTGTTTGATGCTTTTAATTGGTTAGGAATTTTTTTACTTGTTTTCTTATATAAAATATTCTAAGTAACCAAATATATGTATAATTCACAGTTTTAAACATTTAATGAGGAAAATTTAGATTGTATCTTAATTATACCTTAATCTTAATTATAGTAACTAAGAAAGCTAATGATTACAGCAAATCATCGAAACAAATTACTTCTGATATGGTTAGTGGTTCCAAGAAAGGCATGATTAAGATACAACAAGAATTTTCCTCATTAACTGGTGAATCAATTAAAGACAAAGTTAAATGCATTATTAAGCTAAGTGATAACTTCCTAGATTTATTTTGTGATAATTTTATTATGATATGCTTAGTGAAAAGTTGGACCAAAGTCTGTAATCAAATATTGTATGAGATAGGCAGGTAAAATTTCAATTGATGACCATTTGTACTGTATTAACTTCTGAATTTTTTTATCTACCTGTACTCTTTTCTGAATTGTTTTATCAAGTTGTATTTGGAATCCGGAGTTTATTTGTTAACATAAGTTTGTTAAGTACAAGGTTTAGACAAATGGAAAAGACACTAATCATTTCTCAATATACTAGTATATGCTGTTCCTAATGTTAGTTTTGTGTGTAGATCTAGGTTCTCTGCATCATTTTTCATTTGGACAAGATGGCAACAACAGTTTCCAACTTGCCAACTGCTATGTCAAGACCCAAGATTCCTTCATCACAAAGGATTGCAAATGTAGGTCCTGCACTTCTTGGAGCCAGATCTAAGGTTGGTTCATGTTATAAACTGGCAAGTGTTTGTCATGTTGCGTCAGCACAACCTTTCCAGCAGGGGTTGACAATGACATCAGGTGCTGTAAAATATGACAAAATCATAACAAAGGCAATGTCCGAGTCTAGTTCAAACAAGGAAGTTGCAGGATTGCCAATTGATTTGAAAGGTTTCACTTCTATTCTGCTTTTACTTACATATTTGTTTGTAGGATGTCCAAACATCATATACTGTGTTTTTATTTAATCTTTATTGTAATCTATCTTCTTTTTTTTACTTTACGATTTGAAGAATATATGCCCTTAATGAACCTTCCCATGGTTTTCTGAAGTAATGTCAAAAGTGTTGTGTTGTGATAACATAGCCTCTTTTCCCTATTCAAGAGTTTACCCATTCCAAAATCAACTTTGCTGAAAGTTGGTTTACTAGACTAGATAAAGTATAAGAAGCTTTGCTTGTTAGACTGTATCCATAAACTGTTGAAAGGAGTCCTTTGCATCTGCAGCATCTGTATGATAATATAACAACTCAATGATAATGTCTTAAGTATTTACCTTTTTCTCATAAATTTGTTATTGCCAAGTGTAACTTTTTTCTTACTACCTTTTTTATATCTTTGATTCGTTGTGGCATTCCACTGAATGTTATGTGATGTGCAGGTAAAAGGGCTTTCATTGCTGGTGTGGCTGATGACAATGGATATGGCTGGGCAATAGCAAAATCTCTTGCAGCAGCAGGAGCTGAAATTCTTGTCGGCACATGGGTACCTGTAAGTAAATATCACTGATTCTGGTGTAGTGTGTTTGCACATTGTTTACTTTTACCCTGAAATCATGTTATCTCTGTGTAATATACAAGTGGTCAGGTTCTAACTTCGAACATTTTCATGCAGGCTTTAAATATATTTGAGTCCAGTCTACGACGTGGAAAATTTGACGAGTCACGCAAGTATAACTTTTGGTGCTATTGATTTTATTTGTTAGTAAATGTGAAACTCTTTTATTTTGCTAACAAGGAACTCATCATTTTTCAGATTACAAGATGGTTCATTGATGGAGATTGCTAAAGTGTATCCTTTGGATGCAGTATATGACAGTCCTGAAGATGTCCCGGAAGATGTAAGAGAGAAGTACATAATAATTATCAAAATATACAAAGTACATTTACAAAACTTATCATCTTTTATTTTTTTGGTGGAAAATTGTATAGGTGAAAGCTAACAAGCGCTATGCTGGAGCCACAAATTGGACTGTACAGGTATAGATTAATTATTCTGTCATCTGTATTTCTCAACTGTTACAATACCCTTTCAATCCCTTTGTTGTGAAACAAGTGGCAATTTCGTCCCTAAAGAGCTTTTAATAAATTTATCTTAAACATTGAATATATCGTCAGTGTAGTCTACTTGTATGTATGAATTTGATTTCAGCTAATAGCTCAGCTTGTTTGGCGCCATAAATATTGAAATGAATTTTTTCTTGTGTTAAGATGGACTTAGGTAGGAGAGCAGCTTACTGGATATCAGCTTCTTTTCTCATATTTTCTTGAGTTAATGATTGTTAGCTAAATAAGCTATTAAACTAAGTTGATTTAAGTTATTACAAATGTACATCGCTAGTTACCAGAAACCATTATTATAAATGCATATTTCAAAAATCCATATAAGCAGGACTTATAACATGTAATTAATGTTCAATTCGAAGAATATTTCATTTTTTAATACAGTTTGGAATGCATATTAGCTTTACATCAGATGATTCTAAAGAACAATCCTTTGGCTGGTAATGGACATCATTGGGGCCAATTCAATGTTGAAAGACATATATCTAAACCGCTTCACATTTGGGACATATATTTTGAGACAGAAATCATAATTAAGCTTTTTTATTCAAGAAAATTTTAGAACGTCTTCTTTGGTGAAGACTGGAGACAGAGAAAATAGTCCAAGGTCTTACAATCTATTCATATATCTGAAAATCATGTACACCAGAAGCTTGTAAACCAACAAAGAGATACAATCTACTCGTGTATGGCCTGGTCAATGTCTATGCTAAAGTTTATCTGGGCTGTTGACTTGAAGCTTTTCTAATTTATTCAATAAGATGCATGAATAATTTAATCATAAATTCCTTTCACGATGTAATTATTCATGTATCTTATTGAATATATAAATCATATGATTATTTCAAATGATTAGTTAATTAATTGATGACTATTTTCTGACCAAGCCTGATGATTATTTCATATGATTAGTTAATTAATTGATTTTGTTTTATATTTTATTTATTAATTTTTCATAATGGAGATGAATTCTAGACAATTCATGTTTGAAACACAGGATGCATTGTTTAGTTGCATTTACTTTGTGATCTGTGTCTCAGTTTGTGTTTTAAAGACTAGCTGTACTCAGTCTACTGTGATTTGTTTTACCTTATAGGAAGTTGCTGAATCTGTCAAGAAGGATTTTGGCACTATCGACATACTTGTGCACTCGCTTGCTAATGGACCAGAGGTATTACAATAATGAAGTTTCTTGTTGCCTCATGTCTTTTAGCTTTAACTAACGTTCAACTTTGTTTTAGGTCAGCAAACTATTGTCCGAGACATCTCGGAAAGGATATCTTGCTGCCCTGTCTGCATCAAGTTACTCTTATATTTCTTTACTCAAACACTTTCTTCCAATCATGAACCCAGGCATGTTCATTACCTAAGAGGGTTGGCATTTTATTGCTTCATCCTTCAGTGTATTGTTCTCACCTTTCTCTTTTGGTTGTAGATGGATCTGCAATTTCTCTTACATACATTGCTTCAGAAAGGATCATTCCTGGGTGTGTTGGATATGCTTTAAAATCTCATATACATGTTTATTTTTATTACATTCTTTTATTGACAAGGTTTTGAAATGCCTTATATGCAGATATGGTGGTGGTATGAGTTCTGCAAAAGCTGCTTTAGAAAGTGATACAAGAGTGAGTTTTCTTTCTCTTTTTTTCAAACTACTATATTACACGAATAGATATGTTTATTTTTGTCACCTTCATTTTCCTTTCTCCCCTTCCCCTTTGAATATTTGAAATTATATCCCAAGTTTTCTGCCTTTTCAGGTGCTTGCTTTTGAAGCTGGTAGAAAGAAAAGAATCAGAGTCAATACTATATCTGCAGGTATTGATGGCTTCTTATGACTTCATTAGCTAATGATTTTGTCTGCTTTCCTTTTCTCCATGTAACAGCATATAAATCGGTGATCTGGCGCAAGTGATGCCAATTGCATGGAAAAGAAGAAAGTGTCGTAAAATCTTTTTTAAGCCCTGCTTTTGTCATATTATCAACATTGTTGATATGTAATTCCCTCCAAAATAGAATGACCGTAAGGGAGACTGCTTTACTACATTATATTCAAGTACATAATTCACACAATTTACTAAAAGTAGACCCAATTATGGGCTGATACAACATGAGTCTGATCCCACAAGGTGATGTTGGCTACATAGATCAGGCTTGGTTAAAAACCAAATTCATTGAAATATTATTCACCATGAGATTTCTTTTAATAATTTTCTCTAATGTCCGTTTTGATCTCCTTTTACCCTTTTTCACTATGTCACTACTAGTGTTCTAAATGCAAGTTAACTCTTTCCTTCAAGGTAGATTTTTGCATGTCAGTGAATTCAGTACAAATTGATAAACACGTTGACTTGAATTCTTTTCAATGGCTAGGTCCATTGGGAAGCCGTGCAGCAAAAGCAATTGGCTTCATTGACATGATGATTGACTATTCGTTTACCAATGCACCACTGCAGAAAGAACTACATGCTGGTAAATGTTTTTCTTGAGATTCTTCCTTTCTGAAATGACCTTTCTCCACCTTTTTGTTTGCAACTACTTACACTTTGGAGTTGTTACAACAGAGGAGGTTGGCAACACTGCTGCTTTCTTGTCATCACCCTTGGCATCAGCTATCACAGGTGCTGTTATATATGTTGACAATGGTCTAAACGCCATGGGGGTTGGAGTTGACAGTCCAATATTTAAAGAACTTGACATTCCAAAAGAGCATCATTGAAGTGCATAGTATATCTCTACACCAACTAAAGATTTATACGGCCTAGTATGATGAAAAAAAGCTGAGGAAGTTAGTTTTTGCAATTTCATAAATTAGTAAACGGTTGTTTGAACTTTGCTACCATTGATTTTCATTAATTACTATCCACTTTTCATTATCCTCTACAAAGTGTATCTTAACCATTTGAAGAGTTATTTATACCTTGAGGTTAAATTATTTTAGTTCTTAAAAAAAAATTAAATAGTTTTGTTGAATTTTCTAATGTCTCTACACTTCGAATGTTTTTAACAAGGTCCTTTTACTTTCACAACATTTGTTGAACTATAGACCCATTTGATAACTCATAAAAATTATAGTGTGCTTTTGGACTAAAGACCTCTTGAATAAATTTATGTTGTTTAAGTTTTCTATTATGTTCTTATAACAGAGGTTAACAGCTACTAATACCAGCAAGTTAGGATTTGTTAAAAAAACTTCACTTGGAGTTGGTAGAGTAGTTGGATTAAAACTTTAGCTTTAAAACAGTTGTTGATCGAATTTAACTTTGTAAACTTTACTTAAATATTTTAGAGCATTAAATCAAAACTTTGATTTCTCGATCTAATTCAATGATATACAACATTATTGGAAAATTATTAATTTTTAAAATAATGATTTTTTTTTATAATTATTATCTTTTATATCTTACTAAAATAAGAGATAATGTAATATTAGTTTAAAAATGATTTACCTTAAATTAATAATTTAATAATTATTTAATATGTTAAATTTAATATTATTAAACAGAACTTATGAAAATATACTGCTTAGTTTACAAAGATAACTTTAAAGATTTAGACTTTTATTCTATCAAATAATTTTAAAATACATGAATAGGTGTATTAAAAAAATTGAAAAATTACAAGTTAAATGAAATTATATATTTTTTTAAAATATTTTACTATTTTACACACGCATAATTAGATGTATGTTTTTAAATAATTAGATGAGTCAATTAAAAATTTTAATAATCAAAGGATTCAATTTAACTTATAAATATAATTAAGGAATATAATTAAGCCTCTAAAATATCAACAGAAAGAAACTAGTTTTCCATTTTAACAGATCTAAGCCAAGTTTACACTGTTTGAAAAAAGACCCTTTGGATTGAATTGAAGAACACGCAAATTGCTCCTACGGAAGGGTTTTTACTTAGCGCGCTCTTTTGTTTCTCTTGGAGATATAGGTATGCACTGAATCGATTCTCCTTGTTCTGCCCTGGATCAACATTAACTGAAACAGAAAACGTGTTTTTTCCTGTCATGGATCATTTGACTTCGATTGATTTTTAAATGGGTATTGCTATGTCGTTGTTGAATGAATGGGGTTGTTGCTAGAAGCAGTCTTCCATGTGGGTTTTGATTGTCCTGTACTGAAAGACTTCATAACATACTGTGTGTGTGAGGGACTCGGTGCTGCTTTAATTACTGCTCTTGTGAAGGTGAACTTGCATTTTTTCTTTGCATGATAGATCTTGAGAAAGATTTAAATTTGAGGTTAACATATTGACCTTTGCAAATTTTCGATTGGCAAGAATGAGATATCCATTCACTACAAATATAATTTGCTTATTATCGGCAATTTTTTCTGACATTTTTTTGTTTACGATTTATTATGTGTCTGTATTTTGCAGAAAAACATAAATTGGTTCATTTGGTTGATAATATTCGTGTAAAATATCAGATGCGAGACTATGCATATGAATTTGTTGCTTCGTCAGTTTTGTCAATATAATGAAATCAACTGCTTGTTATATTTTTCATCATATGTATCCTATTATTATCCATATTGTTTTGTTTTTTTTTGCTAATTAGTGTCCTAGCGGTCTTGTGCTTGGTATTAAAGTAAGAGGCAGTGGGTTCTAATTCCACATTATGCATTTAGAGACACTGGTGTTTATAATTTTGTTTACTTACTATTGACACGCAGGTGAACTGTGAACTTGGTTGGTCAGAGCTTGCCAACAGGCAGAAAGTTGCTGAAGTCCCTCAATTGTGCTTCCCTGCCTCCTTTCCCAAAGTCTCTGTCTGGTGCAATGGTTTATATAACTGAGTGGGACAAGTTTGTGGAGCAATCCATTGAGCTGTTCCGTGCAGATCCTGATTCTGTAATTCCATACTTCATGTTTTTTTCTTTTGCTATCTTTTCATGTTCATTTTTATGCAATACCAAATTGATTTTTTATAATTCAGTTTCATGATTGTCCAAGTTATCCATCTTGGCCCTGTTCTATTAACAACCTCTTCTTCTGAAAAATGAATTTTGTTCAATTGTATTTGGAGCAGACAAGGTATGTCATGAAGTACAGGCACTGTGATGGCAAGTTGGTACTCAAGGTCACTGATAACCGACAGGTATTGGTTCATTTTTCTAAAACAAAAAAGTTTAAAAATTATATTTATGGTTTTATAGATTTGTTTTGGAACTGCTTGTGCTTGTTTGAGAGTGAAAATATGGATTGACGTGACATCATAATTTGATTCTTCAATACAAATGCTGTTCTCCAGAGGAATATTGTGGTTTCTGTCTCCAAACATAGTGTGACTATTTCAAAATTTGAATTCCCTATACAATGTTATTGATTCATGGTGGACACTATGAGGATATTTCTGTAATCTACAGTTCATGGTTGCCAAATATTTGCCACAACTTGATGGATTATATGGTCCAATATATTTTTTTTGCCTTCATGAGTTGTGTTCCGTGCTGAATAGCTTCCATGGGTGGATTACTTTGGATTGTCTCCCCAAGATGCAGCATTGTCAGAGCAGTGCTTCAAAGGCACACCACTGGCGTAAATTAAACTGGGTCAGGTCGCATCACCTGTTTTGGAAAAAAAAGGCCCTACTTTTCCATGTTTCATGCCCCAATTGCTGCATGACCCTTTCCTAACACTTGATCAACTCTCTCTGTCTCTAGTTGCCCCTCACTTCCCTAACCTACTGGACACTCTCTTCCCTGCTGTGCATGCTTTGCTCTCCTAACCTCTGATGCTTCTCTTTTCTTCTCCAGTTCTGTGTTTTTACTACACAGGAACAGTTATTCCATCTATTTAGATATTGAAAATCAAACTATTGTGACTATAGGCTCTGCAGCAAATCTGTTATTTGTATGCTTTAGTTTTATGTGTTTTCAAAATTTATATTACTTATGAGTTTTATAAGACCATGTGAATCTTCAATTTAAATTTGATTAAATGCTTGTTGTGTTTTAGAGATTATTTTTCTTATGTGTGAGAGATGTTTTTCTTATCTGTGTGTTTTGCATTTTAAATGGAACTTGTGATTCATGTTATGATGTCATGATCCTACACCCGCACTTTGCATTTAAGTTGTAACTTATGATTTATGTTATGATCAATTGATCATACATCCGCTCTCCTTCCAACGTTTAGACTCAATTTTGACAACCTTGCTACAATTTATTTTGTTGATGTGATTTGAAATTGAGGTTCGTAATATAGGGATTTTTAAGTTTGCAAGTTATATATTGTATCCATTGTTACTTTAAGATATTACTATCCCTATATCCCACTTTACTACTTGTTTTGTTTGGATAAGAATCTATGGACTACCCTTCCTATAGGGCTATAAACACCTCATTCTGTTAAGACCTATACTGCTTTGCTTCTTGTTAGAGTTATAAAATAAAGAATAAATTAGTTTTCTTGTTCTTTTCAGTGAGCATCTATATCATGAACAATGCCTCTGATTGTTTTTCCACGTAATTTGGAATGAAAATTTAGTTTAAGGATGATCAATGGCCTAAATGACCACTAAGTTACCTCTTATACATTATTAGTCTCGTAATCTCATTTTCTAATAGTGAATTGTTGTACTTCTGAACAGTGTCTAAAGTATAAGACAGACCAAGCACAAGAGGCTAAGAAGATGGAGAAACTGAATAATATGTTCTTTGCTTTGATGGCTCGTGGTCCTGATGGTATGCCTTTACCCTAAAAGCTGTTACTTAGTGATGCTTTGGCTAAAAGAATTTTCCCTAACATTCATGTTAGCTAAACTGTCAAAGGCACATATTCTTTTGAGAAATGTTTTTAAGGTTGTTATGCACTCTACAATATTGGTCTATGGTTTAATTGATTGTGTTTTGGTTTTTTCCTATTTGGTGATGAAATTTATTTTCATAATCTCGACTACTTGTAATTCTGCAGTTGATCTATCAGAAGTCACGGGAAAAGAGCAAATGGATGCTCAGCCAACCAAGAAAGGAAGAGGAAGGAAGCAATAACTTACTTGGCCTTTTGCTAGACAAGATGGTTTTATGAATCACTGGACTAAGAATTTGAATAGTTATATTTTTTTCCCTACCTAATGATTACTTCAGATTCTTATGATGTGAGAGGTTTATATTTTGAAGTTTTGAAGTCTCAATTTCTGATCTTTACCTATTAACATTTTTCTCAGTTTTCAAATAGCTTTGATTACTTAAAGTACATTTTATTAACTTATATATATTGAAGCCTGAGTTTTGCTAGGTATACTTAAATATTTATTCATTTGAATTTTTAGTATTTTTGTTAATATAAAATAAAAGCCATAATCATGCTAGTGTTTTCTAAACTGAAAAGAGAATGAATTATATCATTATGTTTTCATTTTATGTACAAAATTGCATTCAATATTTATATAAATACAAAATTCTCAAAATTGGTTTATGTGATATACTGTAATAATTAATAATGTTTGTTTATTCGACAATTTATTAAAATATGTTCATTTATTAAAGTATATCACTACTATAGATGTTTTTATTTTATGTAGACAAAGATAAATTGTATTTTAACTTATTTCATTTATTTATTTTTATCAAATTTTAGTTTTATGTATGATATACAATAGAAGTTAATTCAAATTATTTTAATTAACTTTATCCAAGAATTTTAATAAAAATATGCTTAAAAATAGAGTATTTTTTTATTAAAAAAAGGAAAGTGTAAATAAAATGTTGAGTTACAACAACCTCATCGCAAACTCTTAAATTAAGATTTATGCATGAGGTGTTGGTGTGAACGACGTGCCACAATAAGGAGCTCAAAAATCAAATGCACACTCAAGCATGGGCATTGGCTATAGTGCTATACTATAATAATTGTCAAGGAAAAAAAAAAGTATGCAACTGTTTCGAATGGGTGAGGACGAGCATATACACAGTAAATAGATATCCAAACGTGTTTATAATGTTATCTATATCTACGTATAAAGAAACTTGCAAGTTTTGATGTACACATTTCTTATCCTATTTTATTCCTATATATAACTATCTTTTTAAATGTTCTTTTATTCTTATAATTACTCTCTTTAATCCACCCACATTCCCATTTACATCCAGCAAATGAAGTACCAACTATTTTTTTTTTAAAATTCTATTATCTTTTTCAATATTTTTATTTTTCAAAAATTAGAGGTATAGAGTGCCTCCTTTTCCCATAATGAACAATGATAGAAATTATTCAAATTTAAAATTTAAAAACGACATGACATGATTATTTGTATATAATTTAAATGTGATAACTTTTGATTTTTTATTTTTGTAAAATAATTTTCAATCCAAACTCAACTATATGTTGATAACTTTTATTTTAAAATTTTGGTAAATTTATTTTCATATAATATCAAAGTTAATAATTATAAGATCCAAATTGAAGATGTGGTTTAATCGATCTTATAAGGTTCAATTTAAAATTTCTTATGCATCAATTATTTTTTCACAAAAAATACACTTAATTAAAGCTAGTTCTAGAATAATGTAGTAGAATAAGAAACATAACTCTCTCATTTTTACAAAAGAAACATAACTCATTAATATTTTTTTTATTTTGTTCACAAAGATAATTTTTTTAAAAAAATAGTATTAATTCAGGACATATTTAATACTCTCAATTAAATTAGCCAATTTTTTAAATCTTAAATTAGTTAGTTTAACCTTATAATAAGAATATGAAGGAGTGGCTAATTAATTACATTTTTTGTCAAAATAATTTTATAATGATATGATAACTAATATTTTTATATATACGGTCTTTTAAATCATTGTCCAATATATAAGAATTAAAAACTGCAAAAAAAATTAGAAAATATAATATTTAATGGTATTAATGCAGTTTAATCATAATTTTTAATATTTTTATGCATTAATGTATTAACCATTGCCCAACAAAACTGTTTATCAGTATGAAAAATATAAATTATGAACAAAAAAACATTTTTTATTTAAACAAAACAAACATTCGTTTTTATTATGCAATTTATTTAGATATTTTGAAGTAAAGTACCATTTTGATCTTGAAAGTGATAGTTATGTCTTATTAGTCCCCAAAATTAAGAAAAATTAAATAAATTCGTGAAATTTTGAGTTGTTTTATCTAAATACTTGAACTTAATAACTTACTATTTTTTTTTCTCTCAAAAAATTAATTACTATTTTTGATTTCTAACTATATGTTAATATTATCAATTAAGTTACATATTTTTTTTTAAATTTTGGGACAATGTCATCGACGGTAGAGGTGTTCCCAAGTTTAAGTTGACGCATGACCTAATCCGATCCAATTATATTAGGTTGTTTACAAAATATTTTAGGTCAAATCCAACCCGACCTAATATGGACCCGATTATATTTGGGTTGAGTAACAAGTTGTGAATTGTCAACCTGTGATCCAAATCCGACCCGATTATATAATAATAAAAAATAATAAAAATATTATTACTATTAATTAGAATATAATAAAAGTTAAATTGTAATTTTGGTTTTTCTAGTTTTCCAAATTCATGATTTTGATTTTCTTGATTTTTAATTGTAACATATCGTCCTTTAATTTTATAAGTCAGTAATTGTGATCCTCTTGATAGATTATTAAAAAATAATTCCGATTAATAAAGTTATTAAATTAATTAAAAATTATTAATTATGCCACAAGATTGGATTGGGTGATGGATTTCCCCAAATCCAACCCCATTCAACCTAAGTACACCCTTAATTGACGGGTTAACTTTTAAAAAATTATTCATAATTTTAAGAACTAATTGAACGGTCTTCTACACTGTCATGGATTACAATAGTGATTTACCCTATATTTTGAAACAACATAATGTTAATAATAATTGTAACTTTTAAACTATCATTATGCCAAAATCGTTTTAGTTTCGCTCTTTCGTATTCAAGGCTAGTAGTCAAAATATCAAACGGAAGAAAGGGTTATGAAATTTGTGTATCCAAGGCACTGGTCCGGGGCCAGCAAAGGTCATAGTTGGCTTTGTCTTTGCCTTTCAAAAAAAGCTGTGCGGGACACAGCAAAATTTGCCACAACCTGTCCAAGTTCAAGTCTCTCCTCAACAGCACAAAAAATCCCATTTATCATAATTTTTGCACAGATTGTTGTTTACTCTTTTATTTACCTTTTTGTATCTCGCAACATTGTTAGCTATTGTGTATATAAGAGTACGTATATAATAAAGTCTAAACTAACTATTCTAAATATTTAAAACGAGATATTTGGCTTCAATTAATGGATTTGAATTTTGAAGACCTTGTTTACAAGTGACAGAAGATAGTGTACAAGTTAAAATGGAAGTGACAAATCAATATTGGTTGAATAGGCCACAAGGGTTGTATTTATGTCTTCTGACTCTTCTTCAGTATTCATCCATCTTGAGCATATGGGAAAACAAATATGACAGGATATTTGAAGATAAAGTATTGTCTAATCATCAATCAATTCGCATGGCTACCGTAACATTATAATCCATCGAATGAAATTTCGCTGCTGACTGATTTTTTCCACCCTTCTTGTACTATATTGTTTGCTTGTGGATGTGCTCTAGTATCCATACAACTAGTGCTCTTACTATCCAATAATGTTGCACTTCTTTTTCCACGTAAACGTGTGATTTTGTATTGTTGGCGTTTGGATATGGGAGGTTCCAAAGTCAAAGGTTCTAGAGTCATGATAAAACTCTAAAATGCATGTGAATTTAAGATGATAAAAAAGAAATTATTCTTATTTATGAAATGTTTCTAGTTAAATATTAGAGGCTCAATTATTTCACTATAGTTGGTATACTATTCTCATCTAGTTAAAGTCATCCTTGGTGAGGAGATCTCGGTCGGACAGTCCATAGTTCACTAAATACTTAACCTTTAGGCACAAGTGTTTAAGTGTATATGTATGGGTCAATCTTGATGGGATAATGTAGTTGGTCGAACAATTCACAACCCCACAAGTACTAAGTCTCTAAGGCGTAAGTGCTTAAATATCATTGTTATAGTCATCTATTTTAGGACATATATATCAATCAGATGATCCACAATCCTAGAAGCATTAAGCCTATAAGGCATAAGTGTTTAAGTGTCATCTAAGATAGAAGTATGAGACTGCCTTGGTAAGACAATGTCAATCAAACATTCATAGTCCACTAAGCACTGAGCCTCTAAGTGTGAGTGTTTGAGCGTATATGTATGAATTAGCTTGGTGGAACAATATCGATTGAATAGTCCACAACCCCACAAGTACTAAGCATTTAAAGTGTAAGTACTTAACCTTATTTCAAGCTTTTAAATTTAAAGTAACTAGTATTTTAGTATTGTATTGCATAAAAAATATTTATTTATATAATTAAAATTTATAATTAATAAACATTTCTCGATATAAAACTTGTTATAATTAAAATTAGTAATAAATATTTTTTTGACATATAAATCATATTTTAGATTTATCATAAATAATTTATGTTGTGATATATTATTATTTTTAATTATTGATATTTTTTAAATAATATTTAAAATCAAGTTTGAACTAAATGTTGAAAATGATCTATTGAAAAATATAAGTTAAATTAAAGTGTTCCGTTAATATTAAATATATAAGATAATATATCAAGTGCATGTTAAAAGCAAATTTGAATTTTGAATATATATATATAATTGGTTTTTAATATTCAATTACAAATTGTTAAATTATTCAATTGATATTAAATTTAAAAGTATAAGAAAATATACTAAATGCATGTTAGTAGAGTGAAAAGAATTGGATCAAACATAACCTTAGTTAAGGGAATATTATTTCTTAAAAGAAATCGCATTAGAACTTCTAGTTGGTAAAATAACAAGTAATAATCTAGGAAAAGAGTTTAAGAGAGCACACGACATTTATTCTAATTTACCTCAATTCACATTGGGTCATGTCCAATTCATAACACAGTTTGGATTTTTCACTATTCAAATGGTATGAAACAAGTACACAAATCTCGCGCCTAAGTAGTTGAACAAGTCTCTCAAGATTTCTCACACACATTGAGTGTTTAATTGACGAATAAACAAAATTTTTAATGTTATCTTAAGATACTTTAACGAATGAGTAAAAACAAAAAAGATACTTTAATGAAAAATATTGTAACCATGTTTGAAAATTTCTCTCGACTATATATACAAGAGAAACAAGAATAAATACACAAAAGGTTAGAGAAATAAATGAAGACATTGAAAGTCTTATGCAAATAAATTTCTCTCTGTTTGAGGATTGAATGTTGTAGCCTAGAATTTTTTAGAAAAATATGTTTCTAACTTCGTCTTACACTCTTACTATAAATGAGTGCACTACTCTAGGCATATTTTGCTTCATATAGTTGGTCTCGTTTTGATTTTACAAAGTATCCTAATACCCTTGATTGTTTTGAGAAAGCTTCTAAAATTTTGTCATTCTCATGAAAGAAATTGAAAGGGTTACTTCTAACGAGTCATCTTTTAAATATCTCATATATTTATCCTCATACTTCATATTAGAGTGTCTCTCTCAAACACTTTATATTAGCTAATTATATACAAATAATTGTCTGACCGGATAGTATTAGTAGTCCAACAATTTTTTTATAATTATTTAAAGGTTATAGAATCACCAAAACTTATCCTAAAAAAGATATAAAAACTTTAATTATTTAGAGATTATACTTAACAATTGCTTTAATTAGAAAATAGGTAAACTAAAATAAAATTGGTCAAAATTGACCAAAATAACTAGAGACAATCGGTTTGAATCCACTGTCTTTAATTTCCCCCTTTTCTTTTTAAATTTCTGTTTAAAATGACTTTAAGATAGATAAAAGTCTTTAAATATAAGCTGTATGAATAAAAAAATAGTATTTAATTATGAATTTTTAATTATTATTACTTTATTACTTACTATGTAATTATTAAATCATAACCTTGTATTTTATTAGTTTAATGATTAGTATAATTTTTAAAACATTATTTTTAAATTTGCCAAATATCAAAAGAAATTAAAAGTGTAAAGCTTAAGGACTTAAAAAAACCTATTGGAGAAAAACAACGTGCGTTCCAGAACACTCAAATCCAAAGATGGGTCTAGAAAGTAGAAAATGCATGTCGAGTGTCGACACCATGTTAACATCGTTTCTGCTAAACAAACATTCTGAACTAAAAATTGACGACATCCACTGTTAAGGATTTTCATTTCGTTGCGTGCTTTTCACCATTTTAAAATTTTATTCAAATATAATTGATATTAGTTTTGTTTTTGTTAAACTATTGGCAATATGTGCATACCAAGAATTGATGTGGATATTGAATTGATGTATTTGACAATAATTTTCTTAAATTATATTAAAAGGAAATATAAATAAAATGAAAAAAAAATAAAAAGTGAAAATAATCATATAGGAAGTGTGATTTATTTTTGGAGTGAGAAATATTAGAACATATTCTCTTTTATTGATTACACACTTTTAAAATGAGAATTTTGTGGATTTTACGTTATATTTAATTATTCTTTCTTTTAATTTTATAATTTTCAACATATTCCTTTTAACTTATTATTTATTATTTGTTAAAATTTATTAAAATTATAAATATATTTATTAAAAGGGAATGAGATTATACATCATCCAGAATAATTATCTCAAGAAAATCAACTCTTTCATGAAAAGATGACTTATCCTTTTACAAAATTGTCATTTCAAAAATAGTATTTTTAAAAGTGTTCACATCTTGAACCCGGGCCCCAAAGTCGAAGGCTCTAAAGTAGTTAGAATGCTAGAGTGTGACCTTTATTTATAAAATGTGACTAGGTTTAAGGTTTTCTATGATTAGTTCAATATTCTCTCGATTAGTTGGTTTCGGTGAAATGATTTCAAGTAAATATTATATAATTTTTAAAACATTGAGTCTTATGACATAAATAATTAAGTTAAGTCATTCTTTGAAAGTATTGATCTTGCCAAGATAATTATCTTGGACAATGTACAAACATCATAAACTTTTATAATTTTTAATTAATGTTAATCAATAAAAGAAATTGTGTTGAAGAAATTTTAAAAATGAATAAAACTACATATATTATTATAAATATACAAAATTTAAATTACATACATATATTAAATAAAAAAGACAAGACTCATCTTCCAAGTTCTACAAGTTCCGACAGATTCTGCCCACACGTGATACTTACTCCCTCCTCCAATTCAGTGAAGAGAAGTGAATAACACAACACAATGTGCGTTCGCCGCGTTTCTATCCATACAAAACCATTTTCGTTAAATTATTCTTTAAATGTCATTACAAAAAAAAAACTATAGCCACAGTACAATTTTACAAAATCGAAACAAAATTACAATTATTTTTTTCTGAATAAGATCATCTCGTACGAACAACAACGCCACCGCCACGTCCCGCTTCCGAAACGACGTCGTCGAACCCCACCACCCTGCAACTAACACCACCGTTAAATCCCATGGAAGTATCCCTCGCGGTTCGGCGACACGGCCCGAACCACTTGTTCTGCATGAACCGGTTCTTCCTCCACGGCGGAACCGGAAGCCCTCTGCTCCTGAAACACCTCCTCGCGGCGTCGCACGCCGTCGAAACGGTGCGTTTCAGCTCCTCCGCGCCCCCGACGAACACGCCGGGAACGGCGGCCAGCGCCTCCGAGAACCGCCGCGTCGGGCGCGCGATCTCGAACTGCGCGCGGAAGTCGAGGTCCACGAAATACCTGCATGTGGCGGATCCGGTCTGGACCACGTCGATGAACTCGTGGCTTCCGCCGGAGGAGTCCCGCGCGGTCTCGCACACCGCGGCGTCGTGCCTTCTCTCCCGGAGGAACGCCGCCACGCTCCGCCGGAAGAGCGACGCGTTTCGCTCCCGAAGAAACGCGAGGCTCTCCAACGCCTCCGAAACGTGCGCGATAAGTAAGTTTCTGTAAGGGTCCGCATTGTTGGAGTGTAAGAAAGAGAGACTCGGCGAGTTGCTCGGCGAGTCGGGGGAGTCGTCCACTGAGTCGACTGGGTCCCAGTCCGAGTCATGAATTACTGAGTCAGAGTCGTCGTTGGTGGTGTCTTGTTCGAGGAAACCGTGGATGAGACAAGAGAGGGAAAGGGAGTCAGAGTCACCTTGGGCGGCGGAGGTGATTTGCCGGTGATCAGTACCGACGAGTCGAGCTCGGGCCTGGTGGTCGAACGGGTCAGTGACTCGCTTCATTCTTGTAAAAGCCAGCATTTTTTTAGAGAATGATGGGTTTGTGTTGTGAGAGAATGGTGGTGCTTTTGAAGAGTAGGGAATGGGAATTAAAGAATTTGGAGAAGAATATTCGTGGAAAATAATTTTCCACTTTGGGACTGTGGTTTTTAATTTTAATCCTAATTTGTTATTAAAAAAGATGCTTGGGAAAGTTGGCATATCCTGGGGAGTGGGAAGGGAAGATTGAAACATTTTGCTTTAGGTGTAAATCAAAGTAAAGTGAAAAAAGAATCAGAGAAAATAAAATTAAGAATACGTCAGAGGAAAAAGAAACAATTTTTAAAATAATAAATATGTTTATCTACTTACATATCATTCCTTATGTGTTTTTGGTAACAATTATTTTAAAAGATATAGAGGTCAATTAACTTAAGTTTTTGGCTTAGTTTTTCTTCTTCTTTTTTTTTTTTACTTTTTGGCAAATTTATCTCCAATAAATTAATTTGGTGTATTTTTTTTAAAAGAAAAGCTTGCAAATTTTAATCTTAAAAATTGGGATACATTCGCTAAAGAAAATTATGAGCAGAAAGATTTTTTTTGTGTGTGTTGATCCAGAAAGATAAAACCGCGTTTACAATTATTTGCACAAGTATTGGCTCTTTCCAATTAACAAATACTTGTACTAAAATAACGCTTAATAAGTACTGAATAAATAATTATTTCGTTAAAAAAAATATGATAAAGTATATTAAAATTTAGCTTAAAAACATATTAATATTTTACTATTGAGTAAGTGGATCAATTCGGGGGTTCTAACTTAACATACTTGTGGTCAATAGAAATAATATAAAAAATGTTATGAAGTAGTTTTATATGGTGATTCAATCAGAAATGATTTTATGAAATTATAATTTATAATTGTTTAAGATGGTTGGTGCAAGGCCATTAAGCTCTATTTTGTAATTACTTAATGAACAACCTTGGATTTTTCAACAGCAAACATTCATATCCAATTATCCATGAAAGATGATAACTGTGAGCTAAGAGATGTATTAAAGGAATGGGGTCGTTTTGGGCGATAGGGGTTGCCGTTTTGAATCATAAAACAAGACAAGGGTCATTTTTTGGGGAAAAGAATAAGGAAAATAGTCAGATTTGTACTTTCAAGCCATTATTTTATTGGAGAGGAATATACTATTCGCCAATTATACAAAATATTTGTGTCCAGAGTTTAGTATTAAGAAAAAGAGATGCTTTCTTTGTTCTAGAACTATAGGTTTTTTTCTGCATTTTAAAGTTTTCATCATTTTATAATCTTAAGGTTTGGTCAATTTTTTTTTAATAATTTTTCATTAAATTATTGTATGGATAATTAATTTAATAGTATTTACAGTACCAAATTCATTTTAAAAGTACTTCAACTAATTAAATGAAATAACACCTTTATTGCTTTCTTATCTATAAACAAAATGAAATAAGATCTCATTAAATATAGATGTTTCATTCAATATACACATCAATTAAATAATTTTGTAGTCTACGTGTAACTAGCTTAAACGATATTAATAATTTTCAAATGAAGAAAGTACAGATAAAAAGTATTTGTATTTACTGTATTAAATCATGACTTATCGTCAAGGGGATTAAAAAAATCATTACTTATCGATACATTATTGATATAGAGTAATTTCTATATTGGAATCTAATTATGTGTCATTAAATTATTAATATAACTATTTTTTTAATGTGTTTTAAGATGCCATTAAATAATAGAATAAAAATTGACTCTAACAAAACGTTAAACTTAAAATCATCAAATAATTACAATGGCTAGAGATCCATAAAAAAACAAACATCACAACGAGACATGTGGAAATAGGTATGTGGTTCCTTGTTCCCGCTCTCAAAAACTCATCCCCGTGTCTAACGGGTGTAATTTTTTTCCCCATTCCCATCCTTGTTGCAAAAGAAACATAAAAATTAATTTTAAGAAATAATTTTTTAACGCCAAAAATATATATTATTTATTCAAGTAACTACATTAGATGTAAAAGCCTTAACTCTTTAGAAAAAAAAAATAAAGGTAACATATGCACTATAAAATAAAGGTAATTAAGTTATTATACATGTCGGATACGAATAGAAGTACAAAGTGGGTATGTACATACCCATTTCCATATCCGTTAAAAAAATTTGAGTATTATCTGTTCTCAATCAAAGTGAGTATTTTTCCTCAAAATCAGAATGAATCTGAAACACTATCCACATATACAAATTTGTTTGTCATGTCTACTTAAAAAACATCAACAAAAATTATATTCCTATTATGATTTACAAAACATTATTTGTAATTAAAAATTTAAGGTAAGCACATATGTGAATCCTCATGAAACCATTATTTTAGAGAATAATTTTGTTGAAGAGCAACGAGTGTAGGAGTTATCCTTTTTTTATTATTATTATTATTTTGAAGTGATGTAGGAGTTACTCTTGATGTTTAGACTTCCGCGTAGAATTTACAAAAATAAATATTAATATATGATCGCGTGACAAATTAACTTTCTTAAGTAAAACAAAACAAAAAATCTCTAGACTTGTTGTGTCATTAAAATAATTTACTCGTCAAATGCCATCATTTTAAAGGCCATCCAATTGTGTAGCCCAAATTTTGGTCCTACAAGTCAATTTGTAGGCAAGGCAGATTCAGCAGATTGGGATCTCTCTTAATACTATATACTGTACGTGTAAGGTTTTGTGGCTTAATATGCAGAATGCACAACTCATTTTTAAGTGTTCCCAAGTCAAATTATAGAGATCCAAGTTTATATACAAGACTTTGTTGTTGTAACAAGGACCGGAGGGAGTATTTGAATGAACGAAAATAAGATAAGATAAATTTATCTCCCCTTATTTAGCTGAATGAAAAAGAAAATGAAAAGAAAGAAAGCAGATGAAAAACATTATTATACTAATTAAAAATATTTCTTTTATTTCATTATTTTTAAAAAATATATATATCCAATTTTCCAACAAATAAAGCTTAAACATGTTAGCCCTCTGGTTAGTTTTC
This sequence comes from Glycine max, assembly GCF_000004515.6. NCBI lineage: Eukaryota > Viridiplantae > Streptophyta > Magnoliopsida > Fabales > Fabaceae > Glycine > Glycine max. Next base: position 45,471,829 of record NC_038244.2, read on the forward strand.
TAATATAATCTTATTGGTCAAACTAATGTAAGATAATATAGCAAATCAATCATATTACCCAAGCTTGATCTGTTTCAGTGTTGGGCACAAATTCATCCAACTGCACTATTGATTGAATCGATGAGTTCAAAGGGTCCAAAAACCAAATATGAGGTTCAAGAGAAACAAGGGCAATTTTTAAGTAAACACCATTTTCAACAGGAATGAGTAATTGCGAAGGATGCCAATTACATCACTGACAACAGCATACTTATTACTGCAAAAATGTTACAAAATAGAGGTCCATGACAAATAAATGAAAAATGGCTGCCAAAGCAGCCATCCAGAGGCATAAATCTTGTAAATTTGAATAAAACATTTGCCAGACCTCCAATGAAGTTTAAATGAGGCAAAAAAACTATAATGAACTAATAGCGGTTCCAGTAGGTTCTGCGTCGGAACCAGTTGTAATCAGGCAAACGCTGAATAGGACCCGTGGCAGCAATAACAACATCCTGCAAGAGAAACATGTGACAAGATCATAAATTCTAAAGAGACATGACACCACTAGAAAGCTCCAAGGAATAAACTAGGTGTCTCTACTACTAAATAGTAAGGATATGTTTCAATAACTACCTTGTCATAGATAAATCGGTTCGCAACACGTTTAATTGTACTGGCATCAACAGCATCAATTCTAGCAAACAATTCAGCAAATGGGATTCTTCGACCATATGTGAGTAGCTGAAAACAAAATAAAAGAATGAAACATCAAATGGTAGTGGAGCACATATTGAGAGAAAGAGGCTTAGTACAAATTGCAAAGGAAAATAGTTAATAACGACATTAATACAGAATGTTACAATCAATAGGCCATTTATTAACTTTAACTAAGTAATCATGCTATACAAGTGCCTGCCATCTCAAAGAGTTTTATCTATCACTACCAAGTATTTCACTATCATCTATCACAATTGTCAAACAAACATCTTCATGGGAATAATATTCCTAGGAATGTGAATCCCGGGAATACAATTTTATACCTTGAAACAAACACCTCCTAAGTTATAATAAACATTCACCCATGCCCCTCTTACAGACTGTTTGGTGAGAGAAATTGGAGGGAGGAGAGAGGAGAGAGGAGGAATTAAGTTGGGTTGTTTGGTAAGAGGGAAAGATGGTGGAAATAATTTTAAAAATAATGGAACCCACTATACTATTTCTCACCTATTTCCACCCATCTCTCTACCTCTCTCTTTATCTCTTCAACCAAACATCTCTAATTACCACTTTATTTCTCACCTATTTCCGTTAACCTTTATTTTTTTCATCCATCTCTCATCTCTACCGAACAAGGCATTCATGAAGTTATGTGTAAGATCTTTTGTACCTGACGACCAATATCTTCAGCCACTGGGCTTGTTCCATCTATGTGTAGTAGCAGTGAAGATTTCAACTGTAAAAAACAAATTTACAAGTGAATACAGCACTACGAACAGGAAACAAAAATTAATTGAAAGAATGAAAGTAATTAAACATTCAACTAATTTATGATAAAGATACTAGTAATATAACTAAAAAACAGCATAAATATTTAAAGAGTATAAATGCACATCAAACAATCCAACAACCTTTGGGCATACCAAAGGCTATATACAAAATGAGCCAAAATGATTGTGAAGGAGGCAATGTGAGCAAGAAACTCACAAACATCGGATTTCACAATTGTTAACGTATTTTTTAGGGAGCAAAAGTTAACCATCGGAATTTTGCTTAAAAGAAAATATCAGCACTATCATGCAATTGCAAATTGAACTTAGCAAAGATATAAAAGATGTGTGGTAAGCATTCTTCCCTACATTAGAAAACAATTTTCAAGCTTATAAACAGCAAAACATGACATCAGAAATAGAAAGGCAATGAAAGAGTAAAATGCTGTTGCACGTTCCACTAATAACCTATGAATCAGGTATGACTTTATTTTTTGCTAAAATTGAATAAACTTTTAATCCAGTATATCATTAAGTATGAAGCGAATATCAAATTGATTTGCCATCTCACATATATAATCATCAACAATGACTCATTACTTGCAATTGTATTACCACTGCCAGATCATGTCAGTTTTTCAACTCATGCATATATAATTTTGTATAAACAAGGTTTCAATGAAGACCACACAAAATGTCATCATAAAGAAAAAGCTAGTGACAGAACAAAATACCCTAACCAGTTTAATCTGAAATTTTCATCATTCAAAATCTGAACCAGTATGCAGATGTTATGTCCAATCATCACATATATAATTAAAATCCAATCCTTTACACATAAAATTGAATGTTTTAAAAAGGAAACTACCTCAAGTATTAGACTGAGCCTGTAACAAATTTATGTTGGATATAAGTTCTTCATTATAAAAGTGCATTTAAATGAATTGAGTAGATGCAATATGCTAAACTCATCAAGTGGCTAGACAACATAACTCCAACCATATCTTGGACAATAAATACATCCATTCATAAGCGAAGCTTTGTGGTACACAGTACAAGCCAAATTCATTTGTCAGATTCAATTAGCAAACCAGGGAATCAGTAATTGTAGTAGAAACCCACCTGATTACGAGCACGTGTAACATCATCTTCTGAAACACGATAAGCCAACTTGGTTGTCTCATACATTATTGCATAGGACAAATCATCCAAGCAATCAGGCTGAAAACACAACAAATTAAGGAGAGAAAAAGGTTTATAATGAAGATATGGATAAAAAGATAAAGAACATAACCTAAAATATACTACTTTTTCAAACATCAAACTATTAGATCATCCATCACATATTGCTGAGACACTGAAAACCATTTACGTATTTATATTTGCATCACTAATGACATTTCCTTGAGAGAAAAGGAGTAAAGAAAGGAAGTAAAAAAGTATTATATTTACAAAAACTGAGGGGATAAATGTTCCTCTGCATCAACAAAAACTTGGTGATTTATCCTTGACTTTTCAGGCAAATCTTTAAAGAAAGTATCGCATGGGCTACTTTGTTTTAAAAAATACCTCTAAGAAAAAACACACTATGTGTTACCTTGGCAACGGCATAAACACCAAAAAGACCTGTGTCCTTGTAATTGGTGTTGAAAGCCATAATGCTCTCGGCAACTTCATTAATGCCAATTCGCTGTGCTAACTCAGAACTGTTTATAGTCAAAACACATTAAGTTAGTATCAGGAGGAGCATTTTTCTTTTTCTTTTTTCAGGAAGGGGAAGGGGGGTTCAAGTCACATACCCCATGTGTTTTCCACCTCCTGCTGCCTTATTCCAAGAACCCAACATAGCTTGCATGACCATGAGAGGAATTGAATCCGGATCCTTCCAAGATGCCCCTTCAAAAGCCACAGCAAATTGAGCTAGGGGAATATCATCATCAAGCATTCTAACCTGTTTTCAGAGCAACACAGACAGAAATAAGTTATTAAATTTACCAACAAGACAGGTTCAAATGCATTCCAAACAAATATTCTTACCTCAGAACCAGTAAAAATAGCCGGCTCTCTAGCAACTAATTGAGATGTGGTAGTGGGATCTGTTGACAACTTAGTAAACAACTTTTTCACTTGCTCAACAATGTCTTCATGCTTGACAGCTCCAGATGCAGCTATCACCTTTGAAAGCAAACCAGCACAGAATATAAGTTATGTCTTCAGTGTAATACACACTAACAAGAATATACATACATGCATGATCTCATTAATTTTCTACATACCATCCTAGGAGCTGTGTAATGTGTCTGAATGTAACTCTGCAGATGAGCTTTGGTGATCGTCTTAATGTTCTGAGCAGGTCCAAGAATGGTTCTTCCAAGAGGAGTGTACTGGAATGCAGTAGCGTGTAGGTGGTCAAAAATCACTTCCTCAGTTTGACCCTCAACCTACAAGCAGTTTCACACAACAAACCTTTTAACAAAATCGACATAATCAACAATAACAACAAAATCCTCGTCACACGAAATTTCCCCAAAATCAGCATCAAAAGAAGAAAAAATGTTTAATTTACACACACCACACCATCACTATAAAATAGTCTAAGCCCAACAGCATTCGATCATTTCATCTCATTGTGTCACTCTATTTACAAATATAATGTAGCTATAAGCTAAAGTCTAGGAACTTAAGTTAATATTCATGTATGATAAGTTTGTTGAGAAATAATCTGGATGATTTCTAATTAATTGATTAGACTAACAACAATGCATAACAATTAAAAAGAGGGTTGTAGAACCTCCTCCATCTCCCGGAGAATGACATCGCGCTCGCGGTTGATGCGAGTTTCCTCGAATCGGGAGTTCTGGAGGATGTCGGCGAGGATGTCGAGGGCCTGGGGGACGTCCTTGTCGGTGACCTTGGCGTAGTAGGTGGTTTGCTCCCTTGAGGTGTAGGCGTTGAGGTGTCCTCCCATGTTCTCAATCTCTTCCTCGAGCTCACGCGCGTTGCGCCTCTCGGTGCCCTTAAAGATCATGTGCTCGAGGAAGTGTGCGGTGCCGTTGGTCTCCTCGGTCTCGAACCGCGAACCGGCGTCGATCCAGACGCCGACGGTGGCGGTGCGGGCGCTGAGGGTGGACTCGGTGGCGATGCGGAGGCCGTTGGGAAGCGTGGTCACGCGCGTCTCGGGGGAGGACAGGATGCGCGTGTGGTCAGAGAGGGTGGGCCGGGGGGACCCATGCTTCAGGAAGCGGGGGTCGGGGTTCTCGAGCTGCCGGAGCTTGGACTTCACGGCCTCGGCGGCGCGGTCGTAGATCATGGCGGTGGGGGGAAGAGGGGCGGGAGGGGAGGAGGCGGAGGGAGCCACAGCGGCGGCGGAGGCAGAGAGGGATCGGAGGGAGGAGAGGGCGGAGGCCCGCCGATCGGAGCGGCGGGCCACGGAGAGGAGGCGGTTGAGGGACATGGCTTGGCTCCGCGCTCGCAGTTGGGTCTAGGGTTTCACGGTGGAAGAGAAATTGCGAATATATGAAGTGATGAGAGGAGAGAGAGAAGAAAATTGGGTGTGGGACGAGTATTCTATTCTAAGTTCTCGAGAGACTGGGGACAATTCACATTTGTGAGTAGTGACCAGGGACAAGACTCGAGAGAGAGTTGGGGAGATTTTTTTTTTCATTTTTAAGAAGAAAATTCTTTTTTTTAGAGTGCAAATATTTTTAACACATAAAAACATCATATAAATTGAATAACTATAATCCATATACATCATAAGTTATGAAATTTATTTTTTTATAAGTAATTATCTAACAAAATTTTGATTACACGAGTAAGAATAATTTATTTAATAAAAAAATTCATGTTTAATTTTTATCATGTGTAAAATTCTCTTAAATAAATGATAGTCATGCACAGTGAAAATGATATTAATTTCAGTGAGTTAAAAGGATACATATGGACTCTATCTCATAACACAAAACAATTAATAACAAAATTAGATTTCATTATGAATTTGGACTTTCATTAATGTCTAAGTTGACACATTTTAGAGAACCATGATTCTGTTGAATGTCTCAACCCAAACACTAACAAAAACATGTTCTTGTTAGTTATGTCAAAATAAAATAAAAAATAAAATTATAATTATGTTGTGTTCCGACATAATAAAATTATAATTTTATTGTACAAAAATATAAAAGACTCTCACTAACCTGTAAAATGAATGCAGACAAATCTAAAAATGGTAAATGTCGTTCAAAGGATAGAGCTTTGAATTCTAATGGAAAAAGGAACTGGGGAGAAAAGGTGAAGTGATGGTGGGTGTCAACGTTAGAGGGAAAATTGTGAGGGGAGGAAGGGGGTGTTGGAAAGGGAAGATGGTATGTTTGTAATTTCACCAAAGCTAGGCGTGAGATTGCAAATTTGGAGGTTGGAATAGCAATCCCCTTAGTTCACTTTCCACTTAAGTTTCTTTTTTTTTTATTATTATAAATTTTAGTGATTTTAGGAGTTTGTGATGGTGGGGCTTTATTCACTGTGCTAAAAGATTAGGCTTTATGTAAGTTATAAGAGTATGTAATTTCATGCCTTTTTCTGTACATATGGACTCGTGGGAAAACAAGAAGAAGAGAAAAAAATGTTGATAAAATACAAAAAGTTGTTAAAAATGGAAATACGGAAAAGAGCAAGATAAAAACATTGAATTATTTATATAGGTTTTATTTGTTTTTTATATGCTTTTTTATCACCCATTTTTTAATTCTTTGTTTGTTTTCTTTATCGTTAGTATTTTAGTCTATACAGAAATACAGGATAAATACTTATTTTAATAACTAAAATTTATAATAAGTAAATAATTTTGAACATATAAATTATATTAGAGTAAATAAGTTTCTTTTAAAATATAAATTACACATAGAAAATTCTACTGATTAATGATTTACTTTTTTGTTTTAAAATAGTTTATTTTAAGAGATTTTTATTTTACTTTTTATTTAATCAAGTAATTTTTAGAGTAATTTAGTGAAATTAATCAACCTATAATTTAAAGATAAAAAAATTATCTAACCTTAATCCCAAATTACAATTGAAAATTGAAATACACGTAAGAGTTAAATTATAATTTTTCTTTTTAATCGTCTTCTTAATTTGTTCTCTTATTCCATTTTAATATGCTTGTAAATATTTTAATTTTTTTTTCATAATTTTGTTATCCTAGTTCTTGATTATTTTATTAGTAGTCCCTGTATGAAATAAAATTAATATTATATGATATAGTTACTTAAGTCTCACAATTAGGGATAATATTTTTTTAACTTTTCCACAATTAAAGCTAGAAATATTAGTTAAATGTATTTATTATTTAAATAAAAACAATAATATTCCGACAAAACTCTTAAATACTTTTTTTACCTTTATTTTTTTACAAAATTATTCTCATAGGAGGTATATTGAGAAGGTGAGAATTTGAGTGTTGCTCATCTTTCTTCAGTGTATTAAATTAGGATTTAAAAGATTTTTTAAAAAAAATCTCATGATATTTAATTAAGATTTTTAAATGATATAAATAAGTATTTTAGTATTCAATTAAAAAAAATTAGATTTTCTATGGAGAATAAAAAAAATCCAGTGATATTCAATTGAGATTTTTTATAACTTATAAAAAGTATTTTGATATTAAAAAGTATATAAATTTGAGTGGATTATTTTTAAGAATGATTTTAATAGATTTTATCATATTTTTAAATATAAAATATGTATCAAACAATCTTATACAAATCCTTTAAAGTTTGCTATAAAAAATTTCTTATTTTTCAATTAGTTATCGAACTTTCTTTGGATTATTGATTATGGTTGAGAACAATTTCATTAGGATCTCTTTTAGAAGTGTTAGAGTGCTAAAAGCTATTCTAATTATACTCCTAATAAAACATCATAAAAGACTAGAGAAAAAACTGTAAAGAAGATAAAATAACAATGAGTTTTCATTGATTATGATTCATAGCAACAATAGTCTTTAAATACAAAATAAGACCTAGAAAGAATGGACTACAAAGGAATGTCCACATAACTGGGCCATTTTAGGGAAAATAACAAATAACGCGGTAAAGGAAAATAACAACAGAGGCCCAATTAGAGTTGCTTGGGTCAGCCCACTATCAAGGGGGAGCACTTGGATGAGTAGAACTTTTTTTTTTAATGACCATCCATATGGCGCCAGTTGCTTTTATTTTTGGACTTGTGTTATATACACTTCCTCTTTATTCTAACTTACATCCCTTTGGAAAAAAAAAGTCCCTAATATATAGTCCTTTATATTGTTGTTTCCGAAATATTTTACCTCCAACTTAAGGATGCCTTACATTCCAGCACTATCACAGAAAGTAATTCCTACATTCCTACATTGTTTTTTGGTTAAATTACTCATTTGGTCTATAATTTTACGATTTTTACCTTTTCAGTCCTTATAGTTTGAAATTGGTTTTTTTAGTCCATATAGTTTACATTTTAATTCTCTTTTAGTTCATGTAGTTTGAAAGTAGTTTTTTTAGTCCTTACCATTTGCATTTTAATTCCCTTTTAATTCCTATAGTTTACATTTTAATTCTCTTTTAGTTTCTGTAGTTTGAAAGTGGTTTTTTTAGTCCTTACCATTTGCATTTTAATTCCCTTTTAGTTCCTATAGTTTGAAAATAGTTTTTTTAGTCCCTATACTTTATATTTTAATTCCATTTTAGTCTTTACCATCAAAATATAAGTAATATTATTAATTACAATTAACTACAAAAACATTAACAAGTAATTCATAACTAATTTATCGCAAGATAATTTGTAATAAAAAAAATAGTTGTTAATTTATAACTAATTTGTAGCTAATTATTTATATATATATTTTTTATAATAAGGACTAAAAAGTAATTAAAATACAAATGATAGAGAATAAAAAGATCACTTTCAAATTATAGGAATTAAAATATAAACTATAAGGACTAAAAATAACACTTTTAAATTATAGGGATTAAAAAAAAAATTAACCTTTTTTTTTTCTCTTAGAGATTGGGGACCATTCTATCACACACAAATGCATGCATATACACACATAAGGAAATAAAGAATAAAAATAATTTAAATTAAAAACAATTCAAGTTGGTTAATATTTTGTAGAGTTCGTTCAAGTCATCACCATTAAAGTTCTAATGGGCATAAAAGATCCTAGAAAGAAAGCTAGGTTATACAAGTTATTAATTGTTCCTCCACCCACCCTTTCTACTGGTCTTTCAGTTATTGTTCCTGTCCTGTACCTTATCAGTTCTAATTAAGCCGAAAACTACAATCTCAAAATTCCCATGCGTCGAAACAAAATCACTCCGAACAAGTCTAACAATTAGAGTTTCTAGTTGGAGGGTTGTACGTAACTTAAGTATCTTCACTTATTATTCTGCTTACGTGAACTTTAATTTCTACCAAACAATGATAACTGCAATAATTAATTTTTTTTCCCTCTCGATCATAAATTTAAAACTATGCTGCTGACGGAAGAGCATAGATTTTCTTTGCTTCATTGTGAAGTACAACTCAAATTGACTTTGCTACTTCGTCCGTTTCCTTCTTTTTCTTTTTCATTTGATTTATTTATTGGTTCATTTCATTAATAAACTATGCTACTTTACAATTATAATCTAACTTCGATCTATACGGTATACCCGTCGGCTCCGACAAAGTAGAAAGCAGTGTAGACAACTTGTTCGACACATATGTCATCATTGCTTATAGTTTAAACCTTTGAAATTTAATAAGTTTATGATTTACGATGTCTCTTGTATTAAATAATGATAACTTTAAAATTTTCAGATTATTATTATTATTATTATAGGATGTATGGCAAATACGGCAAAGAAGATGTGAATGGTGTTGTATTATATTTGATTCACGAAACTGCATGTCATAAATATGGTACTGCAAATGTACCCTCACTCATAAACAAATTCAAAGGAGCTACATTTTCATTTGTTGACACTTTATTCATACAAATTTCTTTTAAACACGAATAGTTCTCACATATTCACATTCTTTACGGGGTTTGGGCCTGTACGTAGTTCTTACATATGCACGTGCTTAATTTCTACCAAACAAGGATTTAGATAGTAGTGTAAAATTTTGTTACATTAAGTGTGAGAATCCATTACTACTATGTGTAAAAAAATGTTGGGTCAACGATAATTATATACTGTGAGTAAGATTAATTTCTGACTCATGAGTTGAAAGAAAGACACTCTAATCTCTTTCCCAAGAAAAAAAAATCAATTTTAAGATTATCAAAATTAATTCTGGGAGAATTAATTGTGCTTGACAACTTATTAGGACAGTTTTTAAAGCGGACAAAAATAATTTTTATGTATAAAATTAATTTTAAGAGATGTAATTGTTTTTAAATTTTTATTGGTAAAATTAATTTTAGGTACACAACGTATAATTTTTTGTTAAAAAAAACAAGACGTATAAATTACATCGTAATTATTACATTCTAAAGCAGTTTTTATTTTCTGTTCTTCACGTTGTTTTTTGGATCCAAAGCTGTTAAAAAGTCATTGACACAATATACACATAATCAATCACAATATTGCAAGACTTGCTACGCTGTGAGTGTTTGACCTCTCACTTTCACGTGGAGCATTTTCTGGTTTATTTTACAATTTACAGAAAGCATCTTAAATGGAATATGCGTACTTTTAATAATAAAATAAAAAAGAATTTGACTAAACGGTAGGCACACAGATTTTTAAGCAGAAGCAGGACGTAGTTTACAAAGATAATGCACAAGAACGTAGAATCAAAGTTGCATCGAACGCGAGCCGCATAAACTAAATTTGACTATTGCAAAATACAAAGCATTCCCGACGATTATATATTATATCTGAGAGAGAGAAAAAAAACTATGTTCAACTATAATTCAATCACAATTTACATGCATTACAAATTTATTGATTTTAATTATTATTATTTTAAAAATCGTATACACAATTATTTGTGATAATTTTATATTATCATGGCATAATTATTATATTTTATCAAACAATTACAAAATATATATATATACACTTTTTTTTAGTATAAGTAGGTTAAGTAAGTACACCCATGATGTATTTTAAGATAATATTTAGTTATAACTTGTTGACATACTAACACCAAAACATACGTATGGATATTAGCCAAACTAGGTATTTGTGTGTGCCACACATTTACATAAATCATTTTTGTTATTTATTTATGTCAATCAAATAAAAATTACATTGTCTCGACCAATTCTCTCAAAAGAAGTTGATTCATTTTTAAGCATTTATAAGACTCAAAAGGATAGATCCCTAGAAACATTGCACTCTTGATATGTCATGTCCAAGACGTGCATCAAGGCACCCATACAACTTACGGTGTTGACAAAGTCATACATATACAAACACGTGCTCTTTAAGGGTCAATGTAAGCACTAAAACTAAATTTCACTGAAATTACAATGATCAAAAACACATTTTACTCTTTAAAGTGAATGAACTTCTTAAGGAAATTTTTTCTCCTCTCTCACAGTGAATATCATCAACAACTAGCTTTGGCCATCCCTATTATTAGTTCTACGACTTTAAGAGCATAATAAAGATTAAGTAAAGTTCTAAAGTCGATGATATGAAATATGATCATTTCATGTATTAAAGTCCAAAATTTGATAATAAAATGTTTAAGATTAGTTATCAATTACATTGAAATATTTTTTTTATGAGAAAACATATTTATAATTGAAAGTCATGAGACTAATCATTAAAGTGAAAGAAATCATCGAAATGAACTTTATTTTTTTACCCAACATATATTTAAAAAATCCAACTATCTATCAAACATGATCCACCTTGTTGGTAATAACCTTAGAAGTTATCATATAAAAAAATATCCTTATGAGATTAAGATGAGATTAATTTGTTAATCACATTAGGGATTAACTATTTCTGTTAAAAAAATGAGTAGGATGTAATTTATGAACTAACAAAGTTATTTTCTTTTTATCTTAGAGAATCATATTTCCTTAAAATTATATTTCTTGGGAATTACATTTCCTATAAATTAAAAAATATGTTTCGTATTTCTAAAATATTTTTGGGAATGAGAGGAATGAAAAAAAATATCCTTCATGAAAACATTGAATTTTTAGACATTACATGGATTTTTTAGTGAAAAACTTAATTAAAAAAAGATTTCCATAAATATTAGATTCATAGAAATGATTATTAAAACATTCATACCAAACATAAAAATCAACATTTTTAATTAGGGGTATTCACTGATTAGATTTAACTAAATCTATTATCCAATCCAGTCAAATTTTTATGAATTGGATTTGTGTAAATTTTTTAACATACCCAATTCAATTCAACCCAATCATAGATGAATTGGGTTAATTAAGTCTGAATATTTTTTTCTGTAAAAGTTTATTTATTTTTTAAATAATAATTTATTTTTGCCTAAATTTTTGTTATTATATAATGATTAAATACATTAAAAAGGAGATCAAATTATGATAATATATATTTAATTAATAGAATTAATGATTTTAATGTTAATATGATATTTTTATTTTAAATAAAAATAAAATATTATATTAGCACATAAGCAAAATTAAGATAAGAAGAAAAATAACTTAAAAAAGAGAAAAATTTATGGATCATTTAATTCACTAAAGTATGTGAGTTAAAAATTAATGATTTTATATTTAATAATTATCATATATATATATATATAATAATAATAATAAATTTAATTATATGATATGAGTTGGCTCTAATTAAAAAAAAAATCATTATCCAATTTGTATATGATAAAGTATTAATTGGATTGATCGTTTGGGTCACAACTTAACCTGCACCCGTTAACACTCTACTAATCCAAAATTGATTTCCGGGATACTTTAAAGAATTTCTTATCAAACATCCTTAGCTAATTATCTCTAAGCTTATACGGTTATCAGTGTAATGATTTTATCATAAGTAATAGTCATAAAAAATGTCCATCTTAATCCCCTCTGTTAATTTAATATTTTAAGGATCCATTCTTAATTCCGAATTAATGTTTCCAAATAAAGAATTTTGTTTTTATCATATTGTTCTATTGAATACTGTTCGTCATATCCATGTGTCTCAAGTTATCATTACTCGTGTTTTCCCCCCAACTTGCAGCTTCCAGGTTGAGTCCTTCAGGCATACATTATCGAGGCAAGATTTTAATTTTTTTTTTCCATATTTTTTTCGTTGGGTTAGGTAATTATAATGCTTTTCCGTTTTCATTTTTCTTTAATTGCTTTTATATTTTCAGTTGACTAAAAGAAAAGAAATAAGGAATCAAATTGTTGGTAGCACACCATTGGAATCATGAATTGAACCAATTTGTAAGGACAAAAGGAACAGCAAGTAGGAAAGACCCAACTTGAAAGAGAGACAAAAGGAACGTATCATAGGAATCACATGCAGGATCAATCATGATTCAGGTAATTGTTAATCCAAGTTGATGTTAATAAGGAGGACTTTAGGCTCTTTATTAGTTAGTTATTCCCTTAGGTGAATAAATTAGTTCATTTATTGATTAGTTGAGTTGAATACAAGTTCATTAATTTAATTTTATTTGAAAACTCAATCAAAAATAAATAAGAAAAGAATTTGTGCGCGTTAGTAGCGGTTGTTTGTGGGGTTATTTTTCATTGTCCGAAAGGTTATGTACCTAATAAACAAAGTACATTAAGAAATACAATGCACTAATTTCGAGGTCGAATAACCTAATATATGAAGGAGGGTGTTACCTACTGAAAGAAGCCATGTTATTATGAACAGGGCTTATTTACAAGCAACAAACATCTAGTTTGGAAATTAAAGAATCTTAAAGGACACTCTCTTTTAAGAAAAATATATATAGTTCATTCTACCGAGATGCTAAACGAACTTTAATTTAATTACAATGACAAGCTCAAGCATTCATAAACAGTTGCGGATCATCTCGATTTTGGAGAAAAATCAAACTGATTTTCATATTTAATTAACGTTGTTTCTAGACAACGGCTTGAAGCCTAGATAAAAAAAAAGGTTCTTAAGTATATTCATGAAGAAGAAATCTATTTTATTATGAAGCATTGAATTGAATACTATATATTACCATACTATAAAAATTTGGTAAAATAATACCTTAAGAAATTATTTTTTTATTGAAATACGTAAAATTATATTATATATAATTCTTTTGTTTTTTTTATAATTTTTATAATAAATATATATATTTTAATTTTTTAATCAATATACACTGGTTAATCATATCCTAAAAGTTTAAACAAAAGATAATATGTACATATAGTATACATCTCAAAATGCTAACTCAAAAGACTAAGAAATTAACTCCTCCAAAATAAAAAACTTTAAAAATAAAAATGAAAATATAATTATTAATTAAAAATAAAAATTTAAATAATTACAGAATTTATTGCAACGTTTATAAAAATGAAACCTTCAAATATTACAAACTAGTTAAATATCATGTGCAGGTATTAATTTTAGAATTTATATATATATATATATATATATATATATATATATATATATATTATATTTTTTAATGTATTTAAATATTATATTTTGATTAATAAAATATATTATTATTATTTTCATAATCATTATAAAAATATTTATGATAATTTAATAAAATTATAATGATAAAAAAGTTACCATAATTATAAAAATATTAATATTAATTAAATTTAAATTAGAATTATAATATATTATTGTTATTATTTAATTTGAATTAGAAAATATAATTATTTATTTATCATTGGTTACTATAATTATAATAATTATCTTAATTAGAACAAAAATATATATTAGTATTATTAATTAATTTTAATTATAATATAATTATATTATTAATTAAATTATTTTAATATTAATGATTTTGTAATTATAATTTAGCAAGAATGAATATGGTGATGTCACGTGACATTTTTTCATGTGGAAAAACCTTTTTTATATAAAATTAATTAATTTTAATTATAATTTATTTTTATATTATTAATTAGAATATTTTAATAATTAATGATTATATAATTATAATTTAGTGAGAATAAATATGATGATGTCATGTGATATATGCTTACCTGGTATTGTTCACGTGACAAAACTTTATTTTATATAATAAATAAATAAATAAGTAGAGTAGATTCATTAGTGGGGTAGAAAAAATTAAACTTACAATAAAGCACTGATAAGTAGAAAAAGATATGCCTTAAATTATTTTGGTTTTGCTGTTCTTTAGGTAAGTTATTTCTGTTTTTTAGGGTTTTGTGGAAGCCTTTGTAGCAAGTGATAATGAGGTTTGACGCACACGGAGAAGTTGCGATGACATTTCTCTGCAAGAAAGAAGAATGTCTCATCGTATAATTGTAGTGTTTTGTGAAGATTAAAAGTCATCATTATTTATAAAATTAAACCGTCAAAACTTGTAACTTAATACCATTGTCTCTAATTGAACGAAAAATATATGATTGTAATAGACAATCTGATTGAACTTTTTAAAAATTGAGAGTTCTATTTGAACATTCCTAAATAATTAAGGAAGCACATGCATAATTAAGAAAAAAAAGGAAATAAAACACTCGTATATTATAGAAGTTAAAAAGTTATTTAAGCCGTTTATTTGTTTGATTTCCTTCTCTTGATTCCACACGTTGAGAAGTTTATATTCATACTTACATGAGGGGAAATTAGATGGAGGAGTAACTTTTGGTGGCATTTGCATGGTGTTGTTGGAAGAGAGAATGCACATTTCAAGAAAAGGGATAGGAGACATTTTGGTGTTGTGACGTCCAAGGCCCGCCAAACACACTCGACCCCGTCTTTTACGGAGAGGTAATATTCTCCAACTCGAGTTCAACACACAAGACAAACAACACAAGTGAAGGGAGAGACAGAGAAAAAAAACTAAACAGTACTTACCACATTACTGACTACCACTCCGATGCTACAAACGATGTTGCAAAACTATTATAAACAACTCAAAGAAAAACAAAAGGTCAAACATACACAACTTGGACTCAACTTGTGTTGGATCTCTATTTAGGCCCCCCTCTGCATCCCCATCTACCCCCCCTTCCTTCCTTCATCTCTTTTCTTTTCCCATTTGCTTAGCTTTTTCATTTACCAGATAATAATAAATTTCCCTTTTCACACCCTCCCCTTCTCAAATTGATCACTCCATTCCACCCTCTAATGTAATCCATTCTTAACCAATTTTTATTTTAGGCCTTCATAACTTACATAACATCATTCTTCATTATCCAACTTTTGGCTTCACCAATCTGTTCCTCCATGGAAAACCAATTCTTTCTCAATGCTGGTGTGCCCCCTCAGCTGCATTTTGAGCCTTCTCCACACCACCATCATCACCATCTTTGTCCACCACCCTCTTGGCAATCATCACTGTCTTCTGCCATGGATGTTCAAGTCACTGTTTTGAATTGTTCAACTGAGCAGAACCCGGATTGCTTCTACAACAACACCCCCACATGGGACAAGTCAACGGATCATCATGGTCTTCAGTTTGATTCAGCTCTGAGCTCAATGGTGTCCTCTCCTGCAGCCTCCAATTCCAACATGTCAAGTGAGAATTTTGTCATCAGGGAATTGATTGGAAAATTGGGAAACATTGGTGCTGGCTCTGATGAGATTGAGATCTCACCTCATTCTCAGCCTTTGGTTGGTGCATCTTCCTACATCAATTGCAATAACAACAGCACCAACACATCATGTTATAGTACCCCTTTGAGTTCTTCTCCAAAGGTGAACATGAACAAGATCCCCACAATGGTGAAGCACTTGGTGAAAGAGGGCATGCCCCTAAGTTTGGGGACATCAACGTCCTTGAATTCCACCGTGGCGGAATTCTCAGCTGATCCTGGCTTTGCTGAGAGGGCTGCAAAGCTTTCTTGCTTTGGAAGTAGGAGTTTCAATGGCAGGACCACCCAATTGTGCCTCAACATTGCTGAATTGGCTCAGAGATCTTCTCCATTGGTGGAAAATGGGAAGAAGCAGCTCCCTAGAGTCTCAAGTAGTCCATCACTCAAAGTGCTTGGATCTCAAATGGGTACTCAGGAGAACAAGAATTCTCCATTGCAAGACCTAATGGAAGTGGCCAATTCTCAAGAGGAGTCCGCAATCTCTGAACAAACACCAAATGGAGACACTGGGGAGAAACCTTCCCCTTATGTGAATTCTAGGAAAAGAAAAGGTCCATCCAAAGGAAAAGCCAAAGAAACTTCAACCTCTACCAACCCCCCTATGGTAAGGACTTTTTTATGTCAAAATTGTTTTGTTTTAACGCTTCTGTTTCAAATTGGCATTTCCTGAATCCCAAAGGGTCTTTCACTTCAGGCTGCTGAAGCTAGCGATGACTCGAATGCAAAGCGCAGCAAGCCTAACGAAGGTGAGGGGAATGAAAATGGCCAAGTGAAGGCAGAGGAAGAGTCCAAAGGAGGTAATAATAGTAATGCAAATGATGAGAAACAGAACAAGAGTAACTCAAAACCTCCTGAGCCTCCAAAGGATTACATTCATGTTAGAGCAAGAAGAGGTCAAGCCACTGATAGTCATAGTCTTGCAGAAAGAGTAAGAAAAGAATCACTGTCATTTTCTCATTTTCTTTCTCTGAATGACACTGGCTAAAAAACATGTGTAGCCTTTTTTCCATTTTGACATTGTGTAAACCAATTTTTGAAATAGGTTCGGAGGGAGAAAATCAGTGAAAGAATGAAGCTTCTCCAAGATCTTGTCCCAGGTTGCAACAAGGTGCATGTGCTGATAAGCTAAATCAGAATTCAAACAAATTAAGTCTTTTTTTTTAATGTGTTCCTTTACTAATTTGGTTATGAATTGTTTGTTCCTTTTAGGTCACGGGTAAAGCACTAATGCTTGATGAAATTATAAACTATGTTCAGTCATTGCAGCGCCAAGTTGAGGTAAAGCCAGTCTTAGCCAATAAGCATATCAAATGATGGTCATAATAATGTTTTAGATTTCTTGCTCATTAAGAATGCCTTTTTTTTGCTGTTGCAGTTTCTGTCTATGAAGTTGGCTTCTGTTAACACCAGGCTGGATTTTAGTATTGAGAGTCTAATCTCAAAAGATGTAAGTTTCAGGGCTCTAGACAATGGTTTTGCTTTTTTCAACTAAAAATAATAATAAAAATTATTGCTTTTCTTTTTTTCCTGAGTTGGGATTTGTTGGCTTTTTGGTGATTTCAGATATTTCAATCAAATAATTCTTTGGCACAGCCAATATTCCCAATAGATTCCTCGGCGCCACCCTTTTATGGGCAACAAACTCAGCCAAACCCAGCAATCCACAATAACATTCCTAATGGAACTATGACCCACAACTCAGTGGACCCATTAGATACTGGTATGTGCCAAAACCTTGGCATGCATTTACCACACCTAAATGGTTTTAATGAAGGTGGCTTTCAGGTAATCAATTCCTCCTAGTTGTTTGTTTCTCTTATAAAAACAACAGTAAAAGAAAAAAAAGTATCTTATTTTTAAAGTTTCGTGTACTTTTCTCTAATTCTTCTTATCCAATGATTTTCAGTATCCAATAACATTCTCTGAAGATGACCTCCACACCATTGTTCAGATGGGATTTGGCCAAACTGCAAATAGGAAAACACCAATACAATCTCAGAGTTTCAATGGTAAATAAAGCAAAGAGAAAAAAAAATGCTAGTGACACATCATTTTCATTAGGCCCCAAAAATTGATCTTTATGTTAATTTTAATTTTTTGTCTAATATAGGCTCAAATCAAGAACCCCTATGAAAATCAAGCTCTGATTCACCATTCATTACGCCTGAATTGAAGCTCGGAGGAATAGGAAGACTACTGCTGTACACAACAAAAAGAAGAGATTTAATTTGAACCACCCCTTGAATTATTAAGCCATTATTATCACTAGGTCTAATAGAACCCTCTTTTGTCCTTATGTATGTTAGCCATTTTCTTTTCTTACCCTTTTCATGATTTTAATTTTTAATCATCAGGGGCAGTTCTTTTCATTATTTTTTTTACAACCTATTCACTGTAAAATCTTTAGGACCGATTCTGTATTCTCTTTGGTGCAAATTCTTATTATTACGGCACCAATTGTAAGATATAGTGCTTATTAAAGGAGTTTTTCTACTACCCAGCCATTATGATTATCCCTCCTCACTTTGTCTATTATTGTACGCTTTATATAATTCATACATCACATCAACCCACAAAGATTTTTCGTGGGACTTTATTAAAATCACATTAAAGATCATGTCAATTAACCTTCTCCTAAATCGCGTAATCTGGTCGATGTGATTCTCACTTGTGTTGCTAACCAGCTGTATTAGTGGGACCATTTTTTTTTTATCTTAAAATTCTAATTCTAATTTTAAGTGATTAGGACATTTGGTTAATTTGAGCTGTGGTCAACTACAACTTGTGGCATTTTTCTTTTTCTTTTTCCCTGTAACTTTCTTTGGTTCACCAAAAGCAGAAGCTTCTGTGCCTGTTTTTTACTGAATGGATTAGAAAAATCCAAGGGAAAAACATTAGAAATTGTAGAGGTTAGAAGTTAGAAGTTATAACCGCCCCTTTAAGAGAAAACATTTTTTGTTTTTACTAATATATGTGAACATTAAAGGAATCCCAGGTTGGCAGTGGTGAACTTCTGACTAGGCCCAATGAATCATTGAGCTTTATAATTTCACAACTTTTATTATTAATTTTGTGAATAAGAAAAGGGGTTTGTAGTGGAGTTCAGGTTTGAAAAAGATACTCTGGAGATATTATACTAATCTTTTTCTGAGAGGTTGTTAGCAAAAATCCAGTTTGTAAGGATAAACAAAAGATTTATTGGTTCTGTTCATACTATTTTAATATACTAGGTCTATAATTGGTTTGCAGATTAGTGTGATTTAATTATTGAAAAGATGCTTTGAATGTGGTGCTGTATACAGCAGAGTTGCATATATTTTATTATTTATTGTATTATTGTATGAAATACCTAGCTTTTTTTTAAAGCCAAAAAATAAACAAGTCGAAATAGAAAGTGTTAATCTGACAACTTTGTCTCCAAAAACTACAAACGACTAATCATATAGCGACGTGTCAAAGCACGTATTGATAGACATTTTTATTAAGATTTAATGTGAACAATTATTAAAAGACAACACAATTAATGAATTAAATTAATTGATTTTGTATAAATTAATTTACATAGTAGCATTTTGAATAATGTGAACCTATTACCTTTAATAGTATTTATATTTATATAGTTTCGTCTTTTTCCCTTAACTATTCAGCCTGCAGTTTCCTTCATTTGAGTTCTCAATATTTTATGATTTATGTCAACAATCATGTTAACTAATAAATGAAACATAACCTTGACAAGGAACATACAACGTGTACCGGTAGCTGGTACCCAAATTTAATCACTTTAGCATTTGAACTTTTCCTTAGAGGAAAAGCTCCGGTGAACCTTTGAAACATTAGGTCCATTATGGATCACGTCTTTTGATCCGCTATAGAAAGTTGTTTTTTTTTTTTTTCATTTTTTATATGCGATACTTTATTTTTCATAAAATTAGACAATGATCTTGTTATCCATATTAAAATTAAGGTTATTTAGTTAATCATTTCACTAGGTTTTTAGCGATCTCTTATCTTCGACATCCTACTGACCATCGTTTATCATTGTCGGAGGTGATTTCGGCTACGGTGTTTACACAAACATCGCAACTAGCAGGAAATCCATTCCCCCACCACAAATAAAAAAGGCAAGCTAGCTTTGGTTCAAACTCTACTGCAATTTAAAGAACATCAAAGTTCAAATTGAAAGGGAATGAACAAAGAGTAAACTTGTAATACGAAAATTCTCAATGATCAAAACTCTTCAACATATTAAGTCTGCCATTTTCAGGAACTGTTGGTGATGAAGAAGAGCTTCTTTCCCTTAGAGTGCACCTACAAAATGAAATTTTCCAAAGTCGTGGATGAGTTCATCACCATTCCAAATCACAATTGTATTTTCTCTTCAATGCTCTAAAATCCAAACACTGATTCTCAGATTTGTTCTTTTGATGTCTGATTCTAAGATTTGTGCCCCTTCTCTTCGAAGAGGTCAAGGTTATTGGGGACCATATAGTGAGTCTAAGGATTCACAACGTCGAAGCCGTAGAAGAGAAGATCTAGAGAATAGTGACTATCAATTCTAGGAGGGAGATTCGAGGATTCAAGCAAGAGCTAATGTTTTCGACGATGAGAACGTCATGGTTTGCACATCGCCCCCTTTGTTCTATTCTTTGATCTTTGATCTTCTTTGAATGTCATGTTAATCACAAAAAACCATTTTGACCATTAACTATGTCTAAACCTAAGGTAAACATTGGATCATTGCTCAATCTTGACAGCTCGAACTTTGCTCAATAATTTGACTCTCTAGATGACTATACAACTCAGAATTGGGTGAAACCAATGGCATTTGTTAGCTAAAATCAAGGGCTACAACTTTCATGAAGACAACAAAGCCTAATTAAATCATTTTATTAGTCCTTTTTAGGCTATAAGTTAACTCACATTGTCAGGAAAATAGCACGAGCTTAAAACAACTGATTTTTACTAAGACGAACATGCTCTCATCTAGCATGGTTGTGCTTCGAGATAACCTTCATTTTATGAAGTAAAAGAGACAAAATTAAGACTTCAAAGCACACCTAAATTCAAAATGAATAACACATAACATGTGATCACATCATGGGGAACAAAACCCTTAAATCAGTTTCAAGAAAACATGCAAGAATCAAGAATTGTCAAATTTCTAGGTTTCTAACATTCAAAGCCAAACACTCAATTAAATCATCTAATTCGCATTAGGGCAACAATTGACGCGTCAAACATGAGCAATTTGTAGTTATCATTGTGCAGAAAAAATTAAAATGCATAAAACATTCTAAAATTAATCCCAATTTAATCCTTGAAGGAACTCTGTACATGTTGACTCTGACCTCAATCATAATAAACTCATCATTTACCTTTAAGCGGACTCACGTGTGTAGTCCAACAACGATAACGGTGTCTCCAGTAGTTTCCTAAGATTTGTTAGGGTTTCCAAGTATTAAAGAGAAGGAGAAGAGATTGAGGCCTTAATTTCACTTGTCTCTATGCGAGGAACATTTATCTCTCTACATATATTATTTCTGAAAGTGGTGTTCAAATTTTAAAATGATCAAATGATTAACGAGTCTAGGATCATAATTTTATTTAAATAGGTTTGAGTATATGTGAAAAAAATATAAGATTTTAGGAGAGCAAGAATGAAGAACAAACTTAGAAGGAAGAGAAAATATATAAACATATTGTAAATATAAAAAACTGACCTAATATGTCTCTATTTATAATTAGGGTACTTTAAGCCTATTATTTATTCTATTTTTCTTTATTTTATTAATTTATAGAAGGTAACTATATTTTACTCTTTCATTAAATAAATAACCAATTAAAATATTCTTTTATTTTCTAAAATATCATTTTACTCTATTTATTTTTTAATATTATGAAACTCTTATTTTAATTAATAAAAACACTTTTGTCTTATTTATTTAATTTCTAAAAATTCTATTAATTTTTAAATAAAATTCTTTTTATTTATTTTATGAAAAACGAAATGTTATACTAATTGTATTAATTACAAAGGAACATTTATGTAAACTCCGTTTAAAATAAAATATTAAAAAAACTGTGTCAAAGGTATCAAATGATACATCTCAACCACCGAATATTTTAAAATAAGTCTAGTGATTACAAACTACTAGTCCATAATGGGTCATATGTTTTACTGGTCCATGCTAGCCACGCACTCCCTTCTATAACAATATTTGTTAATTTGCTGGTTATTTCTATTTTATAGTATCTGGCATGGAAGCGCTTATATGAGTTGTTTAACTTTTAAGTAAATTTATTTAAAATTTTTTCTTACTAGAACCTATGACATGAAGTTAATTATATAAATACCGTTACTTATATAAGCAATCATCGTTTAACAATATTATATCATAAATATTATATTTTTAAATATCGCAAGACTCATAAAATTAATTTAAAAACTCACTTTAGTAATCTTAGCATTGAAGTGAATTTTTATTTAAAAGACTTAAATCTATATGAAATTATAACACCAACAAAATTATAATAAACAATTTATATTAATAAATATGCATTATAGATACTCTTTATTCTCTTATCATAGAACACTCTCTTTTATTAATCCATAAAGAGAGCACTGCGAAGCAACATCATAATTGCCTTTGGTTAAGTTTAAGTTGTCCATTGAGCTTAATTAATCTTCTCAATTATGCCAATTTGTTTTGGGGTTAGTTGATCCCATTTCTTTATTACATAAAGTTAGTGCAAAATCAACCTGAAGACTAATTAAGAGTTATATATGAGATTGGCCAACAAAAAAGCATGGCAGAGTTTTATCAATTTGATAAAGCTGGTTTTCAGTTCATGAACCATTTAGCTTTCCTTCAGTGAATTGCTTGCATAAGCACTTTAAAAAGTTCTAAGCAGTTCTGATAATTTTTTCTTTTCCCCTTTAGAAGGTAAATAGGTAATCATATATAGATTTAATGCTATACCCTAGCTGTTTAATTGTTTTTATTTTTTTCTAATTCTTTATTTCTTTCCTATCCACACATATATTGCTTGTAACATAAATCTCCTTAACTATTTATCATCTTCAACCACTGAAGAAAATTGAAGTTCAACTACATGGGGCTTCCATTTGCCTAATTTTAGGTTGAATTTTGCAGTTCAATTGTCATAATCAGACACTGAAATCCATGTCCCTAATAGAAAGAAAAAGAAAGTAAAATGAGCTTTCAAAGAAATAGCTTTAGATTGTCCTTCTAAAATGACGAGAAAATGAGGCCCTACCAAGCGAGAATGTTTTGAGAGATTTATAAGGCACACACTATAATGATCATTAGGGTAGGTGCCCTACTAAGTAAAGTTGTCACTGCTACATCACCCACCTCCCACTTATATTTGGGACCCCTCTTTCCCCTCTTTCACCTTAGGATGAAGCAAATAACTTGTTTTGGGGGATTTTAGCAACTTTACTTCCTTTGTTTGGGGAGAAAATCAAACACCCTATTTTTTTTTTTATAAAAAAAAAACCCATCATTTGTTTTACCAACCATCCATTAATTATTTCATGCTCTACAACTGTAAGATTTTATGTTCTCCATTTCAAAGCCTCTCACCATCAAATACCATTTCCCCTCCTTTATTTACCTTTTAAACTTATAAGAAAAATCATGTTTATAATTTGAGTCAACATCAGTGCCCCATTTTCGTTTCTCACTTAAAATTTGATTCAACACTTTTGTTAGCTAACTTTTGAGTAACACCCTTGAGATACACAATTAAGTTTAGGGACAACACCTACCAGTGACAGTGAGATGCTATTCAACACGAGACACGTTATGCATGGGTCCCCACCTACCAAGGGGTACCGTTTCTGAATATTGTTCATGACATTTTTCATCATGAAGGAATAATAAATTAAATCTTATGGTCAAACACATCATAGGATGAATTTTACAAAGGGAAACATATATTTGACAGAACAAAACAAGAGCGGTTGTGCTCTTAATTTGTGGTAAGTATTGACTATTGATCTTCACTTTACCACTCAACTTTGTTGCAGTTAATTTTATGATTTATGAGGTCTTCTGATATATATTTACCCGCGTTCGTCTTTTTCATCATGTTTATAAACAAACTAGAACATTCTGTCTTATTTTATGATCACTTTCTGTCTTTTCAATTAAATGATGACTCAAAAGACTGTAGTGTTGATATAGGACATGAATTATTTAAGAAAAATGCTCACACACTCTATAATAGGCTTTTTTAATATTCTTTTTCATTGTTGATTAAAATTTATTAATAATTAATTTTTTTATACATCTTGCTTCCTATTTAATAGATCTCACTTACAATTTTTTAAATTTTAAAAATAAATATGTTAATCAAGAATTAAAAATATACAAATGAAATGTAGGCTAAATTATTAATTTGGCTTCTCTATTTATTTAGTTTAATTTGATTTCTCTATTAAAGTGATGCTATTTGTTACGAAAGTAAATCCACACGAATGGCACGAAACATAAAATGGACGGTTGTGATTTTATAAAATATTGATTAAAAATTTAAAAAACATGTAAAAGGAGATTTACAAAAATCAAACTTCTTACGGTTATTACGAAATCTACTTTCGTAACAAACAATATTTTTCTTGTGAGAAATGACACTACTTGTATACACAATAAAAAAAAATGACACATAATCTTTACATGGAACATCTTGGTTAGAAATTTAAACTCAATACTAACAAAAAAGACATTGTATCAATTTTAAAAATTAAGGAATCATATTAAACTTTTTATCGTTAGAAAGATCAAATTAATAATTTAACCTAAAATATCTATTACTAACATTCCAACTCAATTTAATACTTATATATATAATATGACCTAAAATATCACAACATAACACAATTGCATCTTAATTAAGTTTCTGAACACAATTGCAATTGTGTTGCTTAAATTATGTGAATTTAATGCATTTGTGTTGCATTGTGAATGGCCCTCATGTGGCTATCATTTAATTGTGGATATATTGAAGATCGAGTCCAGAAAATATCTAAGAATATTAGAAATTCATTGAACAAAATTTGAAATTTCATGAAAACATAAATACTATATTTAGGTACTGTCACGTTTTCTGGAGTGCAAGACAAGAAAAGGACATTAGACCCCAAAAAAGAGAGAGAGAGAGATGAGAGCAAACAGCTGTGGTTATTATCTTTGCTTAAGAAAAAACCTGACATTAATTTCAAATGTCAATCGATTAATTCATTGTGAAAGAAACATCATTCTTCAATCAGAAATGCATCCTCTAATCAGGTCCAACCCAGGTGTGGCCATTTCAGGTTTTGAAGACAGACCAGTCCTTAAGTAAAAATTGAAACTTAGAATAGAGGCAAACACTGAAAAATTAAAATTCCATCATAATAATTTGGATCCAATCTGCTATCCATATAAGATCAATCTATTATCTCCAACATCATCAAAACGCGTCCTGTTTAGTCAGTGCATGATAATGAACAAATATATATTAAGCCAACAACAATCTATCCTTTGTCATTATATGTGTCCTTGCTTTAATATCGCTTCAAAGATAAGCACGCCTTTCACTATTAGACCAAAAGTTGTAATTATAAGAATGTTAATATTGAGAATCATTAGTGACACGATTATCAAACTCAAGTCAACATTCAAATTATCAGCCAATTTTTGCTCTCAACACATTTTTAACAAATCAATCAATAATTAATATATATATATATATATATATATATATATATATATATATATATATATATATATATATATAAATCACAAGAATTACCAACCAAAAGCATTAATCGAACTATACTGTAAGATCAATATACAAAATAAAATCCCTTCAGCTTTTCTACAACATTGGTTAGATGGCAGGCTTGTTGTTAGTTACTTTTAATAAAGCTACTGGATTTACTGGAAACACATCGAGACAAAAAAAAGAGTGTTTATACTTATTGTAATATAAAATTGTATGATAAAATATATCAATTTCTATACCAATAAAATTATTAATCAGCATAAAGTATCATATTATTAATGAAAAAATAAGTATAAATGGAGAATATAGGATCCACCCTGGTAAATAAAAAAAAAACAT